>NW_017728912.1:38630617-38687535 GCF_001723895.1 Crocodylus porosus
CTGGCCCTGCTCCCTCCGCCACTCCAGGTCTGCCTGGCCCACGTCCGCCTGCCTCCCTGCTTCCCTCCATCCCTTCCTGCCTGCCACCTCCCCCTCCCTGATGTCTGTTTTGGGGGGCATCCAGGCCAGGCAGCAGGGCAACACCACTACTGTGATTCCCTGCTTCGCCCTCAGGCAGGGAGGTATAGGGAAGCCCTGCTGCTTAGACAGCTGTGGCGCGTTCCCTATTGCCAAACATCCCCAACAGTGGCACAAACTTGGGGCCACACAGCCCGGGCCACCCAGCCAGTTGCCGTCTGCACTCTTGTGGTGTGTGCGCAGTTGGCCAGAAGTGTTAAGGACAGACAGTCAAGCCAACAGACACACAGACAAACTATGCCTTTTATTGTATTAGAATCCTGATCAATGGAGCTGGTGCTATATAAATATGACTTTGATACTAGTGGTGTTTGCTTGAACCAGAATGCTGGCATTCATTTTTCTGTCCTTCCACTGGATATAGAGGATTTTTTCAAAGGCATCACTGATGGTGACATTCAAAAGTTTTGGGGTATTTCTATTATAAGTCCAAGCTTTACAGCTATACAACAAGGTAGGCATGACAACAGCCCAGCAGGTAGTTGGTTTGGGTTCTGATGGCATGATCATCAAAGACATAATTTCAGAGATGTTCAAAGGCAGCACTGGCAGATTTTCTCTGGTGCTGAATATCGTCTTCTGTGTTTGCTTTTAGGAAAGGCTGGCTAACCAGGTAGGGGAATTTCTCAACATTCTTCAAGGACTGCCTCCTAATTGTAGTATGTGGAGGGAGACGCTGGTTGGTTTGTGTTGGCTTGGTAAAGGATCTTGTTTTTTTTGAAGTTGACAGTGAGTCCAGGCATTTCACAGGCTTCGCAGAAGCAGTCAAGAGTAGCCTAGAGCTACTCAGTTGAGTGGACACACATGACAGCTGTCAATATATTGAAGATCCTTAGCAGAGGTGTTGATTACTCTGGATTTGGAACATGACTGGTTAATGTTAAAGAGTTTCCTATCCATGCAATACTGGATGCTGACTCTAAATGGAAGTCTGTCAGCAATGAGATGCAGAATAAGTGCAATATAGATAGAAAAGCATGTTGGTGCAATCACATGTCCTTGTTTGACTCCAGTTCTACTGGTGAAGGGCTCTGTTTCTAAGCCATTACTTAGGACAGTTGCTGACATGTTATTGTGAAGTAGTCTGATAATGGTAACAAATTTTGGCAGGCATCCAGATCTCATCAGAATCTTCCATGGGTCCTCTCTGTTGATTGAATCAGAGGCCTTTTCCAGGTCAATGAAGGCCATGTAAAGATGCATGTTGCTTGTAGCACTTGTGCAGCTGTCTGGCAACAGATCATATCTGTTGTATCTCCTGTGTGGACTGAAACCACATTGGGACTCAAGTAGAATCTCCTCAGCAAGGAAGGTGAGTCTATTGAGGAGGACATGGGCAAGGGTCGTCCCAGCTATGGAGAAGAGTGAAATACCACAAAGAACCTGCTGTCTAGACCAGTAGTGCCCAACCTTTTTGCCTGGTAGGCTGGATGGGCAGCATCTCCAGATGGTGGTCCTAATCCAGCCCTCCAGGGCTGCATCATCTGGCAAGCATCACCTGGCTATACAGAGAGGTGTGAGGGGTGGGCCAGCCCCAAGCCAGCCCTGCAAGGGAAAGGAGCTTGACCCAGTCCCACAGCGGGGAGGGCAGGGGGGAATGGCCCAGCCCCAACCTTGTCCTACAAGTGGGGGGAGGGGATGCGGCCTGGCAACAACTTGGCCCTGTGTGGGGCAGAGTGTATGGCCCAGCTCCAGCTCAGCCCTGGCGGGGGGAAGGGATCATGGCCCGACCCCTATCCAGCAGGATGGGGGCATGGACTGGTATGGCTGGGAAAGCGTGTACATGCAGGGGGTTGGGAATTTGGCAGCGGGGAGGGTGGCCAAATTAATGGCAACTGCTCTTCCATCACCAAACTTCCAGACCTGTGTGGAGGTCTGCAGGCCACATTCAGTAAAAGCCCTGGTTTAGAAGACCAAATGTAAAAGGTGAATGGAACAAACTAGTAGGTGGAGAGAGAGGATATGGGAGGCAGATAATAGAAGGAATTTACCCTTAATCAGAATATGACATACATTTTATGGGCTTACATAGCCCTTAGCTGTTCCAGAGAACTTCTGATGTTTTTTTGGAAAGGAAGGAATTTCACCATAGACTGGATTTGCCTGCCGTGAAACAGCAAAGGAATAATCTGAATAAGGGATCAGGGCATGTTCGTTGGTTTCTAATTTTTTCCCTGTAATTTTAGTTTTCCTGGTCTCAGTGAAGCTGCCTGTCTAGAGAGGAGGCCTCAGTTCTCTTCATCTGACTACACAGCTAGCACCTAATGCATAGTGGTCTCCCTAGGCCATGAACTTGTGAAGTACTGCATGACTTCAGCAACCTCTGATGCACTGGGAGTTGGGAATACTTTCCACTTTGGGGTGTGGCATTGGTTTGTATGACAGATATATGCTGTCATGTGATTTATGCAATGGGCATGGTTACTGTCAATTCCTCATCCTCCACACCTATTCAGAACTCCAGTCCCTAGAGTGATGCCTGTAGGTAGCAGTTCGTTAACTGGCAGATAAATGTGAATCCTCTTAGAAGAAAACATGAGTCAAATATGTTGCTGCTTGTTTTTGCTTTGATGTCTGTGTCGATTAGCCAATAATTTCTAGCTCGTTCCTCTCGTTACTTTCACCCATCATAACCCCCATTCCCAAGGGCCTCAGGGACTTGTGCTATACTTTAGAATGATGTGACTTTGAGGAGGGAGGAATGTATCTCTCCTGAGCTCTGTCCCTGTTAACCTGCATTCCAGAGTTGTCTGGCGGGGAGTTGCCCAGAACATCGTATGATTTGGCTCAAACTTCATGTCACGGTAGCATGCAGCCTGCACGTATACAGATGCAGTACACATTTGGGTGGCGAAGCCTCCTTTCATTCCTTTCATGTGAATCAGTGAGCTGGCAAGTAAGGTACCACAAAGAGAAATGGATAAGAGATGACACCATCTTCCCCATTGAAATGGACACGAGATCATACTGTCTCCCCACCTTGCATCCAGTACCCATTAGCCCAGCTGCGTGCATAAGTTGCCGCAGATGCAATCTGAACTTGAAGAGGAGGGTGAAAGTTTTCACTTGGATAGTGAGTATTCATGAGAGACAGTTCCTTTCTCCTCAGTCTGTAAAGCAGGCCTGGGTGAAATAGCTCCTTCCCTTGAGCAGGAAGAGACTCTGCTGGTGTCTTCATTCCCTTTGTAGCTCATGTGAGTACCTCCTTTCATAGCAAAGCCAGTGTGGCAGATGTGTGCTGGGGAACTGTTTTGATACCGGAAAAGGAACACTGCATTGCGTAGCACAATATTTGCACAGCATGTACATGGATTCGGTTAAGTCTTGAAAGACTTTGTGGGTTATGACATTCCCCTAAATGTGCTGAGCTTTCTTTAACCTTTCATAAAACATTGTGATCTTTATGGACTGTATCATATTGTGCAGTAATGTGCTTTATTGTCCACAGAATAAGCTTTTCTTAAAGATAATTGGAAAGCTGGAAATGGCTGCTATCGGCTGATTTTTTTTTTAAATACATTATTTCTGAAATGGGCCTGGTGTAATAATGACCCTATCTGTTCAAGATTTAAGATTTGTCTTGGCAGAGAAAATTGATCCATTTCACCTTTGTCTAATGGAAATTTTTATCTGGGATTATCTGTTTATGTAAATGAATGTTCCTCTGAAAAGAGAACTTGAGGGTGCTGTAAATCTCACTGACACTTTAGTTTCATGGGGGGAAAATTGGAAAGGATCCTAGTATTTATCTGCCTGAAATTGGTTATAAAAACAAAATTATCTTCATGTACCTGCTGCATCTGATGGTTCTGGAAATTTCATTATATTTTTGAATAATGCAACGTTACATTAAGAACATGATTGGTTGTTCTTAGTCTAGAAGTTGTTGAGATTTTAGTTTCTAGTGTTAACAGTTATCAAGAGAAGGTAGCCAGTCCGGGGCAGCATGATTTGGAGCTCATGTCCTAATAGATACCAATTAGCACAAACACATTTTTCAGATAGCTCCATGCTAAAGCACCGGAACATCACATTCTCTTTTTGTCTTTCAGATTTTCCTTTTTTTTTATTGAAGAATTAATCTGATTATAGGGAAAAATGTCTTTGGCTAATCAACCTTTGTTATAACATGTAGGATAGGACTATGAATTTGATAGTTAAGATAACATTTTTACATCAGTCTTAAAATTAGATGATTTTCAAGAAACAAATTCCTTTTTTTAAGAACTAAGGCTGCTTGCAGATGTTAACTGCCCCCTATAAATGCTTTAGTTTAAACTCAGCTCATTTCCACGCTGAGCCCAGCACATGGCCAGAAGAGGCAGCACCTAGTTGGACCCAGCTTGCCCAAAGTCTGTATAAACTGGGCACTTCAGTTGTGTGTGTGTGTGTGTGTGTGTGTGGAGGGGGTGTGTGTTGGTGCTTTTATTTAGTAGCTGATTGAATCAGCTATTAGATAAAAGTGCCAAAAAGCCCTGCTGAAGCACCTGATCTATACAGATGCAGAAGAACTGGGCCAAAGTAACATGCTGTTTCTTCCAGTAAAGTGTGTTTTGGTTTTTTTATGTCTGCAAGCAGCCTAAATGTTGTATTTAAAACGTAGCAAGCCAGATTTTCAGCTACTGTAATTAATATAGCTGCATTTCATATCAATAGACATAGCTTTGTTTTTGTTTTATTTTGTTTTTACATCACCTGGTGATTAGGTCCAAGAATAGAGCTCCTGTAAATATTCTTTCTATTAAATCAGCTTGATAGTGCCGAATGAAAAGAGAGACAGCGATTGGTTTTATATCACGACATCGTGAAACAAACAGATGAGGAGAAATAGGGACGTGTCCTGATCCACATTTGAAATCATCAACATTAAAAGCTAAGTAGTAAGTGGTTAGTAACTCTGGTAGACTTTAAGCAGTATAATCACATTATAATTTCTTCAGGACATGCTTTGATGCTCACAGGGATAGGATGGCACTTGGAAGCCATTGAATATCAGCATATATTTTAATACATGAAACTTTCTCTGACATGTCTTTGGATTAAATTATTGCTTTGCTGTAACAGAGAAAAAGTGGAGCCTGCATCTTTGAAAGCTGATAGAAATACAGTGAGTAATAAGGTATATACATAAGGCCACAACAGATTGCCATACATTTTCAAATTGAAGGGGTCAGGGTAAGAGTCCTAAATCCATATTTAGGTACCTTAATTGGCCTAATTTTCAAGATCACTGGAAATAGTTGGTTGCTTAGAACCTCTGAAAATTAAGAGTGTTCATCTAGAGGCAAAAAAATAAAATAAATAAATAAATAAAAGAAGCTGTTGAAAAATCAGCTTTTATCTATGGTATCTGACAGATCTCATTTACTTCCTAGTATATGGTGTGCTAACCTTTGGAATTGTTTGCTTTTTAAGGGCAAGACCTGTACCTATTCTCATAAACTATTTTTGGCAAAAAGGGTAACATTTCCTAGAAGACGCAAGCTATTTTATACCAGGAAGAGTAAACACTTTCTTTCAATATGTTGAAAGTAATTACGCAAGATTTTTTTGTGCGCACAATGGTGGAAATGGCTCAACCGGCTTTTTCCTTTTTTCTGTAAAATTTAAAACTAAAATGTTCCTTCCTAAATGTCTTCATGAGTGGGGCTTTCTCCTCCATGTTTCAGGCAGTGTGCTGGAAATAGAAATTATTATCAGCTCATTAAATCCAAAATAAGTCAAGTGGAAAATTACAAAACTCCAAGGATTGTAATGCTCCCAATTCAAAAGAGAAGTGTGCAGGTGAAATAATAGGTCTCTATATTTTCAAGAGTGACTAGTTTTGGATCCAGATGGAAAAATCTTCAAGGGTTTTGGAGGGTAGATGCTCAGTACAGAAGGCGAAGTCTCATCAAGATGTCTGACATTGGGCTGAGGTAAGCTGAGATATGGAGAAATGCAGGCATAAAACAGAACAATACTTTTAAAAAAAATATGTGGATGCAGCTTGGATCCAAAACTATTTAACTATAAGAAAACTGGCATAAGAATTACGCGTCAGCTTCATTTCATTTGCTGCTGACATTCAACCACTTCTAGAGTGACAAAGGCAACTGTTTGACAGCACACAGCATGACATATAACTCTTTAGGACTAGATATGAAAAGTACCACATCCAAATGAAACTGAAAGGGGAATTAAGCAGGTAGAATGTCATTGCCCGCTGAGTTAGAATTTGGCCAGGTAACTTGGGTTAGCTCTCCTATGCTTATGAACAGTGCCATAGGATCCTCAGTGACTCAACATGGTCAGTATGAAAGGTTTCAGTTCTGTCTAAAAAAATGGGAGCCTCCATAATGCAGCGGCGTTGACCTAGGACAGTGCATGACTGCCAGAATTAAGTGAGTGCATCTGGAAAAATATCACCTTCTAAATCCCCAGTGCTGGTTCCCTGGCACTGAGACACTCCAACACTACAGCGCTTGGCATGTTGTAAGAACCCTGATAAATGCACAGGCCCTGATTCTACAAAGACGTTTGCTCATGCTTAATTTACACACTGTAAGTGGTTTCACTGATGTATTTCCCAGGTTTGAATCTGCATCCTTCAAGGCCATGGGAGATTAGCCACAGAGTTCAACAAGCGCAGGGGCTGAGGAGAGAAGTAAAGAACGTGTTCAAGTCTGTGTAGGACAGGGTCCTAATGAGGTCTGTCAAATGATTACTGACCCAATGAAATCTGTATTCTTTCTCTTTAGAGTAAACAATTTAAATGTGAAAAAATCTATCATTTGAGAATAATATGGGAGCTCTGAGTGCCTCAAGAATTGCTAAATCTACAAAACATCAACTATATGTAATACCTAGTGGCATTAAATAGTAAGCAAGCATGTAATTCCTATTTAATAAGAAAAAAAGTTTGGAATTGTACTTGTAGCTGCATAGGTATCTGTATATCTGCACTGATACCTGCAGTTGCAGATTGTGTCTATTTAAAGTTTTCCAGTCCACACTGACTTTTCTGTTTTGGCATTACATTCAACACTTTGTGACTCCATTTCTTACACTGGCATAATGCTGTTCCTTTCCATAGAGTCACAACCACAAAAATCGGAGTCACTCACAGGTGATTCAGGCCCCATGTCACATATACAGGTACAAGGAGAGTGCTCGTGTTTGTCTCAGACTTGCAGGCATTGGAGAAAAAGGCAGGGAGTTAAGAGGGGTTTGAATAGAGTGGATTGCAGGTAAAACCCCCCCCACAATGGGGAACAGGCAGGTATTCTGCAGCTGCAATGAAACTGAAGCATGGTTCTACTGTGATCCTTAAGTAGAGCTGTACTTAGCAGTAGGAAGCTACCTTTAGGTGCAAGGGAATACAGGGCTGTGATTGTATGCAGGATACACAGCTTGGGAAAAGAAATATTTTGCTGAATACAGAAGTGAGTATGTAAGTGGCTGAAGTAAAAATGAAGATGTAGTTAGACCTTCAGTGTTTTTTTCCTTCCCTTTACCAAAACAGCTGTATGTCAGCAATTAAATGCTGCTGCTTGGTTGTGATGCACGTGTGAGTTTGCACTAGAGATGTACATTTTGCCAGCACAGAATAAATACAGTGTTATAAATTCAGCATTTGGCTGTACCTTACTTCAGTAGAATTTAATGTCTACCTGGCTTGTCTGGCTGTATACTGTAAAACTACATCTCTGTCTCACTTCTCTGCACCCCCAAAGAGCTGTTACACACAATGAAGAAAGGAAAAAAAAAGTGGACCATCTGTAGTTGCAGATGGGGATTTGTGGACGGTGTACAAGTTGCAGTCACCGAGTAAGCAGAGATGCCCAAAATATGTCATCCAAATTGACCAATCAGGATGTTGAGGGGAACATTAGCCTGTTTGGATACTTAGTCTTACAAGCCCACCCCAGCAACTGTGCAGCTCATGGAGTCAGTCAGACACTCCATCATCCTTTCTTTCCTGCTGCTGCTCAGCAGCTTGCAATCAGACGCTGTTTTACTGAACCAACAACTTACTGGAGGCAGCCTAAAACTGTTGGGCTTCATTTTGTTTCATAGACCAGGCATATTGGGAACTCCTTGTTTGAGATGCGCACATATAGGGAATTTTAGATAATATTTGAATATTGCAAAGTGCAATGTAAGTACTAAGCACTGATGCTATTGCTGTACTGAATGGACTGGGTTTTGTTTGGCTAAATGATACACAGAGCTGTTTTGGGGAAATTCCACAGTGTTGAAGGTTTTCCCATTCTGAATCAGAACAAAATCATATTTTCTAATTTTTTCATGAATGGCATTTTGAAAAATATTATTTAAAGATGATCAAAATGTTTCTGAGTTTGTCATAGTACAACACAATACAAAACAATTTATTACAGTATATATATTATATGTTATTATTACATTGTTATCATATGTGTTATAATATCGTTATGAAATGGATAGTCTAGGCTTTTCATTACAGAAAGATTTAATAGAATTCACTTTCTTAGACCTTATTTGATGTTGTTTAATTCTATCTAAAAATTGTCAAAATCAACACTTTTATTCAGACTATTTGGATTTCTATCGGGAACACTATGTATACTTCAGCACAGAGGGTTGGATGAAGTGATGTTTGGAAGTTCCTTCCAGCACTTCATTTAAATCATTCTGTGATTTTTTATGATGTTATTGGTAATTAAGAGAAGCCACAATACGCCTAGAAATACTTAAAGAGTGCAAATACCAGGAAGGGAGAAAAATAATTTATTGTGATAAATGGAGTAATGGAAGAGAAGACTTGTTCTTCTTTGTCCTTCAGGCTTTTGAAATTCTTTCCCAGTACCAGGGAGATCTTTGTGTCAGTGAGAGGTGCTGAGCTGTGGAACATTTTGTCAGGGGAAGGAGAGGGAGCTTCATTACATGGGACTTCTAAAACTAGACTGGACAAAACATTAGGAGGTATACAGTAGGGAGCAAGCCTGAACTGGCAGTTGGATGGAGGTCCTTAACCTTGTTAGCCATATAAACTAATGTAGAGCTAGAATGGTAAATTCTGGTGAATAAAAAGAGATTTGCAAGGGGCATAAAACCTTAGGCTTCATGGTTCAAATTGGCTGTTAACTTTTCAGAGTTAGGAGTTGACATTCCAGCTGTCCCACGGGTGTTTATTGTAGGCAGGAACTGGCCACTTTTAGGGAGAACACATTGAACTACATGGACAACCCATCTGGTTCAGTCTAAAATAACAAACTCCTGTGCCCCTACCTGTTGTTTGTGTCTTCTCTTTCTCCTGGCTCATAGTTTTCAATGAACTATTTTGTATATTCCAGTCTTTTTCTCAAGACTGAGTCCTTTGCCTGTCCATCCACATCACCATTCAGTTCATTTTGGGATTTTCTTTTCTTTCCTTCTTATTTCTTCCTTTTGGGCAGCAAAAGGGAATAGGAGAGGCCAATTAATGAGAGTCATGCTAACTGGGCCCAGATACAGATCACTGATGAAAGTATGGCTTCTGTTAGATGGGAAATACATTTTTGTACTGGAGGGCAGAATATAGCCTGTAGCTTTTAGAGGAAAGGCACTGTTATTGGGTTGCTCTTCAAGTGCATATCAATAGGGTCTGTTCCCAGGCAGGCTGGTTTCACACTGGTGTAACTCACTTGACTGAATGAGTTCATATTTACAGCAGCACCTGAATCTGAACTCACTCTTTTTTAACATCACTATAAAACACATTAAAGCATTCTGGCATCACTAAAGCATATTACATTTAAATAGGTTTGTTCAGACTTGTTTGTGATGTGAACAAAATGTCACTGGGGACTAAGTTGAAACTCCAGATCCATTTTTATGTGGCTACATCCAGACTCAAACCCACATCGACAGAGGTAAAAAACAAAACAAAAAATAAGACACTAGTCTGTTGTACTGGCCAACCTCAAAAGTACTTTCCATTTTTATTTTCTCTGAATGAGTTTCCTTTACATGTGAGTTTTGATATATGAGTTACAAAGCCACAATCCCTTTTGGGGGTCCTAGCCTAATGGAGCTCATGTACTGTATAGAGAGACCTGTAGAATAACAATCTCTGCAGTGCAAAATCTTTCTTGCTTGACTTCATTTGTACAATGTAGGTGTAATCGCTGACAATATTTCCTTTTACTTATGGGAGCATAATTTACTTAATAAATGAAGAATGTCTTGTTTATAAAAATTATGCCTGTAGACCTGTCTGCTTGAATAAAATGTTTAGGATGAATTTTCACTAGCAGTTTTAATTTACCATACACCTTGCTTTTTTGTGTACATTGATATGCAGCAGTCCTGGGGTATTGTTGGACAGCTGCTGCACACTACCTTGGAAGCTGCTGCATTTGTGGAGAGGGTGATGTGGTTATACTTTCCATACACAGAATACTGCTCAATCTTACTCTCTTTCTCCATCTACATACACACGCACATGCACATACATGCATAGTAGCAGGATTTGGGATTGATTGGCTTGAAATACAAGTCTGTAGTGCTATTATTAAAAAATGGCTGAGAGCGTAATAGTGTTTTATTGTAAGTCACTTCTTAGAAACCAAAGATGGAAATGTCACTAGAAGAAAAAAGGCAAATTTGGCTTGAAATCTTTTAAAACTGTAGCTTTTGTAAAATCAGTATAACAGAACTTTGAGCCTCATTATGCTTGGCACTGTGCAAAATATAACAAGAATACAGCTGAAGAGACTGTGTATTATTATGTATTAGTTATTGCCTGTCCAGCATTGACAGTAAATTAATGACTATCACTGAAATGCCAATATTAGCCAATTGTTATCGTACAGTGATATCTAGGATGCTACAGTTCCCTTCTACTTAGGAAATAAGTCGTGTACATTAGATATCAACTGGGGCTTGCCAAGTGCTTAATACTGACCTCGTATCTCTCAAATACTCCTACAACCATATACAACTTCTAAAGCAAAAGTCAGGGACTGTCTTACTGCTTCTCTCTCTAGTTCCTGGGAAAACTGGTGAAATGACTTGTTCAGTGAGTCAGTGGTAGGATTCAGATTAGACCTCAGGAGTTCACTGTGCTGCAGTAGCCTATCCCTCACCTGGATTCTGCTCTCCTTATCCAATGTCGCGGCTTCAGGTGAAGCTTATGCATATATATCAATTTAAAGGGTAATCTTTCTGCTGTGACACTTTATACCAGCCAAGATCTGCCTCTATTGTCCTTTCCTTCCTGAGCTAGTAAAACAGGAAGGGCACTGGTTTTTAATTTGGTCCATTCACTGTGCAAAGCTGATAACTCTGGGTCTGATGCAAAGACCATTTAAGTCAATAATAAGAGTCTTGTCATTGACTTTTTAACAGACTGTGGATCAGGCCCTTTCTCTGCATCTGCATAAATCATACAGAACAACCTGGGCACCAAAGAGATGCATCCTTTTCTTATTGTTTCTCTCCCCTCCCACTCCTTTCTTAGCCTTTTTTCTCACTCCACCTTCCCAGACTCCTCTCTCCTTCTGCCCCTGCCCCCACCCAACGAAGTCTTGGGTTCTTTCTGCTTGTAATTTGTCGCTAATCAGCTGTCAGTGTTGGAGCAATGATGAGAGGTTCATCTCTTGCTGAGGGTAATGGCCTTAAAAGTCACAGAGTCAATGTCAATGGGATCGCTCCAATTCAATCAGAGAGCTGAATGAGGGATGGCACCTGCTGACATTAGCACTCATTTTGAGCTCAAGCATCTGGGCTCTAGTAAATAACCATCAGTGGGTGGGTCCGGGGGACAGGTCATTAGCCCCACGAAAAATAAATATCGCTTCCCTTGATGGCTGCGAGTAATTTAGCTCAGACGAGGAAATTTCACCCTAGATTAAGTATGATGAGCCAATATCAGTCAGAGGAGGCCAAACAGTGAGAGCTTGATGAGATAGAGGGAAATTTATATGCAGCTGGCTGAATGCAAGATGAGTTTAAAGAAATGATGTACTCTTCCAGTCTTTAGCCATGTGCAGGAGCAGTGCTAGTCTCTGCTTCCCTGACAGCCTCACTCACCACCCCATATGCACACTGCACAATTTTTTTCCCTTTCGCATTAAAACAGCTCTGTGTTTTGACGCTCTTGTTATGCCAGCCGTGGGCTTCCGGAGAGAAGGTTGCCATGCCTGCAGGCTTGCACACAACTGACACGGCAGCCAGGCCTGCTTGTCTGTGAAAACAGAAAAAGCTTTAATTGTTTTGGAGGTCCCCACGGTGTCTTGCCCACTTCCTTTTTGTTACGCAAATAGTGTAATAAGCCACCTACTATACTTCTGCTCTGCTTTTTTTTTTTATTTGTCCCATCAATCTAATCTTCCAAATGCTGGGTGGCTATTAACAGCCCCTCTTTTTGATTAGAAGCAGCTTGGTTCATGTTGGGAATCATGTTTTATGTTTGCTGGAAGCTGTAGTCAGTACATCTCCCCCCCTCATTGGCTCAGACGTACCCCCTAAAGCACTGGCTGGAGGGTGGGTCAGTTTCCCTATTATACTCTGAATACAAATCAAGCATATTGTTGCCGCCTGCTTCCTCCTCCCCCTCCATTTGGTCTTGGGAAAGAACCAAGAAAGGTCAAAAAAGGATCCCAATCTGTGTTTTGAGCATCCCAAGCTTCTAATCCTTTGCAGGTAGAGCCAATTGGGATTTTAATAGGTCTAGAAAAGGCCAAGATGGCCATTGCATGCATGGAATAATCGGACGGTGAATGCCCCCTCTATCATAAAGAGTAGGGCTACCAAGCAGAAAGAAGCCTGTGCTGAGAGAAGACAGTAGTCACTCCATTGAACCTCAGAGGCCAAATGGAGAAGCTGGTTTCATTATACTGAGATAAGCGTACAAGTCAAAACAGTTCTGTTACAAAGCCAATTCAACATGCATTACTACCTGGAAGAGGGTGTAGACTTGTGCTTTGGCTGGCTCATTATGTTCTTTGAGAAATGGCTGCATCATAATAATAATAACACACATGTTTTCTTCCATGGCCATGTTGCTTTGTCCTTTGTTTTCTTAGTGCATTTCTTTATGATTTTTTTGTTTTTGTTATATGTGTTTTGCACTGGCTATCTGTTGCCCCCTCTAGAATGTTATCCACCCCATAAATATAAATATATTTATACAAATATAGAGCAGTTATGCAAGTTCCACATAAACTAAATTGAACGAAATAAATGGAAATGCAGACATTTCCCCCCTCAGAATAACTTAATTAGGAGCCAGAGATTCACTGCCATCACAATGGCAAGTTGCACATTGTAATTCATTTAACAATTGAATAGTCTCATTCTGAACTAATGCAATCATTTTGCTGGAGTTCACGATAAGTGGGATCTACTGTATATTTTCCTATTGGTTCAAATATGGGAGCATAAACTTTACAATTGTTATTCTTCAAAAAACTATACTAATTCTTACAGTCCTGCAGACATTTTTATGTAAAACTGAACAGAAAACAAATAGTAGTGACCTTATTTTCCTAGGTTGGAACAGAAAATGTTTTCATTATTAAAGTGAAGGAAAACTTGGTTCATCTACCTTCTCCTTTTTGTCTGTTATCCAGGAGCCTTTGATTTTTGATCAAGTCCAGAAGTTGTTTCTGCTATAACCACTGCTTTTTGAATAGCCATTTATGTGTAAAGGTATCACCCTTTCTGTCCTACTTTCACCATGGGAACCTATATTGAATTTTCTTCCCTGCTAACATGCCATGGGTCACAGCCCAGGTTCCTCCAAAATTTGGTATTTACTATTTCACTCGAACAGTGACTGAAACTGACCAACACCTCAAAAGTATTCTTGCTGCTTTGGAAGGCAGACCTTCTTATGATATCAATTATAGTCAATGGAGCTATGACAGTTGAGACCAGTGGAGGATTTGACACTGTTTTTTTTTTATTTCCTAACCCATTGACTGCAATGGGTTTTTGATCAGTCCCTTTGTGTCCATGTAATATAATACCTGATGGGTAAAAGTAGCAGAGTCTAACAAGTTGGGAAGCTGAATGCATAAAATTACCTTCCTACTCTCTGATTTGGAGTTAGTGGGTATTCCTTGGTCACAGGTGAATGTGGCAAAGGGCTGTAGCCTTGCCCAGCCCTGAGATTCCCCCAGGGCTGCCCCCTGCTTGCTCCCTGCTTCTGCTCAACCCCAGCTCTGTCTCTTTGCAGGCACTATGGTGAAGCACCTCTGATGCAAAGCTCCCCATCCTTGGCAGTCCCCTGTCCTGGGTGCTGCTGGCAGCCCTCCAGGGCTGGCATTGCAGGGACAGCTACATGGGGTCTCAAACAGCTGGCACAGGGAACATGTCCAGCACAGCTTCCCCATTCAGCCCTAGCCCTGCCTGCATGCCCATGCCCATCTCAAGTGCTCAGGGCCCCAACTGGACCCAGGAGGAGGTGCACAACCTCATGGTGCTCTGGGCCAGGGCTGATTTCCAGAGGCAGTTTGCATAGGGCAAGTGCTTGAATGCCCACATTTATGAGGTCATTTCAGCCAGGATGCATGTGCAGGGCCACTTCCAGATGGTGCGGCAGTGCCACATGAAGGCCAAGGTCTTACAGGTACAGTGGGTGACTATGACCAACTTCAGTCATTGGTCCGGTTGTGTCCAGAAGACCATGCCTTCATTCAGGAGATGATGCATGTTTTGGTGCCCTGGGAGTCAGGCTGCACCCCTGTGAGTGCCATCTGCAAGGGCAGCTTGCCCTTACCCACACCCTGCCCTGATGCCTTCAGTCATGCATCACTGGAGGAGAGGACTTTGGGTTTTCAGCACTCCACCCACCTCCCTGGCTGCTGCAACCACTGGCAACTTGGGGAGCCCTGTCCAGTGGATACCTCACCCTTGGCCTACCCCTACACCCTGCCATGAAGAGCAGCCGGCCACACCACTGCCAGACTCCAGCAGCACCATCTTCTCCTTGGGGGTGTCCCTTGGATGCATGCCAGCCTGCCACTCACTGCAGGCCATGGACACTGGGTGCAGCTAGACGCCATTGATGCTGGGGACCCCCGTGCTGAGTTTTCAGCATCACCAGTCCCAGACACATAGTAAGTGCCTGCCCCTTCCCCCTGTCCACAGTCCATGCCACCATTCCCTGCCTGTACTCCCCTGGCCCCAGGTTTCCCTCCCTCCCACAGCATACAGAGAAGTGGGACACAGTTAAAAACATTATTGAGCAGCCCATG
The DNA here is from genome assembly GCF_001723895.1 of Crocodylus porosus. Lineage (NCBI taxonomy): Eukaryota > Metazoa > Chordata > Crocodylia > Crocodylidae > Crocodylus > Crocodylus porosus. The sequence continues at coordinate 38,645,962 of NW_017728912.1, forward strand.
TCCCTACAGCTGGGTGGGCCCAGGCCTCTCACATGCCAAGGAAGGTATCAATGTCAGTGGTGATGTCCTCCTTGGCATTGGGGGGCAGGGACAGGTAGCCCTCCAGGTGGCGGTGAAGGTTGCAGGGCAGCCTGGGTTTGTCCCATGCACTGTTGTAGCTCAGGGTCCCAAACCAGGATTGCACCTGTGCACAGGGCACCAGCAGGATCCGCGGCAGCAGGGCATAGTGGCTTAGGCAGTCCTTTGTTTGCACAGACAGTTCATTGCACATCTCTTGGGGCACACACAGCAGGGACATGCTCGGGGTGTAAACATGGGAAAGGTGGGGCCAGCCTTGGGGTCCCTCCCCAGAGAGTCCCCCTGCAGGGAGGGCAGGGGTGTGTCCAGTCCATAACCCCAGTTGTCTGGTAGCCGTGCATGCCCCAAGCCTGGGTGCCATGAGTTGGGCAGTAGCATGGTAGAGTGGCTGGCCTACAGGGAGAGATGGGGGGAGTGGAGTCAGGAGCTGCGGCAGCAGGTGCTGCCAGCAGCCTGGCCTGGGCTGTCCTGGGTAGGGGGCAGGGCAGACAGGCTGCCTATGACCAGCACCCAGTGGGCCACTGGCCCCAGAGGAGCAAGCAGAGCGAGGGGGCTCGGTCAGCAGCTGCCTGGGCCCAGCCTTGCCCAGGCAGCTTACCATTGTCCCTGGGCGCCCACACATGGCCAACCTCTGAACTGAGGCCGGATGGCAGAGGGTCTCTGATGAAGAGCATTTTATCTCTGCGAAGTTGCAAACTCACACAAAAACCTTCTGTTTCTTGCCTCTGCAGGACCAACATCTGGACAGGGGAGAGGCTGCAGGACCCTGCGAGAGTGCTGCAGCAGGGTCACCACCACCCACCACTGGAGCTACCCAGATGTGCTGAATGCTCCAGGACTGCACCAGGGACTGGATCCTCCTGCTCCAGCACCTGGTGGTAGCAGTTGAGAACTGGGTGCTGTGGGACCTGATGTGGCAGCAGGTGCAGGAGGAATGGGAGCTGACTTGGCAGAATGAGGACATTGCCGGGAGGATGCACAGGATTGGGTGCAGCAGGTGCACTGTGCCCAGCTGGAGGCCCTGGAGTAGTGCCATGTGGAGCTGCTCAAGTGCAACAGATCAGCCAGGGGCCCTGGGTCTTGCCTGCTTCCCCACAACAGGCCACCACCTGGGCCTTGGAGGAAGTCTTTCTCCACCTCCCACATGCAGGAACCTCTTGCATTCACCACAGATCCTGGACCCACAAGGAAGGTAGCAATGTCAAGGAAACTGTCCATGGCCAGGGTGCTGGTCACCTGCTGCTGTGCTCTGCACCCTTGGTGCCTCTGCTCCAGGACACAGACAAAGACTGAGACTGATGTATATAGTTTTCAGTTTGGGAAGAGGGTTTTTTATTGTTGGTGGGTGGGGAGGGTGGTAGAAGTGCCCTGTGAGTTGAGGAGAGAGGGGGCTCTGTTGGTTGAGGGGGAGAGTGGGAGGGATGGGGGGATTGTGAGTGGAATAAAGGTTTTCATTATAAACGTGTGTGTCCTGTGGGTGAGCAGGGGGTTGGGGATGTGTGGGCAGTGGGGCAGGCAGGTGTTGGTGGGTATAGCCCGGTGCTTCTCTGTCTCCTGGTGTTCCAGGTGGGACCAGAATTGGCTCAAAATGGCAGCAGGTGAGCAGGTGGCCCAGGCCATCTGAAACATTTTGACCCACTGGTTGCTGTCCCATTTCTGCATCACAATATGCTGCCATCCGTGCTGGCTGGCATGGTGGACCCTGGTGGTGGTGTTTTGAAGCCCGTGGGCACTGGGACTGGCGGGAGCCACTGTGCAGTGGTGGGGGCCCCAGAAGGCCACGCGCCAGTCATCCAGCAGGCAGCTGGAGTTCTGTGGGGGAGTCAGGTGGCACTAGGTGGCTGAGCAGCAGGTGCTCAGAATGGCGGTGGGCGAGCAAGACAGCTGCAAAAGCCCTGAGGATCAGGGGACCCTGTCTCTGAGTGCGAGGGCCAGAAGCTGGGGCAGGCAGAGCTGGGAAGCAGAGCTGTGGCAGGAACAGAGCATACACATGCTGCCTGTGTCTCTGCCATGCTGTTGCTCTGACACAAGAAGCATCAGCCCAGAGGTCACAGTACAGAGGGTGTGCTTTCAAGATGACTGGCAGCTGGCTGTGGCTTCAGCATGGCTGCCAAGTGCTGGCAGTCATGTGTCTGGAGGCTGAAGCTTCTCCCAGGGGCACATGGCAGGGCTGCACTGACCTGGGACTAAAGCTAGTCCCAAGTCCCACTATGTATAGACACCTGCCAAAAACACTTAGTGAGCATTAAATTTAAGCCCGCTTAAATTCACATGGAGACACTCCCAAGTGAGACATTAATGGACAACTGTGTAAAAAGAAAGGGTCTGTGTTTGAACAACTACCAAGTTTTTGACTTAATGTGTTTTAGCCAATATTCAGCTTATAAATGTCTAACTCCCATTGAGGATACTTGTAACAACTATAAGATGTACTAAGCACACCTTATCAATTTTACTGCATGGTTTACATCCTGCACCTAAGCTTTTGGGTTTACATATTTGTGTTGGAAGCCTAAAAGAAGAAAAATATAGCATCTCTTATTTATGCAAAGCTTTTTATGTTGAAGGTGAGCTTTATCTCAGCACTTTGTATTAGCTATAGCTCTAATCTAAAGTTGCATCTCCAGTCACTGAAGTGCAGTCAGTTCTGGTATGGAACATATCAGCTTTTCAACAATGTGCTGAAATGTAGTATAACAGTTTATATACTATTTAAGGCTGCATACTATACTATACATACTCTGTGCTCTGCTATTCATGCACAGTGTTGCTGTTAAATTTACATAATTAAATTTTAAACAAGTAAAGGGGTGTGAACAGAAGTAAAGAGGTGTATATATTACACACAAACTCATCATTTCTGGGATCTTTTTTTTTCTCCAATGCCTTTGGCTATAGAGAAGCTAGGTGCCTTCTAGTAAGTGAATTTGCTCATCTCTTCTGATGTCTTCTACTCAAGAGAAGCAAACGGGTTGACCAAGCAGAAGTCTTTTCTTGGGGATGAGAGGAAGCCAACAGTTTTCTGTCCCCAACCAGCTGGAGGTGCTGACAGCTGGCTGTAGCATCTGTTAAGTAGGTAATGATTTTAATCCACTAAAATGTTTATTTATTTGACTTGTAACAAGCATCAAGGCTTTGCTCAGTCTAGCTCTTTTCTCTTTTCAAGATCTTAGCTTGTAAATTCTTTTGTCCTTTGAGTTTATACAGCACCTAGCACAACAAGGATGGAACCTTGAGGTCCTGTCTCACTAGAAATGATAAATACATAATACATTTCCATGGCTTCAGGAAAGGAAAAGATATGTCTTCAAGAAAATAAATTAATTTTCATTGGCAATCAGAGAGACAATGGTATATGGTATTTTGCAAAGACTAAGCATTTGTTTTTTGCATAGCTTCTTCTATTGACTCCCCTGCAGGTACAATAACATTTTAGTTTCCATCCATACTATAAACTCACTCCCATAAAGAATCCCAAAAGAATATACACTGGACATCAGTGGTAGAGACCTTCAAAATAGGCAAGGGGGATTTATCTGTAGATCCTCCATTAAAATTCCATCTGACTTGACACTGCTTTAAAGTTTTTAGCTAACAGGGCTCCTTTTGGGTGTACCTATACATTGTTGCCTTTGTAGGAATGAGATAGCACCAATTACATATATGGCATACCCATGCATTATTGCATTTACTGAAAGCAGGATGTTTTATGGGCATTAGGCCAAAATCCAGGTATCAGTTACCCTGATGCAGTGTCATTGGAATCGATGGGGTTGCACCTTTCTACTGAAGAGCTTGTTCCGTTAGCTCATAAAGGACCAGGAAAAAAGTGGACAGAGGCAATAGGATAGTGGTGCTCAACCACTGTGGGCCAGATCTGCCCACAGAGCTGTGTCATCTGGTTTCTGGGGCTCCCAATAGGTCTGGAAATTTGATTCTAGGCCAGATAATATGGCCCTGTGCACTAGGTTGGACTGGCTTACAGCCAGATCCAGCCACCTGCATTCAGGCCAGTGCTAAGGCTAGCACCTGCAAATGGATCTCATACATGGACCCTGTGTAGGATCTTACCCTCGGCCACTCATCTAGCCCACAGGGCTAGAAGGACTTCTTTGCGCTAGAGTAACCTTCAGTTAGACTAGGGAAACTGGAATAGTAATTAATAGGAGGAAATGTCCATGTGGATTGTGACTAATGAGCGGTCAACCAGTGTTTTACCTCTGTAATTCAGCTGAGGATGTAATATATGGGGTGAAATTTGGGGCTAAATGGTGATGAACAGAGATAAGTTTTTATGCAGATGAGTAATATTGAGTGGAACAACTTATGAGTTAGTGTCTGATGGATCATACAGTAGCATATCCCAGTCCAGCTAAAGCACTTAAATTTGTGCATAATTTTAGTCATGTGAGTTATGGTACTGACATTAGCAGGCTTCTTATATGTTGGAGGCTACACTCCTGCATAAGTGCTATGCTGGATCAGGACCTACATTGATAAGCATCTTCCAGCAGAGTCAGAGCAACATTTGTTTTGTCTGTATTGCCTAACACTGACTACAGAGAGAATAAGTGTTTCCTTTGTGGGCGTGAGCTGTTTTATTCAGTGTTCAAATTATTCCCTTATGAACTGTATTTTATCTTTTGAACTGATTGGTGTCAAAATTGTGATGGTATCAAGATATATGTGAAGTGCTCAGGTTGCCCAGTAATATATTGTGCCCTGCTGGTTTATGTTGATAGTGCACTGATAAAATTTACATCAGCTATTCTTTTTTACCTTGAACTGTAAGGTACAGCAGCTGTTGAATTTATATTTACAGCACTTTAACTATTTAAGTTATGCTCCTAACAAGCACATGCATATTTATGGAGTGATGGTGCTGCTTGAGCTCAGTCTGATTGAACTATAACACATTTTGATCATGCCATATCCAATGGGGGAAAAATATTTTAACAAAAGCAGGGATGGGAAAAAAAAGGAGGAGGAATGGACCAGCTATTGGGTGGGGGTTAGTTGCTGCAGTTCTGTTAAAATAAATGGAACTAAATCAATTTAAACCAGCTGAGATTCTGGTATCAATAAACAGATATTGTTGTGCATTTTGTCAGGGGAACCTTTTTTTCCCTTACGGATTAAGTATAGTGCAAGTGGTTGCATAAAAGTATTCAAGTCATCCCAATAAAGTTAGGCATGTGCTTAAGTACCTTGCTGAATCAGGGTCCTGCTACAGCTGAAGCATGAAATGGAACCATCATTGCTCTCAGAGGTGCAGGGGAATGGGAGAGAGGTTGTTTGTCTGTTGTGGCTCTCTGTCCCTCGTAAATGATGTGAAATCAGCATTACTTACTTGGCATGAAGTATGGACATTAGAAAAAGAAAAGACCTTGCCAGTGTAGGATTGTTCCCCATGGCATATTTTCTATTGCTTTGTCCAGTTCAGTTTCAAATAACCCCAGCCAATGTAAGTTGAGGCCAGCTTGAGAGGCAACCTGCTGTATGCAGCCAAAATAGCAACAGTAACTGATTTCTTTGAAACTTAAAAATGCTAAGTGAATTGAGTCCTAGAGAAAAGTGCCAGAGCAACAGCCCTGTTCTCTATGGACAGAAGAGAGAAAAACCAATGGAGCAAATGCTCCACTTAGCATCTGGTTATAATACTCTCATATGAACAGTAAGAAAGATTGCCCAGCACTGAGGGACTTAGCAAGCCTAGTATAAATTCCCTGCTCTGCCACAGGGACTTCTTGTGTGACCTTCAGCAAGTTACTTAAGCTCAGCTCCCCAGAGGATTTCCATGCTGAACTCCCATTGATATTACTGGGAAGTAGGTGCCTAAATACCTCTAAGAATCTGGACTTTAATTTCTTTGTGTTTTCATTTTGCATCTGTAAAAGGGAGAGGATCAAATTTATTCACAGGCCTGTTGCAGGAATAAATACATCAAAGGTTGTGAGGTGCTCAAATACTGAACCATTTGATGTTGAGAAGCTGCTGTTTTATGTAGGTACCATGTCCTGAAAGGTGTTTTTTACAATAGCAGGCTCACCAGGGGCCCTGTTAAAGGAGAACCCTTTCCAAGTTGTGGTCTGTCTTTGTGCACTTTTGCCACTGACTCAGGCGCAATCACTCTCCTGAATATCTTTTGTGACTATTTCCCCAGGCCCTATTGCACTTTTCCTTGAAAATAAAATCATTCACTGTGAGCAATGGCCTGAAATCCACACGCCAGAAGCTGGGTTTTATGTGGTGTTTGCAGGGTTCTCCTTTAATGCTTCACAATGCTAGATCAACTCATGCCATGCAGGAAACTTCAGCCCCAGCCAGTTTTGGGGCTGAAATTTGCTGTTCCTTTTCCTACCAGATGGTGACTCTGAGCCCTAGTTGACCTTCCAAGTACAGGCAGAGGGCTCAAAGGCAGAAAATAGCAAGCTGCAGTTTCTCCTTAGCAACACACTGTAAATAGCTTCAGCAGGAGTTCTTGGCATCAGGGAGAGGCAGTATATCGGAACACGGAGAAGCAAAGCGTAAAAGGCACTGCATACAGGAAACTACGGGCAGTTTGCTCTGAGCGAGCAAATGGAGCACTCCCTTTCTCTGCCTGTCTCTGAGGTGCACTTTTTAGACAGAGGTTAAACTAAAAGGAATTAGAGACCTCCGCGAAAGCAGAGGGGAGCTCTTCAGCATCCTTCTGGATTGGCATAAGCAGGATCCCTGCACAGCTGTCCCTCCTCTTGGACTGGTGTAGTGAGACTTGCCCATTCTGTTTCAATCTGTTTTAACTGCTGCTTCCAAATCTGAATGTTCTGGGAGCCCCCTCTCCCTCTCCCCCGCCATCCCTCCCGCCTGGTAAGCAGGATGGTGGATGCCATGTAGGTGACACAACACACCTGTGCAGACAGGTGTCCAGCAAAACAAGGCACGCTCTGCGTTCCAGGAGCAGTGCTGAAGACTAGCACCCTGAGGAGCTGTAGTGTTTACATTTTACGATTTATACATTTCTTTTGTGTCTTACTGCATGTTAATATTCTCTTAGAAGGCAAAGGCAGAGTAGGTGTGGGCAGAGGTAAGAGGTAGGTACTGGGTATCTGGGTGTGGTCAGCTTTAGCTGTTATTTCTCTCAGGAGTGCTATCTGAGAGAGAGTGCTCTCAGCATGAGAGAGTTGCTTTGGAACAGCTCAAATATCCTGTGCCATTGAGATCAAAGCAAGTTTGGTTGTTGCATCAGTGCGGGCAGGTTTAGACTCTTTGCTTGGAGTTTCAACAGCAAGGGCTACATTTTACTGCAGATAAAGCCCTTAGTAGGTGAGCACTGGTGAAAGGAAGAGGGTTTAACTCATGGAAGTCTAGCTAATTAGTGTTCGGGCTAAGTTGGAGTTTAGTGCTCATCTGTTTTGTTTACATGTTTTCTGCTATAATGGGTCTGTTCTTCTCTTAATGCTTTCAGATACTGCTGTAAATAAATCTGTCTTATATTTATTACTCTATGAGTGTTTGTTCTGTACCTATTTTGGTCTCCTCACAGAATATATCAAGTTATAAGAACAAATGAATGAGAGAAATTCTTGCTGGCATGATGTGGTTCATAAGGAAGGTGCTGATGATACAACAGAATAACAAAGAAACTCTGCAGAAATGTAATCAGTCCTTGTAGGTAGTATCTAGACTTCCACAACTAAGCAGATTTTCATGGCAAGTCACCAAAATAACCTAAAAACAATTATTTAGTTTGGTCATTTGGCTGAATTACTTTGATATTTATCCTTCATTTTTACTAATGCTCTTTTTACTTTTTCCCTGTGTTTGACTCTCTGGGTCACTGTGTTTCTTTTTGAGCGATACTACTTTTTTGTTTTTATTATTTTGGACATTTTTACATAAGTGTTTTTTCTGTTGTGTGTAAGTGCATGTTACCTCGCATTCAGTTTCTACTGAGCTCTCCTGCTACAAAGAAATAGAAATATACTTTTTCATCCACGTCCCCAGTACACAGCTCTGGATCATACATGTCCTCCTGTTTATCTCTATTTCATCAATATACTTGATAGTAGTGTGAGAGGCTACTTACCTAAGCAAATCTATGCAGGGTGGTATAATACGGTTTTGAAAATGAGAAGCCAGCTGCTGCTCTTGGTTTCTCCAGTGCATTCTCAATTAAGTCACCAGGGCTTAAAGCTGATGAAATCAAAAGGGTTACATTGGTATAAGGAAGAGTAGACTTTAACCTTATTCCTTTTAAGCATCTGGGCTGGATTCTGGAGTCAATACAGGTTTTGCTAAGGTTTTCTGTTATGAGCTTCAATAGGGGTTTTGACTGAGTAAAATGTGAAGACCTATGGTATATGGTTAAGAACAAAGAAGCCGGCCTGCCAATTGCTTGTCATGAAGGAGCCCTTGTGGAGAAAAGCCTACTACTGGAGCCAAATACCATAGCAAAGACTACATCAGTTTCCAACAGAGGTGCCTCTTGGATCCAGAACGCTGACATCAGAAAGGTAGTGTAACAGCACATCAATCTGTGTAGCACTCCAACTGGCGCTATTATGCATCTTTTAGGAAGCAAGTAATTCCCCTCAGGAAGTCAATAAATAAAGTTATGATAAAGTGTTAGGGTTTAAAAAGAATTTTAAATTAATTTTGGAACATTTCAGCATAAAACCATTTTACAATAGAAACAACTGTCTGGACTTCTGGTGTAGGAAGCATCTCTAAGAGGGTTGGTACTTCACTCCATTCTTCCTGTTTGCTAGGACCTAGACCAATGCTTTTGCCTCTTTACTGTGATACCTCTTCTCTAGACACAGGTGCAAGCTAGAACATTATTAGCAATCTTACACTGTACTTTGCAATTTCTGGCCAATGCAAACAGAGAAGTTTATTTGCACTTCAGTTTACCCTTTTTTGAATACTGGGCGTGTCTACACATGCACCTGAATGTGCAGTTGTTATTGCACAGTCATTTAGTACTTGCATTAGCAAACACTAAATGACTGTGCAGTAACCACTGTCACTGCATTACTGTGCAGGAGTGTTGGCATCGTGGTTTGTGCCAGCTGATGCTAAGTCACTGTAGCTTGTAGCTACAGCAATATAGCATCTTGTGTAGACGTGCCCACTGTAAATGAATTAACTTGTCCTTGATCTAAAAATCTTGTTTTTATTTATTTTATTACACACACACACACACACACACACACACACCATCAGGTGGGATGTGAAAGGTACTAGACTTCTTCCAAGTATGATCTAAATATATACTAACTAGTATATGAACAATTGATTTACAATGGACTTGAATATCTTGAATGTACTACATTTGGGAGAGTTCCATTTATCCCCTATTCAGAGTTGTTTCACATTTTATAGAGTGACCATAATCTTGAATAATCTGAAAGCTTTTCAGCCTTCTGGATTTGACTAAGATTAGAGCATCTTTGTGCTAAGAGGTGTACATACATATGATAAGAAGCAGTGCTTCCATCCTGGAGACTATACCGTCAAACAGAACCAGGAAGACTGAGGTTGGGGCGGGGGAAGGGAAGGATTCTCCGTATTTTACACATGAGGAATTGAGGCACAGGGAGATTAAGTGACTTGCCCAAGATCACAGAGGAAGTCTGTGTCAGAGCTAGGAATTGAAATTCTATTTCCTGAATCTGAGTGCAGTGACTTATCCACAAAAATCATAGTTCTGAAGTGAGGGCATTACCCTCTAGTGGAGAAAAGAGCTTGAACAGACAAAAGCTGTTTTCCCCATCTTTCTCCCTAAGCCCCCTTTCATTTAGTGCAACTAGACAATGGTCAAAATATTTTTACTCCCCCCCCCCCACCAAAACAGTTCAAATATTCTCTTCTGTGTTGAGATTTCTTCTATGCTTTATTTCTGCCATGAGGAAATTTTTAGGAGTGATTTATAAACCCCTGGACCTCAGGTTTTTGTAATGGAAATGCTGACAGATCCTTAACTATAGCATTGTGAAACACAACACTGTAATACAATGAATAATATTCATGAATCTGCCATAATGTTAGATATTATCACTCATTACCATTGTAAGAAAGGGATGATTAAACTAATAGTTACTGAGAGACATTTCTGGTGACAGGAGGCAATGATTAGAATAAACTGACTTCAATATACATTTAGAACCAGGAATAATGGGATGTGGCAGGAAGCCAATAAGTGAACATGGCCCACAGCTCTGATCAATGAATTACTTTTTTTCGCTTTACAGCAGTACATGGTGTTTAATGAAAAATCAATAGCCCCCTGTAATTCAAAACTGTAATCAATCGTTTGACCTGAAGCTTTCTTTTTTTTTCCCCCCTTGCAGGGAAGATGTCTTAGCGGACGACACAGTTCAGTTGCAAAGAGCAGTACTTCACAAGGCACACAGAAGGAACCTGACACAGGAGTGCAGCGATTTATACTGGCTGCACTATATGTGGAAAAAGTGTCTGGAGCAGAAGGAAACATGCTGGGTATGGCCACAGCCGCCTCCTCATCCTGTCTTGACAAAATGTGAGCTCTTTGTTTTGCTTTTCCCTAATATTCCCTCTCAGGGTTGCAAGTCTTATCACAGTTGCCCCTATTCAGATCCGGCTTGAGGGCGTTTGCTGCCTTAGGCAAACTAAGAACTATTGGCCTTCTTTCTAGGCTTCAGCCACTCATATAGTGGAGAGTCATGAAACATTTTTGCTGCCCCAGGCAACCGCCTGTTCTGCCTGTATGAGAGAGCTCCCTCCTTATTAGCACCACCTGGTAAGAAGAGCTTTTTGGTTAGAGGAACAACTCTCTAGAGAACCAGTCAGGACTTCAATAGTAGCTTCAAACCTGCAGATGCTTGCTCTTAGGTGCCGCTTTGGGCTGAGCACTTAAGGTTGTGCTGTCTGGTTCAGATAATGCGAGGCCTATTAGTTTGCTTTTAATATGTTCATTTTCTCATTTCACCTCCCCCGCCCTTCATGAAAAATGCTTGGAATGCATGCTGCTGGCACATTCTAGTTTCTTTTTTACTTGTACGATGCTAGAACCCTGTTCGACTAAAAGGGCACTAGAGAAAGACGGCTGCAGAAGGTGATCTTAGAAGCAGATGTGACAGCAGTAATGTGTGACAACAAATACTGGGGTGTTATAGGCACAGCTGATGAAGGAATGTTTTGGTTAAGGTGGGTTTATAGAAGGGAAAAAGATTTGCAGCCTAAATGACATACTTTGCAGTGGGTCCACACCTGGGGATAAACTGGCATAGGCCTTCTGACTTCACTGGAGCTCTGCAACTTCTGCTAACTTCTGTGTGGCTGGGGGCCAGAGGCACCCCAGCCACATGTCACACCATATGCCATGTACCCCATGCAGCACCGCATTGGTCCCCTTCACACTGCTATGTGCCACACTGTGTGGTCTCCTTCCTTTCACCACCCCTGGCATAATGTACCAGTGGCCCCATGACTTAGGTTTTTGGATCATCCTGAGCCTCCCAGCTGAAGGCTCCCTCAGCCCTGCAGCTTCCCTGACCTGCCCCACTCCCAGGTGGAGGAAAGAGGAAAAGCCCAGAGAGTCTGGATCCAGCAGGAGAGCTGCCAGTTGGACAGCCCTGCTGTAAATCAAAGTAGCTTCAACTTCATTTCTGCACCAGTGCAAAAATGGTGCAAGTGAGAGAAAAAAAACAGGCCTACTGTGTATCTTTGTCCTAGAATATATGGCGGGGGAAGGGGGACAGAGGGGACTGCAGGCTTTGTAACTATAGTAACTATAGACACTTTTGGTTAGTGGGGTACCAAGCAGTACATTTTAAATGGGTGAACAGAGAAGCATGCAGGAATTGCTGTGCTGGAGTAGACACAAATTTCATTGAGTCTCCAATAATCTCCAACACCAGGTCACTTAGAGAAATGGAGGTAATTTCTACAGATTGTGCCCAGGTATACAATTTTTTGCTGTAGGGGGCATTTCCCATGTCCCTTCAGAAAGTGACTGAATTACAGCCCAAAGTTTGAGAACTCATCTCTCTCGTTGTTAATGCTGTGCATCCTGGGGTTTCCGGAGGGCATAAATGCATCATATTTACTTCACAGTGAGGTCTGATTCCAGGCTCACGTCTTGGTGTAACTTCACTGGCTTCAGTGGAATTGTTCCTGACTTATACTAGTCAAGGTTGGAAGAAGATGCGAGGCTGATATTTCAGCAGCACCTTCTTCAAAAGACATAAAGAAACTAATGAGCAGCTGTTGCAAGAGCTCGGAGGGTAACCTATACCCATGAATTATTAATAAAATGCTCCTGTCAGCAAGTGCTCGACAAGGATATTTCGGAAAGCTACAGCTTTATTTTTACTTACCAGTGTATAAAATAAAAGTGTGAAAAATAAAACCATAATAGAAGGGATCACTGGCGCTTTCAGACTGAGGGATAGATAGAAATAAGTCTCTGGGCTGAGGTAACCGTTTCTCTGTCAGTACAGCGTGTGATGGTGTCTTGCTTGCTCACTGCTGTATTCCTACTACCAACCAGCAGAATCAAGCTTGCTATTATAGACTCAGATCATAGAATGGAGACTTGTCAGGTCATCAGGCCATTCTCCCTGCCACTGCAGTATCATTCCCAATTGTTTGCATCTTGGTGTACAGAATGTTTTTACTCATAGTCTGCTGGAAAGAGCCAAGTTTTTTATACCCCTTCACTCTACGTCATGTCCTCTTTTACCATCCTAAATCATTTTCCTACATCCTTAATGTTGTATTGAAGCCAATCTAATTAAGCCATGTTAGTTAAAAACTAAAGCATGCTGCACCTATCTATACCATCTCCTGCTGCTGCAGTGCTAGCTGGGACCTCTATATTTCTTTTCCTCTTACTATTCATTGTGGTACATGGGTGGGGGGGGGAAGAGAGCAAGCGTGTCTCTTGGGCTCAGTGGCTCCCTTCTGCTACTGTGCCTGCTGCGGCTGCTGCTTCTGTTGCTTTGCCTACTTACTGAATGCTTGATTTCCTGGCATGGATACAATTCCAGTCTCTCGGCGGGAGGCTGAGGATGTGCAGTACTGCCAAGCGACACTTCCTAATATATCTTACATGCCTCAACTTTTGTTTGGCATCTTGCGTAGCAATGTTCTTTCTCACAGTCTAAGTGTGTGGGATGCTACCTGGCGTGTTTAAGATGCCAGGGGCGGTGGATGGAATAGGTGATGAAAGGGGCACAAACTCCTTCTCACTAGCAAATGCATACACGCACTGCCTTCTCAGAGGCTCAGGGCAGTTCTAGATTATCTTATACTGTACCTGTCAGGGGGCTTTTGCCATTTCCTCTATCTTAAGACCAGATTCTTTCCTTCCCAGACACAAACAGATACTGGACTGATGTTCTTCAGCATACTCTATGGATCCTCAGCTGGTGTAAAGTGGCAGAACTTCATAGGATGATTTATGCCAGTTGGAAATCTGGACCCTTTTGAACTGTCCCCCACTTCCCCTCTCATGTGTAGAGAGGTTCCTGGTTTGGGATCCACAGAGGGCCTTCTGTATACTTTGTTTGTCTTTAACAGAGGACAGCTCCTTGTGCTATTTCTAAACTGCTGTTTCCCATTGAAATACTTTCAGTGATCTGGTTTGAAGAAAACCTTCCTGTATTTATGGACAGAGCTTTCTGGGGGCTGTGGGGGAGGGAAGCAGAGGAGAGGAGAAGAGTCTCCTATGAGAATACATTTTCGCTTTTAAACTGGGCATCAACTAATGTGTTGCATGTCTGAGAAGAGCCAAAAGGGAAGGGAGTTTCCCTTGTTAAATATTTACCAGATGCTACTAGATTTCTTCCCATGTATGGAAAATGTGTCCCTTATTTCCATGAGTTTATATCTGGGATTGCTGTAGAAATGTGGGACATGTTTATTCACTTGGATTCCAAGTGTAACATGGTGCTATCTATAGCTCTTTTGTGTTATTTTGCACATGTACAAATGGTGCAGGAAATGGTGGATAAGAACTGACATTGATAAAGTATTATCCCTGAGTCTCTTCAGTGCAGACAGAGAGCACCCAGGGCCTAATTGCTAGTCTCTGGTGTGCTCCAGGGGGAGAAAATGGGTGAGGCTTTCTTTGTCACCAGCAGACCCAGGGGTGGGAGGGAAATCATTATAGAGATACTTTAAAATACCATTGCTCACATTTTACAGACAGAGAACAGAGAAGCACCTAGAGTGAATGCAGGCAGCCATTTATATCAGACAAATACTGATGTCAGTGATGAAGGTATCATTTGTGGCAAGCTCAGCATACTAGCAAGTTTGTGTAGACTCAGCTGTTGTCATAATTTTCACTCCTCTCCACCTCAGTTGATGGGCAGGTCGCCATCAGCCCAAGAAAACACTGTAAGCACTGAAAAGTGTTGTAACCCAGGTGTACCGGAGTGTGTACTCCCCTTTTCAATAGAAGGGGATGGTCAGAAGGGTGTATGTGTGGGATATGGAAATTGCAGCTTGCTCGCAGCTTTCCCTTCTCCGGTGTCTCTATAGAGGAAGACCAGGGCACAATATCTTAACTATATACATGGTTTATTCAGATGCAGAATAAAAGGGGAGGGAATAGAGTAAACTAGATGGGTGATAAAGATAACTATTGACATGTAATACATTCAAGTCAACAAATAACAAAACAGGTAAGTATAGCAGTCCCCACGACCCATGAGAGAAACCTCAGAGGGTCAGTATGTCCCAGCAATTGATGGGTCAGCACCCCGAAAATGTAAAGTACAATAAACAGTTAATAAACTCTCCAGAATAGAAAACATAACAAGCAATTAATAAACACTCCAAAATGTAAGGTGTGGTAATCCCAAATACTCAACTCCTCTAGATGAGTCTCTCTCTCTTTCTAGCCTAAACCCCCTCTGATGGGGCTATAGACTGTGTCCCTCCCTGGTGGGAAACCCCTTGCCTGAGAATTCACGCTTCTTGGTGAGTAGAGGTCCAGCAAAGTTCCTGCTGTTTCGTCCCCGGCTAGGCAAGTGCAGCAGGTGCTCTGTCTCAGTCCCCACGTGCTGGTGCGTGGCTCGTTCACATGCCCAGATGGCTCGGCCTTCTCAGCAGGTTGTGGGCCTGGGCTGCCTTGTGTGCCCCCAGGGCCATGGCTCCAGTACAGGCTCACTGTGCTGCAGAGCCTGTGCTGCCCATGGGCCCTTGCACCCAGCAGCAGGGAATGGGGCTGCCCCCTGCCCCTTCCAAGGGCCCTTAGCTCAATAATGACTCACCATACAGTGGCGTCTGCGCTGATGCCGGCCTCATGCTGGGGTTGGAGACTTGAATGGTTCCCAAGGTCCTGGTCCCTCTCGGACCCTCCATACAGTGACACCTGCACCAGCTCATCGTGCTCTCTCACGGTGAGGGCTTTGGGACGTGGCCACTTGCTGCTCCCATCTGATAGCGGAGTCCTCGGGCTCTTCAGGGCAACTGGAAGCACCCCCTGGGTTTGCCCCACCAATCACTTTGGTAATTCTCTAAGCCTGAGGAACTGGGTGAAGATAGGCAAGCCTACCATACTATAATAATCCAGGACAACTTTTTCAGCTTTTGCTAAGACTTCCTTACCCAGGAGAAATTCCAGTGACTTAGTTCAAAGCTTGTTTTGTTTGATTAAGAGCTGACCAGAGGCCTGTGTATTGTTAAAGGTGACCCCTGACACACCAGGTTTCTGATTTCCACTAAAGGACAACCAGGGCCATTATAAACGAGTAAATTCCATTTTTCTTGGGATCTCACTACCTTTTTATTTTCATTTGCTCCAGTCACAATGGCAGCACCTATGGCTGCAGTCATCTACCTCTTTCTTGTAGATGCTATGTTCCCAGTCAGTTAGCACCTAACAGGGTTGGAGGACACAGAGAACAGAAGGGAGACCGAGAAACAATGAAAGCATTAGTTTGGACCCTTAAACATCATCCTGTGAATGCAGTCAGGGAGTTTGCAATAACACTGCAATCTCTTTCATGGCAGCTTGTCAGGCTGCTACTGGAACAACGAGAAGCTTTCAAGCTGTGGTAAATATCCTCTGCATCACAATTATGTAACAGACTGTATTGGATCCTCAGTTTATCTGCTAAACAAAAGAGCCAGTTCCTTGAGTGGTGTAAACTGGAGTAGCCCTGTTGATGTCAATGAATGATGATTTATGCCAGCTGAGGAACTAGTTTAGCGTGATTACCCACGACCTACCTATCCACCTACCTACCTAATTTCAAACCCTTTGAAGCTGAGCCCATATTTCTACCTTTTGCTGGCAAAGTTACTTAATTGATTTCTATTTTTTAAAATACTATTTGTTAATTCACATTGTGTATTTCACCAACCAATTATATGCATGGCCATATTGTGTGACTGCAGCAGTCTGGTGTGGTGCAAGGAATGCCACATCATGTGAGACGTTTCATCTCCATGAGTAACCCAGTCACTCTGGTAAATGAATACATGAATACAGTACATCCAGGAGAGATTAAGAGTATTGACCGGTGCTACTAGTCACGACAAATGTCATTGTTTTTTTCCCCTCTCTTTCTTGTTTTCCTGACACATTTTGGTCCCCCTTTCCCTTCTCCCCCTTTCCCTTAAGTAGAGATGACACAGATCAATACCTTTGATGGAAAGTAATAATCAGGCCTATTAAGTGACAAAGGTTTACTCTGTAACAGCTGTGCTGGCGGGAGAGGAGAGCTTGTCTGACTAATGAATCATGAAACAATCAGGCAGTAGCCATTTCTGTTTAGATCTGTAAATATGGTGTGGTTCAAGTGCCAGACCATCTCCAGCACTCCAGCTGGGGGCACAGATGGTCCACATTCAGAGCAGCACAAGTGTAAAGAAAGGTTTTTTTTTTCCCTTCTCTGTCCCATACTGCCCCTCTCTGAGGAACAACTCAGCTAGTTTTAGGATAAACTTGTGTATGGGAGAGAGAGTTACAATGCTGCCCTTTCAAACTGCACTGCACCCAGCAATATATGTACTCAATGATGCTGGAAGGAAAAAAAAATCCAGTAAAATCCCCATTTTCTATATAGTGTATAAGGGTTTCTGTATGGCTACAAATAGATTTTTCCCCCTCACTGGCAGAATTTTATATTGCTTTACATACCTCTTAATTCTCCACCGAGAGGTCTCCTACTTCCTTCTACCGTGGACAATGCCTTTTGCTTTTAATGCTTCATAGACATCAAGGATTCAAAACTGAAATAAGAATGCACATACCCGAAAAGAGAGAGAATGTGTATATCCAGATTTATATCTGTAGCCACAGCCCAGTTCTCAGTGGTGTAAACTGTCATAGCTACAATCAGTTCAACAGAGAATGTAGCTCACAAATCTTGTTGGGTTAAAACCTGTGTGGTCCTCACCTGTACATGTTGGGGGAAGCTGCTGACCCTTGCTGGCTCTCAAGATGCTCCTAATCTCTTCCTACAAGATAATGAAAATGTGGTAAGCGCTTTCTCACCTACATGGGAATCAGTGTGTGCAGAAGCTCTGCTTGTTGAACACATCCCTTTAATTTTAAAGGGATCTATTGCTTTAAGATTCTCTGGTGAACACAGTAGACCTGAACCTCCTCTTCCTTTTGCTTTAGTGGAACTCTACTAAAATCAATAGAGTTGCACAAACATAAAGCCTGAGAAGTAACACAATGATGACTCTGGCCCCTACTGCCTCTGTTTGCTGGTTTGCTGCATTGTAGCCATTAAGGAGTTAATTCTCTATTTTCTGTTGCATTTATGTTTTTGTGCGCTGGTGAGTTTTTTCCACTCTTAGCATTACTATGGAAGACCATTTATAAAATTGCCGGATTTATTTAGATGAGCATGGAAAGTGTGTTCTTTTCTCCTCTGTATCCTTCTCATTAATATGTCAAGGGATTCAATGGTATCACTATGAGGATCAACTAGGAGGGGCAACTGATTAGAAATTTGGGCCCCTGGTGGTTTTTTTCAAATGTCCATGGAGAAGACAATATTAGATGACCTACAAATATTGCTTCCCTTTCTCTTTTTGCTTATATATATTTCTTATGTGAGCCTGTTCCTCTGCTCATTGTCTTCAGATACTGTTACAGAGGTTGCAGCTGGTCCTCTTATCTCCTTTGACATGGCGAATCTAGTCCTGATGGGCAAACATATTTCAAATAACTTCAGCACAAGTTCCAGCTGTTCCTGTGCAATTCTTTACGGCCTTTTCTGATTTTGTTGCTGCTCTTCACCTTGTGCATTTCATCCTACCTGTACAAGCTAAGTACAAAATGCTACTGAGGGGTGTTTCATGTTCATTCTGACCTTTCTTTATAATCTATTAAAGGAGCAAGGCAATGGAGGCTTTGGGCTCACCATTTCTCTGTATTATATTTTATGTAGGTTTTGCCTATCTCATTTCTAACTGCTCCTGATTTCCCCTCAACCTACAAGGGACAATGAACAGGTTAACCAAGGTGGGTCCCAGGAACACAATGGCCACCAATTCACTGGGAGTTAGGGAGCTGCATTCAATTTCTATAAAATGTAGCAGATTACAAACAGTTGTGAGGAAAAATCTGCCCTCTGTTACGTTAAAAATCCAGAGGAAACTAAGGGGGATGTCTTTATTCACATGAAACAGAATAGAATTTGGTCCCCTCATCTTTAGCTCATAAAGAGTTCAGGTTCCTCATTGCAATTTGGCCAGAATGAGTGACCTAGAACTGTACTGCAGGATTTGGCCACGTGCATTACAGCCTGTAAGCTGTCCTACATGAAATTAACGATTAAACACTTGTCTGACTGGGGCTTCTGAGCCAACTAGAGTTAAAATACAAGGCAAGACAGAGTGATTGTTTTGATTTGTTTGTGGCATATTTGCTCACTCAATTATAGTGAGGCTAAGAGTCTTGATTCTGATTGCTCAGGAGTAGTTCCATTTACTTCAACACCATTATGTCAGAGTAAAATTGATGTAAATGATATTAGGCTTTGGCCCTTGGAATTTGTTCCAGATTTGAGTCATGACAAGTTTTAAATCCATTTTTTTTAGTGAAGTTAAAAGGAAAACATTTTCAGGGCAAGGGTCATTGCTAACCTCTGTTGCTACAATTCACAAATGCACAGTTATTTATTGATCACAGAAGCAAATTTTTAACTACACTCATTTCCAATGCTCAAGTGACTCAAAGTGAAATCAACAGTTCTTGTGTTCTGACAGACTGACAGACTGACTGCCTTTCTGGACACATATGGAACATATACCCAAAACAGAGATAAGGGGCAGCTCTCTACTTGATGTAAAGTGGTGTAGTCCTATGGTCTTCAGTGGTGGCATGTTGCTTTCCATTAGCTGAGGATTTCACCCCACGGGTTCTTGTTAGCTGTCAGTAGTTTATCACTATTGCTAGTTCAAGATGCCCTAGATTGAAAGCCTGGGTGGAGGGGCAGAGAGGAGGAGGGAAAAGGAAAAGCAGAGGAAGACAGGATTTTTTTAAAGCTATTACTTTGTGTGGACAAAAGAGCAAGTTCTCCAAAACATTAAGAAATACAGATTTTGCAGACTTCAACAATACTGCTATTCTTCTCCAAAATCACATTACATCCCATCTCATTTGAGCTTTTCAATTGTTATGTGAAACAAAAAGGTGGATGGGGGGGATAGACACCCAAACTCTTTCAGTGAGATCAATGCAATCAATAAAGCTCACAAAGGTAATTATTCTCTGATTTAAGACCCCTTTTGTGTGTGTATATTATTTGCTGGCATGACTAAAACATGTTAGACACCCAAAAGTTGAAACCTACATGAAAATGATTTTCTCTGGGAAATTGTTTTCATTTTTGGAATAATTTTTTTTTTCTTCCTTTTTTCCTCATGAGCTGGGTTTAATTTTGCTTTTTGAAGGCATCTTCTTAGAAAAAGCAATTGGGGCTGTGCACAGCTGGTTTTAGAAAATTGAGTTTCTACTGAAACTTCCCTGCTATTATCTTGACAATCTTATTATTATCAAAGCATGTGAATATTAGGTATGACAATGAATGCTCACTGCAGGGAAGAACGTAGCTTGGCCATAAGTGGGAGGGGGCCACTAACAATTGTGCCCCCTGTTGCAAAAGCCATAATAATTTAATATTCTCATACTGGGAGTCTCCATTTTCCTTGGCCTGTATAGAGCCACTGAGTGCATTGTTTCCCTTTGGCCAAATCACAAGGGCTGTTCCTTGAACATTCTGCAAGACTTCAAATAGAGGATCATGCTGATAATGGCTTCAGGGCAGGATTTTTTGTTTTGCCTGGGAGTAAATGATTTAACTATTAAACTGAGCCAGGCTTCTCGCTTTTGAATATAATTTATTTCAAGGTTGCATTAAACTTATTAGGAGATCCTAGTTCTTCTTTCTTAGCAGTTCTGGTAGCAAAACAAATAACAAAGACAAATCTGCTCAATAATATAGACTAGATATACTTGAATTGTCACAGAATTGTCACCATTATTTCTCAGTTACACAATCTAGGTCTGGATTTTTTTTTCATCCTATATCTACCCTCAAAGCTAAATTTCAGTTCAGTATATATCAGGCAGTGATAGAAAGTATCATCATTTTAAAGGTACAGTAAACAAACTCGGCAAATAAGTCATTGACTAAATTTTAAGTGGGTGCTCTCAGCTTTTTGACTCAATATATTAACACACCTTGTACGGCAAGAGAAGTACAGGCCTGGCAGATTCTCCCTTCTTAATTAATTTTTGTTGTATTCACTTTGCACCCAGTTTTGATGAAAAGATAAAAAAACTATGCAGAGAGAGATTATACGTGAAGCTAAAGCTGACAAGACCAGCGACCACATAAATTCCTGTTAGTGCAGGGGCGTACAGTTGCGTGTTCAAATCCCAGTCCCCAGAAACAGAGTGATTGTAGTGGATTAAGCCAAATGTCGTGGCCCAGAGTTATGGTGCCAAAAACTGATCCCACTGACATCAGTGGAAAAACTTATTGACTGCAGTGGGAGCAGGATTTGCCATTCATCTGACAAGAAGTATCAATCAAAAGATCTTTTATTATTAGCTAAATCAGGGAAGGAATGATAAGACATAAGCAATAGAAGCAGATTTTTTTTGAATGACTATACACTAGCAGCTTCTATGAAAAAAATCTTCCCTGTATGTCTGTGTGTGCATACATACATGTATGAGTGTGGGTGTATAGTATATAGATATATAGAGAGGTATAGATATATATAGACACATGGATGAATGTGTGTATATATGTAGTATATAATATATCTAGGTGTGTGTGTGTATACAGAATCAGAAATTATACATTCACACCTATGTATATTATATACTATACATATACCCATGTTCATGGATGTGTATATGCACAGGCGCGGTCACTTATGTATATCTCATGCAACTGAGACTATTTTAGGATGGTGTAGGTGAAGTTCACTAATAAATATCACATTACAGTTTTAACCCCAAGCTGGAGATTCCCATGACCACAGGGGTCCTGCCTCTTGTTTAACAGCCTGGTGGTCTGAAACATCAAGGTCAGAGTGCATCTATTGGCTTGTGCATCTATTGTTTGCAGAGGCTGGCGAAAGGGATAATCATGTCTGAGTCAACCTCCATGTCCAAGCTGAACCATTTGAAACCTGACTGTGAATTATGATGGAGAGATATTTATGCTGGGTAGCCAGTTGGCGCCACAGAAGTGGCCGCTTTCTCCAAATGTGGGTATGGGAGTGATGTTTGGGTTAAGTTAGATGAGGCATCAAGGTTAGCACCCTTGATCTTCCTTTGTTGAATGTTGTGGGATTTTCAGTCTTCACAAAGCAGACTTCACCCAAAGCCAGCAGAGGAAGCCTCTGCATTTCACTTACTCTTGTGCTCAAAGCAGAGAAACAAGTATGTGTAAGTGTATGTGCATGTGTGTGTGTGCCCCTCTCTCTGTTCAGTATCAGGGTGTCATTCATTTTGTCAAGAAACAGGGGACTCCGATTGTGTATATACACTGCAGTTTACTGTAATCAGGTCCAAAAGGTACATGAACTAAAGAAGACTCACCTGTGTGATGTATGTGTGACTGGGTAAACTGTGAAAAAAAAAATTCTCTTTTTTTCTGGGAGTTTCTCCAGACTCTGTAAGAGAGAAAGACCTGGGGCTAGATTCTCTCCTCAGATGCACTTGTGTAGATTAAAATGATTTCTTCTGAAGTCAGTGCAGCTGTACCAAAACAAGCCTGGGTTAAATGACAGAGGGTGAGGCACCTGTGGAAATGAAAAGGCAATGAATTCCTGACAGGAGAAAGGAGATGTATAACCACCCATGGAAAAAATTGCTATAGCCTGTTATTGAGAGCAAACACTAAACAGGGGATTCAGAAAAGCAGACAGGTCCCATAGCCGGCATGATTTTGCATAACTCCATTAAACTCATTATACCCTATTATTCATAAACCAAAGTGGTTCTCAGTCTTTTTAGACTCAAGGCAGCCTTTTGAGACTAATGGCACCATTCAGAAAATGCCAGCTCCTAGCTTTCACTTGTCTTTGGACTATGGAAAAATAGTAGAGCAATTCTTCTGTTGCAAAGAATTTAGAACGATTACAACAGGTCAGAACATTTTTGACACTTTAGAGTCTGACTTGAAATCTCTGGTTTTATCTTGTGAATCACTTGTAAACAGAAAGCAGTTGCTAACTGCTTGGGATTAGGAAGGACTTTTCCCAATGGGCAGGTTTTTCCGTAACCAGCCTTTATGAAGTTAATTGTACCTTGTAAAGCAGTTTGTTCTGGTCAAAGTTGGTGACAAACCTGGATGGATCACTGGATTCAGGTCAGCACTTCCTTTGTCTCTGTACACAGGGGCTGAATTTAACTCAAGTATGACCCTACTGAAACCAAAGGAATGACACCAGGAAAGACAATTCCTGGATAATTCCACAATTAGGCATTTTGTGTGAAAGTTTTGGCAAATACCTTGGAGTCCTGCTTTCTGAATACATCGAGGACAGCACTCTCTTTTACAACTTGCTTGATATGGGTAGCACTCAACCAATGCTATTTCAGAGCAGATGTTGGAAATCAGATGTCAGAACTAGTAAAGGGCTCTTTTGTGTAGTCCTTATTGCAAGAGGAACCAAGGCCTGCTCTGAAACCATTGTGGTTCTTTCTTTTCTCTGACAATAAGCGATGAAGTGTCAGAACTTCATGATAGGCCAGTGCAGTGCCTTTCAACCAACGTGCTGCAGAACACCAGTGTGCTGCGAGAAAGTTGGTGTGCTGTGCGAATTCCCTGCTGTGCGGTGAGAATTTTGTAATAATGAGAAGAAAGTTCTCCCGCCTCCTAGTGCTACTGAATAAGCCACGCCAATGAGATATTCACAGAAGACTCACACGTGTGTTGGCTGTGGAGGGGGGTGGGGGAGGGAACAAGACAAATAGAAGGAAATTCGCCTACTGTGCATGCGTTGGCTGTGGGGGATGCGCAGTTCACAAACCTCTGAACGGCTGTACTGCAGAATTTTGTCATGGTAGTAAGCCACAATGAGCTCATACGTACGGGGATGGGGAATGCCTGAACAGGTGTGCCATGGAAAATTTTTATTACTGTAAGTGTGCCTTGGGCTGGAAAAGGTTAGGAGACACTGGGCTAGTAGGACCTGGCCTGCTATGACTTCAACACTGCCAGGTTAGCGCCCATTGTGTTCTAACCTTGCGGGTGGTTTTGTAGACTACTTTTATGGCCTTTTTGAAGAAAATTTTAAGCCTCTGATTTCCACATATTGCTGCCATGAAATGTTTAACTCAAGCAGAAACTGTACATATGCTACTGTACCTTCAAGGACCTTTTGCTGGCTAGATGTAGTATTTTGAATTGTCTTTATGATATTTTTCATAACTTGTCTGACAGTGGGTGGTTTGAGACCTCTGGATCTGTTAGATGAGCTGTGATAGGCCCAAGTGATCTCCTTCACTGTCTGGGGCAAACTGAAGTAACCAATCAGAAATGGTTTGGGGAGTACCATTATGAGGAGATCCGAAGCTACATGGAAGTACCAGCCTTCCCCCAACATGGGGTAAGCCTTTCCATTTTGACACCAAGATCTGGGGCACCACAGGAACTCAGGGTACATGGGTGGGCAGTGAAAGTACTAGGGGGATCAACCCTTTTACAAAGCTTATTACCCTCTGGAGAAAGAGGCAGTGTGATCTTATGAAAGGGCATCAGACTGGGATCCAGAGACCTGGTTCCATTCTGAATATCTGGTATGACCCTGCTGCCTCATCTGAGGCAAGGGATTTCTGTACTCTCAACCTTTTGTTTGTCTTGATAATTTAGACCATGAGCTTTCTAGGTCTGGCATGGTCTCTTACCATGTGTTTGTACAGTGCAAGTGGAAGAAATCTAAGCTGAATCCTCTAAGTGCTATTATAAATAAGGAAAGAGTAAGCTGAGCAATAGCTAGTTTTTATAACTTCTTCTGTGTACCAGAATTCTGTTGAAATTATGAACTTAAATAATCCAGATATAGGGGTATTAATATTCATTTTACTTATGTTACTAGTAGAGATGGTCATTTTCTAGTCCATCTATTGATGAGACCCCTGGCCTAACCAATACTTTGTTACTTCACAAGTGTTTATTTATTTAAATTCTTAACAGAATCACATTGGGATGGTGCTACATTGGTACATCACAAGCACAGCCTCAAGGCTGTTCAAGCTGAAATGTAGACATATAGTAACAGGACATGAAGCCACATTCTCCCTTGATTTACACCCATGGCAACCTCACTGGTTACAATGCTTAGAGAAGTTGTTGGCCCATAGGGTCAGACCACCCTTGGCTTGATCCTAAACTAGTGAAGTTACTGGAAATTTAGTAACTGACTTCAGTGGGACATGACTTTGACCTTGAAGCAAAACATGGCAAAAGCCATTGAACCATAGGAACTTTCTTTATATCAGGTTCTAAAAATGTTTCATGCACTCAGATACTATAGTGATTATCTTGGTATAAATGCCTAGGCAGATAAACTGATACTATGCAAAGATTCAGGAGGCAACACTACGCAAACCTCTGGAACTCAATGCAGTATTAATCTGAGAGGAAGTCTGGATCAGTGGTTACAGCTCAGTGGTGCCAGTAAATAAAATATAAGATGCTTAAAGCTAAGTGCTTGTTTAAATGCTTTGCTGAATAGGGAGGGCTTTCTGCATCAGTGCCTTAGCCTTGGTTTCTTCCCCTGTTATAATAATTCCTGGCTATCTCAAAGGTTTTGTGAGAATTAATTAATATGAGTAAAATACCTTTTGATCCGTGGTGGAAACTACTATGTAAATTCCAGGAAGAAGTTAAAAAAAAAAATCTGAGCAGATGCATACACACTGCTGCCAGCATATAAAGGGTTAAACAGGACGTCACTACTGGTCCCATTAATTGGGCACATTTTCTATAGTGTGGCTTCCAACACAATTTCAGAAGCTCAAGGATGTGAAAAAGATGGAGTGAAACCAATGCAAAGTGGGCTTAAAGTGACTGTTCTACTAAATGTCAACTGCCCAACTAAATATAACCCCGAAAGTGAAATTTATGCTTTTCACTCCTTCGCTTTTTTATTGTGGTGAGAAAAAAAACAGGAACTCAACGGGCTGTAACTTTAATAGGTCATTCCAGCCAGTGCTTACCTTTACAAAATCCTGATAATACCGGGAAGACAATACAGTGATCAAAAGCAGTGATGAGATTTTTTAGCAGCATTAACCGTCATGACCTAGCAAAATGAAAGAAAATGGTTTAACAGAACTGTCAGATCCAATATAGCTAATAAAGGCATGGATAAATGTTTATTACATACCGGAGACAGATCATTTCTGTACAGAAATTGAGGATGACCTTTACTGATAACTCTTATCTGCCTGATATCCTAAATAAGAAAAAGAGAGAGAGGGAAAGAGAGAGAGGGCTGCTCCAGTGCTGATATTTATGAAAGGTGGAAAAAATTACAATTTGCAGATGATTGTTTTTAGATGAGGGCAATCATGAAAATAAAGATATGCAACATTTGTTAGGCACAAGACATTTCAGGCCCTTACTTGTTTGTGTCAGGAGAGAAATGATCATGTTCATGTTGGGATACTCACTGGTACTCTCTTGATTTTTGCTTGTATATATGTATATATATTATGGAAGGAATTGATTTACCACTATTATGCTCTTGTAGTGTAACTGGTTACAAACTAGAGTACCCCAGTTGTGAATCACTTTCTAACAAGCCAGATTTGCAAAGGCTCAGCACCCACAGTTGGAGCCAGATCTTCAAAAATATTCAGCACCCACCATCGTGACTCATATTGTTGCACTTGAACATTTGCAATTCCAGCCTCTACTTTTGGTCCCTAAATGTGAATAGAGCTCTTTTGGGACTCTACCATCATAGACAAATGACACACAAAAAAGGATGTTAAAAAAGCATGATTCAAATGGCCAAGTTAAGCATTCAAAAGTTGGGAAATGCCGGAATTAAATTTTCCCATGCAACCTTAGTTCAGCTTCCACTTCAGGCATATGCATTATATGTCCTTATATGACCACATACTGTTTGTTTTCACAGAGCCCCTGCCTCATTCAATGCCTAGGGTGGACATTCACTTAATCAGTAATATTTTAGTTTTCTGCTTTGTCCTCAGAGTTCACTATATGGCCTGAAACATTATTTACTGTGCACTAGTCCAAGCTTGCTCTGAAGACAGAGTTCCTAATTTCTTTCTGTGATATTGATCCTTGTAGTCTTTGAGTACTTCACAAACGTGAAGCAGTTCATTGTGTCTTGTGAAGTGATGGTAAGGATATATTTATGCAAATATCTCCATTTTACAGCTGGAAAATTGAGGAATAGGTTAAGGTTAGACATTTCCAGTAATTTGGGGTGCCAAACTTCACAGGTGTAGAATTTTCAGAGTTCTTAGCATTGTATAGCACATCTCCAGGTGATGTAGGCTACAAATGTGAGATCTCAGCATTTCTGTATGTCAAGTGAGTACCAAGTTGGGCATCCAAGAAATGAGGTACAAGCAATAAATGGCCACCTGTGAAAAAAATCTGGTATAGGTGCCTTGTAAATGAAGTTGGAACCAGGTGTGCAATATGCAGTTAATTAAAAAACTACATTTATCCTGTTAATGATCATAATAAATAGTGATAAACCTCTGCCTTTGCTAGTTCTCAGAAATGTATGTGTTGGCCCATTATATATAGAAATTCTAAAGTATCTCAAAATATGTTAACTCTGTAACATACTGTTTTTAGTACCCAAATATATCACCAGATCATCAGCTAGTATAAATTAGCACAGCCCTATTAACTTCAGTGGTGCTATGACAATTTACCTCAGCTGACATGCTGGCTCTTGGTCTGACATGTAATGAGAACAAGTTCAAGCCTGTGTCTTATGACACAGCTTTATAGAAATAAGAGTGTGTGGTTTCTCTATTATGTATATGACTTATTAGAGTCCAGCAGTCATGTTTTGGTTTAGTGGTAGTTTAAGAGTAAGCTGAACTCATACTTTAATGATGCAACATGAAGCAGGGAAGAGGAGCCCATATAATTAATGGCCTCATCTAACTCCTTAAAAGAATTATATCTGATAAGGAAACTGCTTAAATCAGTGCTGATGAGAGGCTGAAAACTTCCTACAGCGCTTGCCTAGTGTCTTATTAAAAAGCCTTTAACTTTCCAGTGCTGTTTAGCTCCTTTTTTTTACAAGTCTGTAGAGGCAGATTTGGGCTGCCATTTTCTAATGTGCAAATACAAGGCAGGTGAGACTGTTTTACTCTTGAAGGTAGTATGTTGGAGCAATCTTATTCATTAACTCTCCATGCTTGTTTATGAGAATACTTTCCTCCTATTAAAAAAGGATGAGTTGTTTGTTTTTCTTCTGTCAATAGGGAATTTTTCAACACTATAAAATTAGGCATGGGACTTTCCCAAAACAGCTTCACTAAAGAGGAACATGCTAAACCAGCAACTTTTTAAATGGATGGTCATGTCTCTCATTTGATCATCATAAGCCAGGCAAAATTTTGCACACAACAGATCTTTTGGATGAGCATATAGCGGTAAATGGGCACAAATATGGATCCTTTAGACTCTCTGAGACTGCTATTGAACCTCCTAATTTCTCTCCAGTGTGATTAATTTTTATTGTGAAAGAAATATAGCCTGATCCTCCCATTCTTGCTGAGGCGGATTGCAAGGAAAGTTGACAGAAGGTTTGCTACTGATTGCAATGGACCTAGGATTTCACATCATCATGTCCAAAGGACCTGATTCATAGTCTCTTGAAGTCAGTGGAAAGAATCTCTTACTGAATTAATAGGATGGGATTCAAATTCCCATCTGCTTAAAATGGCTTAGGTAAAATCTTGTGAACATCTGAGCCTTCACTCAGAAGTGAGTGAATGAAGTGAGAAATCAAAGCAATTTGGAGAGCTTTTTAATTTTTTTCTACTACTTTTCCAAGGGGTTGGGAACCAAGTCCATGTTTTAGGTATTTTCACCACAACTGCAGGCAACCAGGCTTGATCGCTCAACACAGACCCTGTCCTAACAAGAAATTCAGTTTAGTGTTGCAGGCTCAGATAGCTTGCTCAAGCATCCAGGGCCAGATCCTCACTTGCTGTTCAGTGGAGCCTTACAAATGCCTACATACTCCATGTTCAGCTCAGCATTTTAGCACATTTGTGCCTTTAAGGAGAGATGAACAGTCCCACTGAATAGAGTAGGACAACTACTATGCTTAGAGGTGTGCACTCTTTATATGTTTACTTGCTTTGTAGGTTCAAGGCTGATCCAAGGCTCTTCCATTCAGTCCAGACTGTTCATGCAATATGAGGTTTTGTTCTCTCTCCAGAAGTAGTCTAGGAGGTGAACTAGGCAAGAGAAAGGATGATGTAAAAGAGGTGTGGTTTAGCAGTTCGAGAACAAAATGGGGCTCACTTGAATGTAACATGCGGCCAGGAGCCAGGGACCCTGGAATTCTAATCCTAGATGGGCCACTGGGAATGTGGCCTTTGTGGCCTTGAGTTGATTGCAAAACTGCCCTGTGCACTGGGTTACCCATCCATAAAGAAAGGGTAATGACACTTCATTCTACGCTGAAATGTTGTTTGTTGTTGTTGCTTACACTGTATTCTAGGGATGTAGGGCTAAATTCTCTTCTGGGGTCAACATGTGAAAATATATCAAAATTAATGGAGCAGATCCAATTTACACAGCAGGTAGTTAGGTGCAGAACTATTTTGGTACTTCAGTCCCATTGATTTCAATGGTAGTTAGAGACCCAAATACTTTTTGAGGATCTGGGCTTTGTTCCACACATGCTGAGCATTATTCTAATGTAGGTAGGTAACAGCCATATTTTACCTCTTTATCTTGTTCTTCCCACTGCTATATTTACTATGTGCCTTTAGCCAGTCTGACTTTCTAATTGGCTTATCCCATAAAGGAAAGTCTTTAAAAAAATCTAGGTGGCTACTGGCTTGCTTGCATGTGCTGGTTTTCAAACTCCCAGTGTAGTTCTCAGTTCTGGATTTAGACTCTGAGACTTTTTCAAGTAAATTATTTAAATCAGAAGAAAAAATATTGGGGAAATTAGCTGCAGTTTTAAAATGGAATATTTTGTCAAAATCAAATTTATTTCAATGAAGGAGAATCACGCTAATGTCTGAGAAGAATGCAAAGATTAAATGAGGTATGAATAGCTGTAAGATGGGACAATTACCACCTCAGAAACAATATATTTGTAAAGTTAATTCCTCTTGAACATGAACAATCTCCTTACACTTGACCCCTTTCTATTGCCTCTTCCATGCTTGAACTCTCCTTGAACTTTGAAGATCCATCTTGAGAGTATGTTACGGCCATCTCTTTTGCATCTGGTTATTTTAGCTCCAATTTGCAGCCCTAAAACGGCAATTATGGTGATATATTGCTGAAGTCACCCGACATGGATTAGTATCGGGATCAGCACATTTATGCACAGGAGTAGTGAATGGAGACTACAGCTATGATTTTAAATGACTTGATTAATTCTGAAACAACATTTCAGAGTCCATTAGGTCCAGCAGGTGTTGGGGTTCAGTCTGCACTTCCACCCTGCACCAAATGTTCAGCTCACAGTCCCTTAAAGAGCAAGAGAACAATGTATTTACCACTTCTCTTTCCCAAGATTTTTTCTCCACCACCCTTTAGTAGAAATTCATTGGCTTGGGGGAAGCTTGGACAATGCAGTCATTTCCAGAATCACATGGGCAAAGTCACATTACTATTTGCTGGACCTGATGATCTCGTGAGGTCCTTTCCAGCCCTAATGTCTATGAAATCTGAACCCAATCTGTCCCTTTAAATCTTTCTGTGGATATAGGGTCAGTATATACAAAAATGAGAGCCTTCGCTTTCTACTTGCTGGTCAGCAGTGCTATTTCTTTAATACACAAGGGAAAAAAGAAATATTTGGAAGCTACAAAAAACTTTTCACACCTGATTCTGTTAGAACATATAGTTTTACTACAGACAGATTTTTTTCCCTACCTTATCTCAGTGAAAAGAGACTAGAATCTGGTTCTTTGATTTTACTGAGCTCTGTCATCATCTTTCCTTCTTATACTGACAGATTGTCATTTGGTGTAAATCAGGATAGTTCCATTGCCTGAAATACAGTGAGGTCAATTTACACTGCCTGAGAATCTGGCCTGAGTGTCATTGTTTGTTAGAAGAAAGCCTGAAAGTGCATGCCTATACAACAGGACATTCATTGCTGATGCTGTTGTATTGTCAGAGACAGATCCTCAGCTAATGTGAAGTGGTGTTTCTAAAAAGGTTCATCTCAGCTGAACAACCCATTGGGCCGATGTGGTTAATACATGCCAGTTTCTATAGCCCGTGGCATACGGGGGGCAATGTGGCTAGTATCATGCCCAGCCACCTTCCATTCCCCAGGCTAAATGACCACATGCTGGTAGACAGCTGGTTTAACTCAGGATGGCCTTGGGTGCTGGCATGAACAGGGGAGTTCATGGCTGGAGTGGCTGGGGACCCCATATGGCAGATGGCCCAGAGGGGGCTATAGCTTGTCCTGTTGCAGGCCATGGGGAATTCAGTACCTGGATACTTAGAAGTTGGACAGCCATGTTCTGGATGAATAAGAATATCTGATTCTGTCCCTGGCGAGGGGCCCAGGATTTGATCAATAGTGTTAAAGGCAGTGGTCCTTTTCAACTACTGTCAAAGAAAATAGGTACAGAAAGGTAGGGTCCAATTCTGTCTGGAAAATTGTTGAGTAGGGAACACCCAGGTGATATTGCTTGTGTCTGAACTAAGCCTATAATGGGCCTTTTTCTTTAAGGATCCTGTAGTGGGTTCAGTATAATTTCGGACCAGTCTTTATTTTCCTGGGTACATTTGCCTCACAGGAAACATTGTAAACATAAATCACCAAATCAGCAAACAAGCATAAACATGGACTATAAAGGGTTAACTCAGTTCTGGGGCCTTTTCCCAGATCCTGAAGGGGTGACTCTGGGTTCATGCTGCTTTCTCAGCTCTGCAGTCTTCCTTCTCTCTCTGTTATGAGTTCCCCTGGTGGGTGCTGCTGCTTCCAGCTTTGCAGCCCCTGCGTCTTTTCCCAGGCCCTGGGAGAGTCCCTGACCCAGTGTTACAGATGCTAGCTAAACAGCCCTCTCCTCTCTGTCTCACTCTGTATCCTGTCTCTCACTTTGACTCTCCCCCTTAGTTTCCTTTCCTGGGAGCCAGCTGATTATTCTTTTCACCTGGCCCAGTGCTCCTAGGTAGCCTGAAATCCCTTTCAGGCTGCCTGTAGCTGGGCTATAGCCTCTGCCACAGGAAGAGTTTATGCTTGTTTGCTGATTTGGTGATTTATGTTTACAGTGTTTCCTGTGAGGCAAGTGTTCCCAGGAAAATAAAGACTGGTCCAACTTAATCCTGAAGCCTCCACACTTCAGGAAGGATGTGGACAGCATTGAGAAGGTCCAGAGGAGGGCCACTCACATGATCTAGGGACAGCAGGGCAGACCCTACGAGGAGAGGCTATGGGACCTTAACCTGTTCAGCCTTCACAAGAGAAGGCTGAGGGGAAGACCTGGTGGTCATCTATAAGGCTAGGGGGGACCAGCGGGGTTTGGGAGAGACCTTGTTCCCCTGAGCACCTCCTGGAGTAACAAGGATTATGGCCATAAGTTGCTAGAGAGCAGGTTTAGATTAGACATTAGAAGGCACTACTTCACTGTCAGGGTGGCTAGGTTTCTTCCAAGAGAAGTGGTGCTGGCTCCTGCCTTGGGGGGCATCTTTAAGTGGAGGCTCGACATTTACCTGGCTGGGGTCATTTGAGCCCAGTTTTCTCTCCTGCCCAGGGCAGGGGGTGGGACTAGAAGATCTACAAGGTCCCTTCCGACTCTACATCTATGAATCTATGCCTGCTATAGCCTGGTATGTGCAGCCTGTTACATGGGGGCTACAGCCCCTGAAAGCATGTAGCCTGCTGAAGACCCCTTCAGTGGAGTTGCTTTTGGGTTAGGAGGGAATTCATGACATAGAATACTTCAATAATTGGATTCTATCTTTCAGGAAACCTTTTAAAAATGAATTAGGCAATCATTTGGCTAACATGGTTTATGTAGGGATGATTCTGCCTTGAGCAGTAGGTTGGACTAGATGACCTCTTACCTCCTGAGGTCCCTTCCAGCCCTACTTTCCTATAATTTTACTAGTTTAGAGCAGTATTTCCCAACCTTTTTTTTTATGTGCCCTACTGCTGTGAGTGGAGTGCTGTGGCCATGGCCTGGGGGCAGGAGCCGGGGAGCTCCCAGCACATGGCGTGGCTTATCTTTCCTGTGCAGCACCGCCGGCATTGCCCCCATGACCCTCCTTTGGGTCGTAATCCAGGGTTGGGAACTGCTGGTCTAGAGACTCAACAGGTCTGATCCAGAACTCATACAAATCAGTGGAAGCACTCCATTGGCTTCACTGGCTTTGGATCATGCTCTCAAAGGATAGACTCTGCTCTTGGCCTCAGTGGAGATAATGGATTTACTCTGAATTTATACTGCTGGGACTGAATGCAGACTTCGGCTAGTAAGCTTGAAAAAAATATTTGGAATTACTGAATAACCAATGTATTAACTCTGCCATTCCCCTGTAGCAAGTGCAGTTCATGAAGATAAGCAAGCCTATGAAATCTTTAACTGGAGTAGCAGTCTATTTTAAAGTTTTTTTTTCCAGTTCACGTATTTTTAAATTGCTGAATTACAGCTGAAGATTTTTGTAGGTGATATCTTTTATTGGACCAACTGCATGGTTGGGATAGACTTAGACAAGATTTCAAATGTAAGGCATTTTTCTTTAGGTGTAGGGAACTGGTAAGATTTGTATTTGTTTTGTACCTCTGGGGAAAATAAAGTTGGAACAGTTGTTTTCATGGGTTTTTTTTCCTTTTTCAAATTGTTTGGGATATTTGGATTTTGAAAGAAAATCTGAAATTAACACTTTCTGATCATTATTTCCTGAAATGTCAACAAATATGTTCAGATTGTTGTTCAAATAAAATGAAATAAAATAAAATAAAAAGAAGTTCCAAACTCAAAATGTTAATCAACTGCATTGCTGAAACCTGATGATTTATGTCCGTGCATATTCCATAATGCTGGCAGAATATTCCCCTCTGAAAAATGTATTAAGAAAATACCAAATTTGGGGCTTAATCCTTCACTTTTTTGAAGTTTCCAGTTCCTTTTGCAGCAAAGGTGTAGCTTATAAATCTTGGCCTGAATTCAGCTAAAGATAGAAAACTGGTTACTCTAGTAAATGTATCTCAGTAAGAATATTTCCTTTAAATTAAAGATGAAGTTTAAGCTAAACCCTATATCAAAACCTTCCGAAATACTTTCCCTCCCCCTCCTCCCCTGCTCCAAACCCAAGCTGGACCTAGCTGTTGAGAGGCAGAATGGAGCTATGAATACATACGAGACTGGACCTTAGGAAAGTGGACTCAATTCCTGCCTATTCCTTTGTGATTGTGGAGAAGCCTCAGTTAATGTCCCTGTGCCTTTGTTCCTCATCTGTTAAATGGAGATGCTAATGCTTCCTTTGTACATTTAGATTGTACTGTCTTATACTATGGGCCTACCACAATGGGGTCTTACTTTTGGCAGGAGATTCCAGATGTGACCATAATTATAATATTACTAAGTGTGCTTTTATTTCTAATTCATGGTGCTTTTGCTGTTCCTAAGACTGGTCCATACCCAAAGGTTGGGGACTTAGGTTCATGACTGTTTTCGAGATATACATCCAAAGTAGCTTTCTTCAGGAACAGCTGCTGTGTAATTGTGCATGTAGGTGTGTGCATGCGACTCCATCCAGCTAGTCATAATGCCCTGTTTTACAACAGACAGGAAACGGCACATGCAGGACAAACCCTCTTACAACTTGCCATAACCACCAATGCATCATAAGGGGGAGCTTTATCAATGACTGCATTACTACTTGCAATAATCTGTAGTTTAATCAATGTAAATCTCACCTGAATAAAGTGGGAGATAAGAGAAGTGTTTGGACTTCAAGCACCCAAAGTCTCTTGAAGTAAATGAGTTACCACTGTTAAAGTTACCTTCACAATGAAATTCACCCAAAGCCCCTTCACAAGATTAAAGCGCACGAGATCCACTCCCAGCACACGAGATAGTATGGATTGGCATTTTTAGAGATTGCAAACCCTGTGCTCCTTGTGCATGGGAGGTATTGTAGCCACTAGATATGTGGAACAGGGACCCAATGGTCTTAACCTTGCCCTTTGTCTAGTCTTTCTTGTACTTTTTTTTTCCTTTTGGTTTATAGTAGTGGTTCTCAACCTTTTTACACTGAAGGCACCCCTTGGACAAAGCCAGCTCTTAGCTTTTCTCTTGGCACATTATGTGATTCAATTGAAAACCCCAACTGATCCACTGAGCTTAGGGATGTGAACCTTGTGCTGAGTGAAGCCACCAGCCTCTTCAGTTTGCCCCACCAGGCAGCAATGCCCAGCTCAGCTGACTGCTACTGTGGTCCCCAGAATGAAGTAGGGCTGAGGGAGGGTGGAGAAAGGAAAGAAGGAAGCAGCAGTGTGAGGAGGAGTGACTTGGGGAGGAAGCAGCTCATCCAAGAAGGAAAGATAAAAACATACTGTGAGGGTTTGGCTGGGATGTAGGCAGCCAGGCCTGCAGATAGGCCCTGAAGAGCAGCCAGGAGGTCAGGTAGGTGAGGATACAGGTTACTGAGGCATCAGGTTGGGGTCTGGATCAGTGGAGTGGGGAAGGCAGTGTCAGGTCCCAGGAGAGCTGTGAGAGAGATCCAACAGATGTAGTCCAAAGTCCAAGACAATATTAAAAACCAGGAGGAACAGAGAACCAGGTACTGGGGAGGATCCAAGAGCAGGGTCGGGGAAAGCCAAAGCTAAGTCAGGAGCCAGGAGAACCAGCAAGAGCAGTAAACACAAGGCTCGACAGAGTAGACTGAGGTTGTTGTCAGGGCATGCCTGTACCTTGAGGCTGCAGGTGCGCTTACAAGGGCTGAGTGGCACTTTCAGCAGCCAATCCACTTACAGAGAACTGGGGCAGTCAAGCTCAGGATCCAAGTCAGGCGTGGTAGCTCAAGCGCTCGGCATGGCTGGGTCTGACTGACCAGGAGCTCTAATATATACCAGGTCTGTGGTTTACAGGACTGTTCTGGTGGTTTTCCAACAGTGTGTTTTCTGGTTTTGATTTTTAGGCACTGGGAGACCACTCCACCTAATCTAACTTATGTCACTATCAAAGAGGTTTGCTTTAATGTTTGTAAAGTGCCCACTCAATTGAGCAAAAACAACCTGGGAGATCGATGCTACTTGCAAAACTGAGAGTCAAGGGGTGGCGGGGGAGAACGGCTCCATCCTATAAAACATGGGGGGAAACCCTATTATGATCACTTTACTGCCAAATGTTCCCCTTTTTTAATTTCAACCCATTACCTCCCCATAAACCATTATATATGATTTTTCTTCCTGGGTAGTATGTTTACTCTGTAGACTGTGATCATGACCTTCTTTTAGCCACTATTCAGGAGTGATAGAGAGGATTGGTTTTATTGGTAAAGAACTGGTCTGGAACACAGGAATGTTGAATCTAATTCCTGTCTCTGCTTCAGATTTCTCACATAACTTTTGGCCAGTCACTTTTACCTCTGCATTTTCATTCCCTGTCTGTGGAATTGAAGGGATACCCCATCTGTCTGTTCCCAGTCTTGTTATCGGCCTGTTTTTACAGAACTGAGCACAATGGGGCTCTGTTCTCAGCTGGGATCCCCAGGCACTGCTATCAGATAAAGTACCTGTTTAGGTTTCTCCTGTGTTTCTTTCTGGCCAGTTTTCAGGCTGTCTGATCACTTTGGTTGCTCTTCTTTGGGCTCCCTTAAACTCATTGGCATCTTTCTGCTCAGTAGCAATTCATCAATATTTCTGAGGAAGACATTCACACACCACCACCAAGGACACCTTTTCATCCATAAGCAGAAGCTATTTCAACTGAGGACCACTTCCATATGATAGGAGGTCAGATATGGAGAGGTTCTCAATAATGTTGTTAAAAGGTATGTGCCAGGGGAAGGCAGCGAATGCCCTTCAGGGCAGACATCTTAGAACAGATCCTTGGTGCATGCGGGCTCTCAGCCACAAGCAGATATGTCACTTGGAAAGTTTAGACTGCTGTGATATTATCTAGCTGTTGGTATAGTGCTATTAACGTTCTCCTCTGCCACCACCTGGAAGGACAACTTAACAAATTAATATTTTGCCTGTAAAGCAGCAGATAAAAATCTCCAAAGCTCTGCATTATCGTGAGCAGAAATGGCTGTTGGGCTGTCTTTTTCACTGTAAGATGCACAGCAGGGCTCACAAGCAGCGTGATACTATTGCCCGAAAACAAACCTCTGATAGAGATGTATGCCAATCAACTCTGTACGTAGTGACTGACTGAGAGTGGCACGATACCATTCCCTGTCTAATACCTGATAAATTCCATGGAAACATTTCCTTTTGAAGCTGTAACTGACCTCAGGCATGGTTCTGTGCAAACTCCCAATCAGCTAATACCAAACCCTGCTTCCCTCCCCCTCAACCTTTTACTAAATGAGTAGATTCCAGCACAGAGGCACAGGCCAACTGCGAGCATTCAATGGAATATCCAAATCATTATTTTATTTTATTTATATCCTAAATCCCATTTCTCAGCACTGTCAATTTTTCCCTTGTGGAGCAGCGAAAGACAGTTAAAGGGACTTTTGGTGACATCCCCTCTGTTTAATGAAGCTTGGAGTTATGGGCAAGTGACTCGAACTGCCGTTATTATCTGCATGAGTGACTAAAGGCCGAGGGTCTAGATATGTGCAAAGAGTTCCACTGCAAATGTGCACATTGATCATTCATAATCAGACCAACCGGGTCAGGGGTGCTGGGGAGATGGAGAGCTCTGAAAAAGCTGACAAATGAAGCAGCAGTGCTCGGGGGTTAATGTAATATTCAAACAGAATGAGATCTTCATTTTCTTATAAGCTTGTCACTTTTCCCTTCCTGTGACATTTTGCTGGGGAGTGCAACAAGGAGAGAGAGGGGGAGTGTGTGTGTGTGTGTGTGTGTGTGTGTGTGTGTATGTATGTGAGAGACCCCAGCTTGAAAAAAAAAGTACAGCCAAGTACAGAAAGGAAAGGAAGGAGAGTTCCTCTGCTTTTGCATCACTTATGCACATCCCTTCTACATGGCTCTGCAGTTTGGTCCTTTTATCACAGACTCTATTCAGAGGGTGATACTGATTTACAACCCTCACCCTTTGCTCTAGCAAAGCATATTCATCAATGGCACAGGCCAGTTCCTGAAATGCACTTGCATGAGGTAGATATCAGGGACAGAATTCAGCTCTCCATGTACCCCACAACAACAATCTCTCAACACAAAGAACGTCATGCTTCAGTCTAGCAACTGAGGCACAGGGTAGCTCACACCTCCAGCCTTGCCTCCTGTGCCAGAAACATCAGCATATCTTCCCTCTGGCTTTAGGAGACCAGTGACACTCAACAAATACTTCTTAAACTGATTTACAGAAATAAATTAAACCTCACAGCATCTATCAGCCTTAGATCTTGGTCCTTGACAAAAGCTCCCGGGTGCTGCTAAAATACAGACAATACTATAAGGTAAGTGCCAGTCTACTGATTTTATAGATAGAGAACTGAAGCTCTGGGAAGTTCCTGCATTGACCCCAAACAGCATGGCAAGTCAGAGACTCTAGGCCCAAGTGTTTTTCTTCTCAGGTCTGTGTTCAGAGCACTATATCAAAATACAAAATGTCAGTGACGCTGCACAGAAGCTGCAGCAGGAAAGTAAAAGGAGTGTTAACTGGAATGGGCAGCTTGTGCTTCATGAAAATCTTAGCCAGGATATTGTCGGAATTAATGCTTTCTTGAGATTTATTTGGTGCCATAGTTTAGAGGAACATAATGCTCTAATGGATAAGAGAAGCCTGACAAATTAAGGGTCAAAGCTCTGGTGATTTCTTTGCCGAGTCAATAATTATTCCGTGGTTACAATTCAGTATGCGTTGCTAAAGTCAGCTGCTCAGAAACAAAGCCCTCTCGCTGAGACTGGGAAAGTGCAAGAATATAAAACTTGATTTACTAAAAGCTCATATTTTCAAACCTATTCCAAGCCTCACCTCTTCTCCAGGAGAAAATTTGCTGTCTTTCCATAGGTAACCAAGTGGGAGCTAAGCTCTTCTGAAAAAGTGACCCTAGGCTTTTCAGATAATAAGAGTTTAATCTAAGTTTTGTAGAAGAGTGGTTTGGACTTCTATAGCCTTTTCCATCCAAAGATGGCCAAGCATTTTAGATCAATAATGAATGAAGTCTCATGACATTCACAGAAAGCAGATGCTCTTAAATATTTCACCTTTACAGCTGGAGAAACTGTAACTTGTTACAGTTCATGGCAGAACTGAGAACAGAGCTCATATCTCAAGTGTCTCACTTGCATGTACAAGTCATGGGCTATTCTTTCTGTTGTTATAAGCCATTTGAAAATGTGGGTGTACCTTAGAGGCCATTTTTTCAGCTGATGTGGATGACTGTACTTCCACTGAAGTTAAAGGTGCTTTATTGATTTGCAGCATCTGAGGATTTGGTCTTGGTTCTGGTTGCAGTGCCACTGAACACCGGTTTTAAATTCGTATAACTCCCTTGACTTCAGTGGTGGAGCTAGTCCTGATTTACACTATCATGTGGGGTCTCGAATTATGCTGAGTAAGCAGATGGAGTCTGGTAGACTGAACAAAGCACTATATTAGGTCCCAGTAAACTCTGATTCAGCTCCTAGCTCACTGACAAAGAAGCTATATAATTCCGGGCAGATGTCTTATTCTACATGGCTCTTCAGTTTTCCATCTATAACCTGGGGATATTAGTGGCTGTAAGGTTAAACTGAGGTACTGATGCTCTCATGGCATGGGCCAAGCAGATCAGTCATTTTGTGTGCAGTGGGATAATATCAGGCCTTAATCTGGTTTTCTATATCCTAGTGTCAGTTAGGAGAAACTTTCTTTAAAGATGCCCTTAGCTTTAAAGCTATCTGAAAATTTTCTAATGAAACAATTTGCTGATGGATAATGCTGGTTTGACAAAAGCAAAACACTTCTTAGGTCAAGGAACCAAGAGGTCTCACCAGGCATGCTGCTAGGCTCTGGAGGTGCCTGGTTTCCAGGACTCTCCTTCCCCCAGGTGGGAAGGCAGCCAGCTGAAAAATTCCATTTTGGTTCTCCATTCCCTTCTCTGTTACAGACTTTCTCTGTGGTGCTGGGAAAGTCATTTGATTTATCTTGATCTCAGTTCTCCATTTGAAGAATGGAGATGATAATCCAGGCTTGATCTGTCACTTCTGTTTTGACTAGAAGTTGTTCAGGGCATAGTCTAGTGCAACAAGGAACCTGAGGACAGGAAAGGCTTTTGGGTGGATTTCAGTGGATATTTCTCAGTATCCCTTAGTCTCCCATTTAGGATTTTTTGCCAGTTTGCTTTGTTGTTAGCACTCTTTAATCCACAGGCTTCCTGTGAAGATGTCACAGTACTGTATTTTCCAAAGACAAACCCTTTGTCTACAATATGCTTTTGGCTGTGGGATTCAGAGTAAACCTTTAAATCAGAACTTTGATATTTTATGGGCACCACTCAGTTTATGACCTCTTCCCAATAAACAAGTTTTAAACAAGCTGCCGCATCAGATCCTGCAGTGGAAAACAAATGTGAGGCAGCAAGGAGAACTAATCATTCCAAATATTAGTTGTTCTTTGAATTGCCAGGCCCATGTCTCTCTCTTCCTTCAAGATTTCATTTACATATTTGGAAAAACACAAGCAGCTCATTAAAAGAATTGTTAGAGTTCTCTCTAGCCAAGGAGAGATCTGATGTTCTATGGCAGGTTTGAAAAGTATGATTAACCAGGCAAAAGGTTCAGTGAATCAAACAGAAACTACTACACAAAATCCAGGACACTTCCCCTCCTCTTTCCTCTACCCCCCATGATATTTAGTTTAAATGGAAGTGGAAAAATAACCCACTTACTAGACTCTTTCTGCCACTATGGAATGCATATGCCCTTTTTGGCTTCCTTTCTTTGGGCAGTGCTGGTGTTTCTGGCATGTGTTACAAGAATCAAATGTATCCATTATTATTCTGATTTGCTCATAAAATTACCCATGTTAGGATCGTACTCTAGGGAGGACTGGGGGCTCAGGCTCGGACTTGGCCTTGCTCTGGCTGGACTGTCCTTACTCCGGGCTCTTAGGATGCGGGAGTTCGTCGAGTGCAGGTTCCTTGCTGTGACCTGGCAGTTGGGATTGAGTTCTGCCTCCACTCTTTCCTTTGGGTTTTGGCTGTGGAAGCTGCAATTGGGTAAAGTATCATCCTTTCTCTATTTGAAGGAGTACCTAAGCAGGGAAAAGCTAGAAATCCTCAGGGACTGTCAGAGGGTTTCTCCTACCGCCTAGGCCCAGGGTGTTCTTGCTGCTATCCATGGTTTCTGGGTTGCCTGTGAAGTTGCACAGCAGTTACCTGTGTAGTGACCAAAGCTCATTGTAATGTGTGGTTTATTGGTTGTGTGACCAGGACATTGGGTTTGGGATTTGCATCAGGTTATTGTCTCGTCGGGTGTATTTTATTGCATTGCGGCTTGCGTGTTACAGGAATATTGTGTCAGCTAGTTGTCCTGCAGGTTTTGTTGTGTAATATAGCTTATGGATGCGTCCACACATGCAAGCATGTGTGCTTGCAGCAGCTCAGATAGAAGCGGTGCAAATTTGAGCTTCATTGTGGAGCAAATTGTGCCACTTGGGGCACAATAACCCTGCCTGGCTCCTCCTGGATCTGCACCCAG
>NW_017728912.1:38687696-38688759 GCF_001723895.1 Crocodylus porosus
TCCCTGCACCCTCTACCCACTGCAGCAGTCTGGCAGTGGGGGCTGCTCCCTGGCTGTGATCTGCTGTGCACCTGCCAGATTTGGATGGGGACTGCACAGCCAGTAGAGGCATCTGCCCTCTGGGCCAGCTGCCAGTGGACTGTGGTTGCAGGGTTGGCCTTTGTGTGGCACTACTGCCATGTGTGCCTTTTCTTCCAAATCAGCACACCACAGGCTTCAGGAGGTCACCATCTTCTGACAGTATTCTGGACTCAGAAAGCAGCTACCAGTCTGGGTCCACAGCCCTATCCTGGGATGAACCCATCTAGTAGATAGAGGTGAGATGGTGCTCTGCTCCTGCCCACTTTCCCCTAAGGAGTGGGGGTGGTTTGGCCCCTGGCCAGCCATCTGGGCAGCTATTGCCTGGAAGATATTCCGGGTGTGGTGGCCTGCTTTGAACTGCCAAAGCATGTCCTCCTGGCCCCATTTGCCCAGGAGGTCAGCCACAGCCAGATGGGTCCAAGGTGCCAGCTCTGAACAAGCAGGGTCCTGCCATTGGCTTCCCTAGCAGGACTTCTGGTATTCCCTATTTGAAAACTGAAAAATTCATGATAAAAAAAATCCCAAAGTCACTCTCTAAAATACCCCCAAATCCCTGTTCCTCCACAAGTAAAACAAAATACCACTCTAAAGAGAGAGAGCAAGAAAGAGACAGTGATCACTTGGACAATGTTTTATTGATATATCTTACTGTGGTAAAGCAAGTCTCTTATCATAACAATAAAGTGAACTCTAAATACATGTTTCATGAATTCACAAATACATGTTTTGCTGCACTCTCACAGGGCGATGGCTCCCACACAAGGGGTTTGGCCTACTTACAAGGGGTATGACCTCCCAACAGGGGGTTCAACCCTCAAACAAGGGGTTTGGCACCCCAACAGGGGGTTTGGCACTCTCACAAGGGGTACGGACCCCCAACAGGGGGGTTCAACCCCCACACAAGGGGTATGGGTCCCCAACGGGGGCCAAATGGCCCCCACAGGGTTTACTATCCCCCTTGCAAGGCCCACATGCCCCACCC
>NW_017728912.1:38689268-38700167 GCF_001723895.1 Crocodylus porosus
GAGCTGGGGGAGTGGGTGGGGCCATCAGGGATCCCCCCCATGGTCTCCTCCCCCCTCTTCCAGCTCCCCCAACCACTTACTTTCCAGCACCAGAGCCCTGGTGCTGAAACACATGAACTGGTCGGCCGTGTGTTTCAGCATCAGGTCGAGAGCGAACCAAAGAGACAATCTGGCAGCCAGAGCATCTCCATGGAGGACCCAGCCTCCGGTTGCCTCAGGCTGCCGCTTTTTTAAACGTCAGTAAACTTGCAGCAGGGGGAACATTTTTTTGTTCCCACAGTGCCTGTTGCCCCACCTCAAAGTGGTTTGAGGCGGGGCAAGAGGCAAGTGCTGACTCATGTGGATGCGCCCTATGTTGCTCAACCTACTTGTGTTGTAGTGTGTAGCTACTCTTCCTAACTCTGAGTGGGGTCAGGCAGTAGATCAATGCTCAGGGAAATTAAC
Organism: Crocodylus porosus; assembly: GCF_001723895.1. NCBI lineage: Eukaryota > Metazoa > Chordata > Crocodylia > Crocodylidae > Crocodylus > Crocodylus porosus. The sequence goes on from NW_017728912.1 coordinate 38,689,713, forward strand.
TGACTTTAAAGCCCCCGAACCCAACTACCTCTGGGTCATAGAGGATTAATTACCCTCTGGATTAATTAGTTAATTGGCATCCGGGCGGGCAGTCCTTCACTGCAGACTGCTGTTTGAGCACTCTCGGGACTAAAGGCTTGTTTGGGAGCACCTCCAGAGGTGTGTGGGGGAAATTAAGGTACTGAATATATGTTACCACAGTGTTGCTTCTTTATCTTTTACTCGTTCCTTCCCTTTGGCCCATTGGCTTGTGACCCCGACCCCTATGAGTTTCTATATAAAAGTGGGAACTCCCCCTTGCTTCTTGTGGAAGTTTCTAGGGCTGCAGGTTTGGCACAAATTGGTGACAGCAGTAAAATTCTGAAGGGGCTATCCCACAAGTGAGGCAAAAAGGGATTTGTGGTCACAGGCCATAAAGTGCAGGTGCTGCAGTGAGTGTATCACTTTTGTTTGTTGTGTGGACATTTGATCAGGGAAGAGGGGGTATCCTCAGTGGAAGGGGAAAACACACACAGCCCATCTAGTGTCTCAAGGCCTGTATTCAATCCAGCACCCTATTGTGGGGAGAACAAGAATGGGGTGATTGGCATGAACAATTTGAAATGGCAACCAAGTTAAGTGGGTGAAATGAGGCCACTAAGCTAAAATTCCTGAGCCTGTTGCTTATTGGGATGGCCAAGGAGGTCTGTCGTGGGCTCAGCTGCAAGGCCAACAGGTTCACAAGCACCTGAGAGAGGCCCTCAGAAATGCCTTGGAACCTGGCTGAGGTCTTGATTGGGACCATGTAGGTTTCTTTAATCATAAGAAGACTTCAACAGAGTCAGTGCAAGAGCCTGGCATTGCTCTAAGACAGTGATTTTCAATCTTTTTTCATTTGCATACCCCTAAAAAAATTTGAATGGAGATGCAGACCCCTTTGGAAGTTTTGAATAGAGGTGCAGACCCCTATGAATTTTAAGTGTGGGTATTCACATACTTTTGATTGATCATAGTCATCTTTTGCGTTCCCCTTAGACATAGTCTGCAGACCCCTAGGCTTTCATGGAGGTGGTTGAAAACCACTGTCCTAAGATGATTAGCTCTAAAGGCCTTTCCACAAGTCACCCCGAGATACAGGACCTGCTGGCCTATGACCAGTTTGTCAGCAAGGCCTTCAGTGTGGAGAAGCGGGTCTAGCTTTGTTTGGGGAAGCCCCATAGCTTGGATGATACCAGAAAGCTAGGCCCTGAGATGGAAGTGGTGAGAAAACTGGAGACCCTAGATATTCAAGACACTTAGGCAAGGGTCCATATGTATGCCAGGGAGAAGTCAGGAGTACATACCCCAAACCTGGGGTCATCAATCAACCTTGTGAATGGTGATAGACAGAATGAGAGATTAAGGTGAACTGGACCAACTCAAGAAGAGTATGAAAACCAGTCCCAGAGCAGATGTGCACGGGTAGATCTTTCTGGACCACAGCACCTGGAGTGTCATCAGGAGAATGCTGATGGATGCTGGCACTGTGGCAGCTGTGATGTCTTCTGGAGGGAATGCCCAGAGGGAAGGTGGTGTTCATGGCAGGGAAACTGAGGTGGGAAGTGGAGAGTGGTTCATCCATTGCTAGCAGACACAGGCCCACAGAATAAGGTGATGATTGTTGGTGTCCTAGGGTTGGGATGCTACCCAGAGGAAAAGCTAGGAGAAGTTCTTTGCCAATTCCTCCTAGATTCAGGTGCCCACGTACATAGCTGAGTATGGAAGCAAGTTAAAACAGAGACAGAAAGAAGCCTTCAGCCCCATAGGCTATTGGTCAAGCTAGCCAACAGAGAAGCGATTCCAATCCTGGGAGTTGTAGTCCAAATTAACAGTCAGCCCAGCTCTGCAGACTGCCCCCTGGTTTCTCCTGCTATTAGGAACATTACATTCACATTACATAAGAAATCTTTTCAATAAGACCCATCTCCCCCTCCCCAGAAGTTATTTTTATAGATTAGCATTTCTCTGGAAAGCTAAGTCTTGAAGGCAAATATAGGAATAAATCTTACTTTGTATTCACTTCATCTAAAGCATTTGCCAAGTTGGAATGCATGAAATTCTGCTCATCAGCCCCTTCCCCTCAGCTTAGCAGTTTCAAAACTGTTGAGAATGGACTGACATGAAGGCTTTGCTACAAAATCAATTAAAGCCAATTGTCAGCATCACTGTGCAGCAGGGCCCTGCTTTTATTCTATAGCGGATGTACCAAATGTCGACACAACCTTGTCTCTGGACTAAATACAAACTCCAAGACTCCACTGTTTGCTGATATGTTGATTGAAATAATATCAATGCCTTTCTTGTGGCAGCATTTCCAAATGTTTCTGTGAGAGGCATTTGTATTAGCTTACACCAATGATGCCATCATGAATGTTGTCATTCAGCTAATGTCAGCGTTCCAGGACTACCATTGATTTGATGACATATGGACAAAGTCCATTTGTGGGGCTGCATGCCAGCAAGCTTGGCGAGAAATAACAATGCAAATTTTCTTTCCTTACTAGTCTTTCTGGATTGCAAATATTATGCTTGGGGAAGATTTACTGAGAGCTGAACTCTGACCATTAATCTCATAATAATTTATCACCGATGGTACAATTGGAATGTCAGGTTCCAGTTGTCATGTATGTGCTTTGAAATAGAATTTCAGTTTTTCTTTGTAATGTCCTGGTGAAAGGGAAGGCCAGTAATGTGGTAGTTCTCCTTGACTGTTGTTTCCTGGATAACAAATGTTAGGACAGGCTGTAAGTCAAGGAGAGAGAGGGGATAGGTCTGAATTTTTTTCTTTCAGGGAAAAGGATAAGGACAAGAACAGAAGAGCTATATGTGAGGGGTTAAAAAAAATTATGATGAGGAATCCTGTCTATTGGTGGCTGGGAGAAGGAGGATAGCCATAGTGGACTGGGGCTGAGGGCATAATAGATATTATTATGGCAGCAAATAAGCCCGTCTGTTTCCCAGCAGGATCCTGCTTAAGAACAATACTGGTTCTTATGAAATGCAAATTACAATGCTACTATTGTCAGTTACACAAGAAGGGCAAAGCAAATCAGCCACAATTACACTGCATGAAAAGCATAACGGTGGTGAAGTTGTGGGGTGTGAGTGCTCATCCAGACTATCCAAGTTTTAGCAGATCCTACCAAGCTACATGACCTTATGCCCGTAACTGGGCTCCTTCAAGTACTGTCTTTAAGCAGGAAAGATCTGAGTGACTTCACTGATTTTAGTGGTCTGGTAGGCAGAGGACCTATTCCTCTGAAACAGACGCCTGAAGAGGACACTATTGCTCTTTAAATCTCTTTGGACCTGAGGACAGGATGTAGGGCATGATGTGCTTAGTATATTCCAGTGATGCAGGTAAGAATCTACAGCATCTGCTCTATGCCTCTGTGCCAAAAATAGCAACACCTCATCATCTGTTTGCTCATATTGAAAAGGCTTCTTTCCAACAAGTAGATGAGCAGCAGGACTTGGCTGATGCCAACATCATTGCAACTCACTACCTTGCTTGTATCTTGAAAAGAGTGGAAGATGGCACATGGGCTCTCATCAGAAAGGCCTCTTTGCTGTTGCCAGATGCTGCCTGGATATCTTTTTGACCATACAAAATGCTTTGTTTGTAATATACTACCTATGCAGTCATTCCCTTGTGCAGAGAGAAGAATTCAACCAGGTCACCACATTTTGCTTTAGCCCACTGAATGGTAGAAGTCAGTGTTTCAAACACTGGCTTGAGGACATGCCAAATTTATTAGATTTGGCTAAGCCAACTGCAGATATGAGAGACTTTGGTGAACATATTGTCCATAGCCTCTGCTTTTTAGACTCCCTCACAGTTAACATGTGCAAAGAAAGAAACATGGAGAAAGAAACCCCAGCTTCACTGCTCTTGATAACCAGATTACCTATATTTAATCTAGCTCAGGTATGTCTATTCGTGTTGCCACTGCACCAGTGTTGCAGGGTAGACATGCCCTTAGATTCAGTTCAGTTCACAAAATAATTAGTAGTGTGTGTGTGGCTTGCTAAAGCTGACGAAGTAACTATGTGCATACACCTTCACAAATTCAGCTGCAGGTTCCCTTCTTCAAAGTGAAATATCCTAATCTTATGACTGGCAAAAATATGCCTTAGTTCAGTCCACACTGGTCTGCAAACTTCTGGAAGAGCCTTAGTGGCCTGGAAAATGTGACTGGGAAGTGTTTCAGTCCAGGTAATCCCAATAGAGATAGGGAAGAATGAATGCCATTGTGTCTGAGATACTGTGTACAGTTCTCTTCATCTGTGGTCAAAATAGATACATTCAGCTGAGAAGAGTGCAGGGAAGGGATATTAGGATGACTCAAGGATGACTCAAAGTAGGAAGAACCTACATTTCAGGAGGAGAATTGCTAGGGTGGGGCCAATGCGGTGAGTGGCGTGGGCACCAAATTGGGGAAGCATGAAAAAGTGTCGGCTGCTGGCAGCCATGCGTTCACAATTGTGATCTGAGCTGCAACCAGAAGTCACTGCTGCCCCTGTGCCCTGGCTGCCTGGCTGCATCCCTATGCTGTTGCTAAGAATTACCAGGGGTGCCAGGGAAGATGGTAGACTCTGCTGGCTCTGTTTCTGTGGAAGGGAATTCCTCAGCTGACTGCTTATGTCAGTTTTCAATGGGCTTCATGGCCCATTGCTTTATGGCACAAGCGCTGCTAAAGTGTCATCATGGCACTGGGAATCTGGCCTGCTATACTGTTTTGCCTTTAAATGTAGATGCTACCAAATGGTCTGATTCTTCTGGAACTAATAAAAGGGCCCATATGGGCTTTGGCTTGGTGGAAGCCTCCTTGCAGGGAATAGTCCTCCTACATTATCACCCTCATTTCTCTACAGGATGCAGACATCACTGCAGTGTGTCAGGACAGGAATGCTGTATAGGGCCAAAGTCTTCTAACTTATGCCTGTATAAATCTAGAGAAACTCCAGTTAAGCCAGTGGAATTACACAGATGTACCAGTAGGACCACATCGAGAAGTTGGTAAATTTGTTAGTAGCTTCTCCTTTTTATTTGTACTTTTTAAACTGTAAGTCATAGCAAGAGCTGAGACAGGATGGGCTATCGTACAGGGCACTGGGCTGCATTTTGGGAGACCTAGGTCCTAGTCTGAGCTCTCACTGACCTGCAGATGACAGTGGACAAGTTACCCCACTGTGACTCTGCTTCCTCATCCTTTATCAGTTTAGTCTATAAACTCTTTGAGGGAAGTGACTCATCAGTGTTTAGAACAATGCATTCACAATCTCAGTTGAGGTCTCTGTTTAATATTAATTATTCAACTCAATAATAATTAATGTTTTAAACATGGCTTCCTTTTAAATAAAGCAGATGCATTTTTACGGTTATTATTTTTAGTTTCTGAGTCATCTAATCACCGTATTCTATATTAGCATCCAATCACTGACGTCAGATCAGAATCCTGCTCATAGCCTAACTTAAGATTGTTCCAACTGTGGTTTTCCTTTTATGGGGCTAAAAAATTAAACCAAGTGCTTTGAGCTGCCTGGTTGTTTTCCTTTTTTTCCCACTAGATGGCTAGTTGTGTCATGTCCAAGAAACTTTCTCTATCCTGACAGTGGAGGGAACCTTAGTGAGAAGCACATGTCTGAATCTGCCCCACTACAGAGACAAAAACAGGATTCGGGCATGAAACTTTCCCTGCTGTCAAATTAATGCCTGTGGTGCCACAAAGATCTCTTTTAATTCATCACTCCTTGCTTCTGATGGAAATGATTTTCAGCAATAAAAGCAAAAGGCACCAAATTATCATGGAAGGCCAGAAACTAAAATGCATCCTGGAAAAGAGGGCTTATGATAGAGTGATAAGTAACCTTGCTCACATTGCATTTAAACTCTGCACCAGAATTCAGATTGTTGCTTAGTTTATGCTCTTTTCCCAAGAAGTGTGGTACAAACCAGCTGCCATGTAGGATTCTACACCAGAGTGAACAGAAGACAGTGAGAAAAGTTCCCTATTTCAAGGCTGGCTCTTTTTGGCCATTTATAGACATTACATTTTTCTAGGTTTAATCTGGATTACAGCTGTCACTATATACATGTGATGTCTGTAGTCCCAATTAAAATTGACTCTGGTCTGAATTAACTAATCCTCATTGAATGAGGATTCAAATTAATGCAGACTAGGGCAGTCTAAACCAGGCAATTTAAAGTATATTATTTAACATGCATATACAGCAGGTTATTTAGGGCTTTCTGTTGCTTGTACCCACCACCAGGTGTAGCAAGTGAGCACAGCTTTGTAACCCTCATTGTGAGTGGTGGGCAGTGTCCAGCACCCCCTTCCAGCTCTACTGCAGAAGTGCAGAAATGTATGGAAACCATCTCTCTGATAGACAATGATAACCTAGTACCTCTTAATTTGAATTGAAATTTGATTCAAACTGTGTGATACGAATCAGTTAACACAATTTAGAAAACAGTGAGCATGTACAAATGGCCTTTGTGTCCCATTTGTCAAGAATTCATTTCTATTAGATGGTTGTCTTTTTCTGAAACTGTTGCCTCCTGCTTTGGAAGATCTAAGAATCTTTAAAACCACACTTCAAAACTATTCTGAAAAAAGTTCTCAAGAAAGATGAGATGCAAGTGTAAGGGGGTGAAGAAGGCGCCGGGCTCGGGGGAGCCCCGAGCCGACGTGACCCGGTGTGGGTCGTGCGCTGTGGCTTATGGCGGGCAGCGGAAACTTACCTCCTGCAGAGACCCAGAAGCAGCAGGTGCTGGAGCGACCTGGACTGGCATAAGAAGAGCATCGGAACAGCACAGTGGTGTGGCGGATCCAGAAGCAGCAGGTGCTGGAGCCGACGCCAGCGGGAGCGCTCTCTGGTGGATCCGAGCTGTTTGGAGGTGCAGTTGGAGCTTCTGGGGTAAGCAGGGCTCCCCAGCAGGGCTCAAAACCCAGGGAAGCGGGCCCAGCAAGGCCAAACAGGGCTAAATGCCGCGGGGAGCAGCAGGGACCCTGTACAGGCTGGAGCCGTAGCAGATGGCAACGGGGTGGACGCCGGGGGTGAAGGAGTCGCCGGTACACTTTTTCTTTTATCTTCGGGTGATGCGGGTGAAGCAGCCCGTCGCGGAGTAAATGGGGTGATTTCCCCACCCTTCAGCAGACGAAGTAGCACTGGGGCCGGCGGTTGAGATTTGAAGCAGTATACCCTAGGTGCCCTCAGCCGTGATTTTCTTTCTGTTGACTTCACTGTGCTTTATTTTGGTGCTATCCTGGAGCATCATAAGCAGATGACGGATCCGGTTGGACGGTCCTACCCAGTGGATTGGGTGAGGTTGTAGGGGTGGAGGAGCCCTCAGTACACAGGGACCCCAGAGAAGAGGAGAGTCTCATTTCCGGACTGCACGCGCCAAACCAACTGGACCGGTACAGATCAACATCCAAGTCGTGGCAGGCGAGGCAGACTTGTACATTCGTCCAAACTGGGGTGAGTCACTCTTTGTCTTCCCAGGAGCGGTCCCTAGTGGAGAGGTTGGGCCAGCGGTGGCCAAAGACGTACCTAGCCTCTCTCACAGCAAGGTTCTTGCATCTGACTCCCTCAAAAAATATGTATTAGTGTACAGCGATGCAGCATCTGACTTACCTATGTACCTGCCTCTTATATTCACTTACGGATGTTGTATTTGCAACATGTAAAAATTTAAGTGCATATAATTTCCATTTCAGAGGAAAAGGGTAGATTAAGCCATTTACCCATGGTCATAATGGAAGTTTGTGGCTGAGGTTGGAAATACTCCTTGTTCCTAGGAGTTTCTATACAACTGGAGTCAAATACTTAAAAGGTGCAAGTAGTAATTTAGTGTCTAATTCCCACTGTGGCTGTAAGTAATTTCCTGTGATATTTTAACACAGGAAAAGCTCTGTGATATTGAAATCAATGGAGACCTTGTTGCTTCCCTGTCTGGGCTTCACCACTATATCCAGTTCTCTAGAAACATTTAACAATTCTCTTCTGGATTGCATTTTATGTGTAGCTATTTATAATACTGAAAATATTATTCTTGCAGTGTGATAGTACAATGCTTTTTTCCTCTTTGCACACATTTGTAAAGAGTTGAAGGCTCTCCATGTAAAGGGCCTATTTCTTCCATGAACAGGTAATCCCAGGGCATGTCTACAGGAGATGCTAACTGCATGGTGTTATGGCAAAAACTATGTTAATACACTACTGCACAGTACTATTAGGCTACTGCACAGTTGCATCACTAAATAACTCTGTGATGGCGCTACTGCACAGTAGCACCGTTTGCCATGCATTGATTTAGTACTTGGTTATACAAGTACTAAAATTAATGTGCAGTAACTATGGCTCCAGTGAAGGTAATAGAATTGTACCAAGTTATATCTTTTCTGTGGCTCATTAGGATGTGTAAACCTTTAGTTGTTTTTATTCGCATGCTGTTGTAGTGTAGAATTATTCAAAGTGAACTATTCATAACAAATTTCTCCATGAAATTTTCTGGCCATGTTAGCAGTGAGTTAGATTTATATTTCAACCTTCCTTAAAAGAAGCTCAAGCACAGTGATGAAGAAGTTGGGAATGCAGCTGAATTGCTTCCCAGCTGAACCAAAGGCCTTCAGACTGCATTGCTGTGCCTGCTTCTAGAGAGCTATTCTTTGTTTATTGGTGAGGAGTTGAGGTGGATTGTCCAATGTAGACCATTACAAGAACACTTTCTGAATGGCTAGGGAATTTGTCAAAAAATGGAATTTCAGGGCTGAGGCATCAAAACAATTCATGAATCCAGGTTGAATTTGGATAATAGGTGAGCTGAAGAAAAAATGAGAAAAATTGTGAAAATGCAGAAACATTTTGTTTGGCTTTTTGTTTTGAAAATACTTTGTTTAAAAATGAACTTAAATTGAAAGAAAAAAAGATTAAATGAAAGTGCTAAATAACTCAAAAAAGAAACAAAATTCTCATGTTTCAAATCACATAAAATATTTGAAATATTTTAATAAAATGTTTTAGGTTGATCCGATAGGAATTTTTTCTCCCAGGTTTTACCCAAATTCAGTTTCACCAAACTGAATATCGTTTTTCTTCCCTCCCCTCCCCTAATTTTTCAGTTCAGGTGGTTAACTGAAACTGCTTTCTTCACCTAACTCCAGTAAGGATCCTATGCAGCTTTCTGTGAGTGTTGTAGGTTTTTTTGGGTGAACTTGTGAGGACTTCTGACCACCTCAGTGATGTTTCTTTGCTTGCATGGAGCGTGATAACTAGTAAATGCATAGCCTATCCATTCTAACATTTTGCAGAATGTTCTGGGCATCAGCTGGCAAAAATCTGTTGTTTTTGGTGAAAATTGGTAACTAGGAATAGTGACAGCAGACCCAGACACCCCAACTAGTTCTGTAATTGTCTGTAGAGCAAAGTTTCAGTTGGTGGCTGTCATGAACAATTCCAGTATAAAAAATAAAAACACCCTGCCTCTCCCACTCAGTTTGGCCCACATCCCAATGCAATTTTAAAATGGTGAGACCCTGGAAACGGGAGAAAAGAAAAAATAAAGCAGAAGAATATGAAGGGAGGGAAGGGCAAAGGTATATGATTTGCCAGGGGAGGATCCACAGGGGGTGCAGTGAAGTGGTTGCACCCCTCTTTCAGACTAGGCTATGCTGCTCCAGTGGGGTTGTGTGGGGGCTGGGGTTAGCAGGGAACAGTGAGAGTGGCAGCAGTCATGATGGGCAGGATGGGGGAGCCCAGTCCCCAGGAGCAGGCACTGGGAGCATGAACTGGAGTGGGCAAAAGCAGCTTTAAAGTTTTCCCACCCTCTGGAAGAGAGGCAGGAGAGGGGGGAAAGGGAGGGGACAGAGCGTACCCTTGAGAACAGAGGGAAAGGAAAGGTGGTATTCTTACATGTTATAGGGACTTTTTAAAGTCCCCAGAGGCTCCTGCAGGGTGATCTACCTGTACCACTGGGCAGGGAGCAAGGAGGGAGGAGCTTGGAAGTGGGGTGACTACCCCTGCAGCATGGGATGCAACAGTTTTCTTCTGCTATAGGGGGAATATCTGCTATTATGTCTGAAACTGCAGCTGCTCCAACTGCCAATGCAGCTCCCACTGATGTGGCTCTTGCTTCTGTAGTCAAGGCACCAGCTAAGATGCCAAAGAAGGTGGCAGGAAGCTCTAAAGGCAAAAAAACTCTCAGGCCTTAGTGTGACTGAGCTGATCACAGAAGTTGTGTCTGTCTCCAAAAAGCACAAGGGCATCTCTCTGTCTGCTCTCAGGAAGGTGAGGCTATGAAGTAGAGAAGAACAACAACTTCATCAAGGTCAAAGAGCGTGGTAAACAAGTGCATCCTGGTTCATAGTCAGGGGAAAACAAAAAACAAAAAAACCCCCACTCAGGTAGGCTCTGGAGCGGTGAGAGACG
>NW_017728912.1:38700178-38738277 GCF_001723895.1 Crocodylus porosus
TGACTTCCTGCCCTTTGGGCAGGGGGCTGGACTCGATGATCTCCTGAGGTCCCTTCCAGCCCTAATGTCTATGAAATCTATGAAATCTATATAAAAGGGATTGGCACATCTGGCTCCTTTAAACTTGGCAAGAAGTCTGGTGAAACCAAGAAAAAGATACCTAAGAAGAAGGTGATGGCAGCAAAAGTGAAGACTCCCTACATATTACAAAGTTTAACATCAAAGGCAAGGTATGAGATCAGGGTGGCCAGTGGGACAGCCAGTATGGGAAATAATTTTGGGATTGAACACCTGGGGGTGTTGGACCGTGTGGTATAGCACCAAGCTTGCTTCAGTCCCCATAACACTCTTTTGATGGAAGGAAGTGCAGTTATCCCTGTTGTACAAATGAGACCCAGAGGGTATGCCCACACTTTGTCACAGGTGGGCCAGAGGCAGGAAACTCTCAAGCAGACCCACCCATGCCCTCCAGCTTGCATGCACCTAACTCTTAGTAATGCTGTGGTAAAGCTACTCTGGGAATGTCCCCTGGCAGTTTGGGCCTTTAGTGCAGAGTCATACAAATCTCAGCATGCATTTACACTGCAGTCACTATACACTATGACTGCAAAACAATGTAGAGCATTACAAGGAAGCTTTAAGCTAGGTAGTTTAGATATTGAGTAGTCTACTTATGGCTCAGTATGGCTTTCCAAAAAGCAGGGTAAGTGCTCCAACAGCTAGCCTGTAATGAGCTTCAGGTTCTTGCAGCTAGATTGGTATTGGCACCCAAGCTAGCTAATTATTGCGGGGTAGATGTATTCCTAAAATGAGTAAGTGCAATTGTGAAGGGGCTCCCTTTTGAATTTTCAGCTGGAAGACTTAACAGCAGCAGACAGACACTCTCTCTCTCTCTATAGTGGCATATGTCAAGTGTTAGGTTAGGTAGCCTTTGGGTAGGGTGGATCTGATGTAGCAGGTACTGAAATGTTCCTGTTCACAGAGCTACATTTTCCTCAGTGAATTGGTAAAAGTGTAGAACATGAATTTTCATTATGCTAAAGGAAGTCTTATTTTGCGTTTGCTTGATGTCACCTTCTGTTGAGTGTGATGGAACTTTGGGGCCTGGTTCCCGGTAGGTGTAAATCAGCACAGCTCCCTTGTCTTCAGTGATGCTGCACTTATGCACACCAGTCTGGCCCACCCTGAATCACTGGATAAAATGCCATACTTACAGGACAATTAAGCAGAGCTGACTGAAGAATGGGATTTTTCTTTAGCGGCAAATTTTGATTTTCTAAACATGTTACTGGGTTGAATGTGAACAAAAAGCCATAAATTATCAAAGGAACAAAAATGCAAACAAATTTCATAGTTTCTAGGGTCAGAAGGGACCTGAGCAGATCATTGAGTCCGACCCCCTGCCATGGCAGGAAAGAGTACTGGGGTCAAACAACCCCAGCAAGGTGTACATCTAGCCTCCTCCTAAAGACCCCCAGGGTAGGAGCCTGCACCACATCCCTTGGAAGTTGGTTCCAGATCCTAGCCACCCTGACAGTGAAGTAGCGCCTCCTGATATCTAGCCTAATCTCAATTCAGAACCATTAGTTCTTTAATTTTTTTTTTTTGTGGGGGGAGGCGTGTTAATGGTGGTTTTTGTACTTGCCTTTCTCAATATCTGAATACGCTGTAAGAATTCTTTTAGGCCGCTTTGGCTAAGGGATATGAATTCTCCTTGATACATGTACGTAAGCCCCAGTGACTCTAGGGGTGTGCCTACACATCGCCCTATGACAACGTTGTTACTGTGCCATGCTTTAGTACTTTAGTACTTTCTTTTGGAAGTACTAAAGCACGGTGCAGTAACTGCCCATAGTTTTAGTTGTTACTTCATCATAGTGGCTCACTAAAATGGGGGGAGTGTGCCACTACGGCAAAGTAGCTGCCAGTCATGTGTAGACTCATGTGATCGCTACGTAGCTGTAGTGCGTTGTATGGTAATGTAGAATGATATGTAGATGCGCACCGGGAGTGTGGACAAATGAACACTTTACAGCAAATTAAAAGAGGGTGGCAACTTAGCACACATCAGTTACTCCATTGTAACTGTTTGTGTGCATGCAGTAAATAAAAGCTAAAACTTAGTGGCTTAAATGAAAGAGTAAGCTACTCTGGTTTAGCTTTCATCTGTGTGGAGTAAGGGTGGGCACACAAACAGCATGGCATAGCAGATGCATGGCCTCCTTTCTAACTCATTGCAATGTAGTTGTTTGTCCATGCCCTAGTAAAAGCTACTTGTGGTTTTCAAAATCTGGGCCTTCTGAGGCATGTCTCATTTCTAATAGGCTTAATGCAACACCCCCAGGAGAAAAGCAAGACAAAACAAGACTGGACTCCCACCCTGAATTTAGTAAAGTTTATCATGGAATCATTATGCATCACATGTTTGGTAACAGCTTTGTATTTCTGTTTAAGACTCTGTTCATGGAAGAGCTACTTGAGCAGAAAAGTCAGCTGTTTCACCTGAGGTGAACCTCTCCTAGTAGCTTCCTGAAAGCATTTTCATTTCTCAGCTTTTTCATCTTATGAGGAAATGTGTTGTCAGACAAGCCTTAAAGCAACAGTCTGGTTCAGCTAGGAAGTGAGCTCTCTTACTCTCTCTGCGTGTGAATATGTGAACTGCTTGCCTGAGTCTCAGCTTGGATCTTTGTTGACCATAGGGGAGGAGGTGTTAGGGAATTAAAAAACTCAGCTAACAATTCTCTCAATCTGGACAGAACCAATTAGTGTCACATTGTTGAACATGCTTTTTTTTATGTAGGCTTAGGGCCAAATACTCCTCTGAGTCAAGACAAGAGGAATCTTGCTACTTGCTTACCTTAATAGGACCAAAGAATTGACTCTTAGTGGGTTTTTCTTTCCCATCCTCCCTCTGCCTTTTAATTTCTTGGATAAAAATGAAAATAAACCTTTTATCTACACTGTTAACTAGCAAGGAAGTTTTAAACTAGGTGTTCTCCTATATGCTTCTGAATACATATACAGTTATGTATCTTGTGAATGAATATGCAGACTTAGCTATGCATTATGAGGTACTACTGTGGGATAAAAAAAAAAATTCAAAACTGCCTCAGGTGTTTAGGAGCACAAGCCTCACAGATTTTTTCCCAAGGGAAAATGTGTCCCTAAATTCCTTAAGCACTTTTTTGAAACTGTATGGGAAAAGGTGATACACTCTTTAGTTGTACAGAATACTTGTCCAGTCTAACTCATGTGAGTAGTCCTTACTCTGTTCAGTTCCAATTAAATGCATTGGAGAATCTCGAGAAATACAGTTGTTTTGGTTTGCTTGTGTCGGTAACAACACACAATAACATTGTTCAGATATAATGTTATTGCCTCACTTTCTCCAGTATCAGGTCACCTTTTCTCATATTTCTAAAGAATTACATATTAGACACTTGGCTGACCTGATGAAGCCACATAAAAGTGGTCGCCTTAACCCTCAAAAATCAGTCCTAATCTAATTAATAGTGGGCATGCCTACATGTGTGTTTAACGTGCACGAATAAACTCTGGAGCTTGTTGCTCCACAGTTTTTTTGTTCCTGGGCTTGCTGTTTTAATGTGCACTAGGAAAAAAAACTCCAGAGCATATTGCTTCGGAGTTCATTCATGCACAGCACATAGAGCCCGGTCAGAGCAGCTTGGGCTGGCAGGGGCCCCAGGGGTCAGCCTGCCAGCCCAGGGCTGCTCCGACCAGGCTCCATGTGCTGTGGAAGGGCTGGCTGAGGCATGAGGATGCCTCGCTGTGGGGGCTGCCTTCCAGCTAGCCCTGCACTAACGCACCCTGTGACGCAGCCAGCTGGGGCAGCATCTACCATGTGCTGCTGTGCAGGAAAAAACTGCTGCAGAGTTTTTTCTTTTTGTGTACCCTAATAGGGGTGCATGTGTAGACACCAAGACATTTACATTGCAATTAGTCAACTGTGCAGTAAATGTCTCATGTAAATGCACCCAGTGGGATTCAATAATAGTGGGATTGTAAATCATTTATAACCTAGAGAACTTAATATGGGTGAAATCAACAGGATCCCACAGGGCTTTGGCAGTGTTTTGTAGAAAAATAATATTTAAAAAATATAACTCAATTGAAAAGAGAATCTCTTCTGTAGAGTCTTTGAACCCCTCCAAAGATTTCTGGGGTAGAAATGTGCTTTGTACTTTAAATCTTTAAAGATGGTTCCAAATATTTATTCAAACCTCCTTTATTTTCTAATAAATTGTATCACACTCTCCCATCAGATTATTTTTTCCAAAGCAACTGCCATGTTATCAACCATGCCTCAAATGGGGCACTCCTGAGACTTTACTGACCCTCTGGCTGTGCCACTGGCTGTGCAGAAGTGCTAAAACCACAGCAGGATGCAGCATCTGTGTAGATGAAGCAAATAAAATGACTGTACATGCAGTAGGTAAAGCAAACAAAATACAGGAGCTCATGAACAGGATCAAAATGCCAAGTTTTCCTTTAAAAACAAACAAACAACCAAAAACACGGCACAGCTATTTTATTTGTTGCTTCTTGTGACAAAGACATGATACAAACTACTGAATTTCAAACTGCTCCTTGACAGCATGTAGCAAATAAATACCAAGGAAAACATTCAAAGCATCTTGTACACACCTGAGAGCCAAATTTTCATTGTTCATGAGGGTGTATTTTATTTACCTGGCTGCAGGACGGAATCACTTTCTCTTTCTGAAGTTTATTTTCAATTAATTTTTGCTTTTGAAGGGAAAAAGCAGCTTGAATGGAGGTTATTTCACTGTTTGACTTCCCGAATGGAAACAGCACATCCTTACCTGTCAGCTTTTCAGGAAATTTTCCTTCTCCTTTTCTATCTGAGGGCATTCATTTTGGTGGGGAAAATGGGCCTATTTGGGCTTCTCATTCAAGTTGACTTTCATCATAGTATAATTTTGGAATTGGTGGTCTAAATTCAGTTGGCATGGCAATTCACCCTAATCATAATGCACAGCCTAAATATGGAGAGAAGACAGTTAAATGCCAGGAATAGTAACTGAATGTGGAACAGATCTGAAAGACATGGTTGTGTGGATGGCTTCAGTTTAAACATTTCATTTTTGGGAGGAATCAGCCATAAATTCAACCAAAAAAAAATTATACCCACAGAACCTGAGTCAGTTTTAGCTTGGTATGTCAAACACTGAAGTATAGAAGTGAAGTGTTGGCAGTTAAAAGAAAACATTCTGCCTAATGTGTAACATTGGATTACCCATCTCCTCCCCACAGTTCCACGTATCAATACTTGTATCGTCTTTTTTTTTCTTCCCCCTCCCACACTTATGTCCCTGTATTTTACATCAACATTGGAAGAGCCTCCTGCCAGCCAGAAAGTCAAGATGGCTCTACAGCCCTGCAGCCAATCAGACAGCTTGGCATGCACGGGAGAGCCTGGCCAGCCGAGTCACATTTTGACCTCCTTCATCTGCTCATCTGAAAACTTTTGGATCCACGTGAACTTCTGATAGCATTCTGCTCCAGTGCACTGGAGCCTGTAAATGACTCCAGGAATTCCAGGCTGAAGAAATGATGCAAAGGAAATGTTTTAACCCCTTGGCACCACTGATGGTTTCAGAAGGGCACGGCAACTCCAAGTTCTTTTTGAAAATGCCTATAATTGAAGATATGGTACACACTACTGTCATCTCAGTTATTATTATTAAAACCATTTTTGAAACAAGCTTAGTACTGAAAAATGGTGCAACTTGTTTTCTCTTCAGCTGAGGGTAGAAGAGGCCTCCCCCAAGTGAAGGTTCCACATGTAGTGATAAAAGTTATAATGCAAAGATGCTACCTAATTTAAAGGAAGTTGATAATTAAAAAATGGACCCTAAGGTTAAGTAGCTGTTAGTCAGTAAAAGGTCTGCAGATATTGTGTACTGTTCCCCAAATTAAAGTGTGGGGGTTTTTTTGCTTCATGTACGCCTGTATTTATTAAACCCAGTGATCACTACACTGCTCGGGACAGTGGCAGCTCCATTTTCTCTCTGCGATGAAGGGGGTCCAGTGAGCAGGGAACAGAAGGAAAATTAAATGCAGCAAGAGGAGCAAGTTCAGAGGTTTGAGACCAGGGTGTCAGAGGAAGACATTCAACAAAGACCTCTGGATAATACCCACCTCTTTGAGAAGAGATGGAAGGCATCTATGGAGTGAGAGGTGCTAATGTGGTGACTTTGTAGGAGTGGAAGCTTCCTTGGACTGGTTGGGCTCCCATGTTCCTACACTAAGAGATGGAGGAACTGTCTCCAGGTGTGAGAGACCAGTTCTTTGTCCATGTGCATTCAGCCCTCTGTGGGGTTGCCAGCAGCTGGGGGCCAGCTATGGCTCTTATCTACTATGAATTGAACTGAGACAAGTCCCTTGTTTCTCAGAGGCTGTGAAGCAGCAATCCATAGGTTTTTTGGGTTTTCTTTGCTGTTATTCCCTATTACAAGGCCATATCTGCCTTGCTCTTTCTTATTGTCACAGGGTCAGCAGCAGTTTTCCCACTTCCAACTAGATTTCAAATAATTATCTGCAAACTCAGAGTAGCTTTAATTTGTTCCCAGGCCAAAACTTTTTCTTTTCTTGGGGGATAGCGAGGCATAAACTTCAACTAAGCCAGGCAACTTCAACTTAAGCCAGACATCAACTAAGCCTCTGTCTAACTTAAAGCATACACTTAACTTCTGTTGACTTTTCCATATCAAAAATGAGGTGCACACACAAGTAACTTGCTGAATTGAAACATTAATTGGAATTTACCAACCACAGCACATTAAAATAACATACTTACCTGCAACTGAAAAAAGAAATGCTCTCTTTACCCCTTCTTATTGTGTCATGTAATTGTTGAGCTTTTTTGTGATTCAAACAACAAACACAGTACACTGCTTGGGCACCAAGGTGTGTATGCATTTGTTGGTGGCCATACCTCAACTTGAATCTCTGTGCCCAGTGGTGTTTAAATGTAGGATTTGATCTACATCCCTTAATGTCTCATGGCCAACTCCCATCATCATCAGTGATGCAGGATCAGACCTGCCATTATCTGCATTTATTCCTAGTACTTTTCTTTGACAATATGGCCTAAAACTGGGAGTGAGACAGTTGCATTAGTAAAAAGGCTCCCAGTCTTCCTTATTCCTCTCCATGCCTGAGTGTGTAAGATATGCGGGAGGAGACTGAAACTTGGCTCACTTCAGCTCATCCTCAACTGATCCTGGGGGCACTTGAGGGCATCTGCTGGGGCACAGATCTGTGACGTGACATTCCATAATGACTCCTGTTGTTCTTATGGTGGATTGCACATGGCCGATATGGTCTCATATATGACTTTTGCCCCAACTTGTTCTGCTTGTGGAGTGATCAGTTTCTAAATCTGAATGGGATTGCTGTATTCTCTTTCTCTCTCTTTCTCATGAAAAAATAATACTATCCAGGGATGGAGCCAGGATTTCCCAAACAGGAGTGAAGGATCAGCAACCTGCGCTGCATGAGTGGCTGCGCCCTCTGCTCTCGGCCTCTGCTACCGTTACTAGCACGGGCAAATCATGCTGCAGGAGCCTCTAGGACTTCTAAAAGTCCCTAAAACAGGTGAAAATCCCTCTCCCTTTCCTTCTGTGCTCAGAGACACATCCCGTCCTTATCCTCCCATCCACCCCCAAGCTTCCCTGCCTGCTGCTGCTCTGCTGTTGAGCACAGGGGAGCTCTAGAGCCAGATGGGCTGGGCAGGGGGTAGGCTCAGCTGGGGAGGGGACAGGGGCAACAGCATGATGGGAGAGTACTCCCACCCACCCCCTGCCCACCAGTCTCCCTGGGAGCAAGTGTGAGGAAGAATGCCCCCCAGCCCATTCTTGCTGCCACTGTCCCTGTCCCTAGCTGAGCACAGTGGGCAGAAACAGTTTGGTGCTTCCCCCATCCCCAGGACAGCAAAGAAAGCAGCAGTAGGAGGCAGTGAAGGGGCTGCGGGGAAGGAAGGGCAGGGGATGTGCCTCTGAGCAGGAAGAGGAAGGGAGAAAGGATTTTCACCTGATTTAGGGACTTTAAAAAATCTCCCCTGGTACAGTCCAAACCAAAAAGAGGGTGCAGCCAATGCCACTGCACTCCTTCCTGATCAGCTCCCGACAGCATCTCTTGCTTTTTTGAAAGCTGCAGCATTGCGAAGCAGCTCATATAGAATGAAGATATTATTGCTATAGAATTATAATGACCCTCAAATTGGTAATATTAATTTGTTTGCTTTTTCCCTTCTGGATATTATTAGAGTCTGGAATAAATGAAGTTTTCAAAGTAGTCTTATGTGATAGGATATATATGAGCGTTTGGATATTTTGTTGTTGTATGGGTGAT
Source organism: Crocodylus porosus (assembly GCF_001723895.1). Lineage (NCBI taxonomy): Eukaryota > Metazoa > Chordata > Crocodylia > Crocodylidae > Crocodylus > Crocodylus porosus. The sequence goes on from NW_017728912.1 coordinate 38,708,576, forward strand.
GCTTGTATATTTGTTGATCTGTGTGTTCTGTTGTCAAAGGTATAAGAGCTGCCCCTTTAAGAACAGAGTAGGATTCTTGAGAACAGGTGAGTTTGCAGGAAGCTCAGAGTAGTGAGCATGGAGAGATCTGATTGCTGTGCAATGTCCGGACTGCTTAAGCATCTGAAAAGGTCAGAACTGGGTTTAATAGCCTCATGCAAGCCTTATGTTAAAAAGTGTAACATTGAGCTGGGTAGCTTTCCAGTCTTCCTCTGCCTCTGGTAGGGTCACTTTCTCCATGCTATCAAAAGCCAAATCCCCAGAGGACTTCATGGAGTTTGTGGCACTTGCTTTGTGGGGTTGGAACTCTTTCCCCTAAAAGCTGGAGGGTTTGTCTAGCAACCCCTATGACATGGAGCACTCCAGGTGACTTTAATGGGAGCCCAGAATTTGGATACCTTCCTGTATCCAGACCTTAATTCCAGCTGGATGTGGGGAAAAAAAATTCTTCCAGAAGAGCTGCAGCAGCATATTGTGGAGGTGACCTAATAAGAATCTGCACATGCTGGCTGTGCTGTATTTAAAATATGTGACCCAAATGTGTGTGGGGACAGGGGGATGGTATTACCCTATATCTTCATTCTTTCCTGGCAGTTCATAACTAATTGACAAGATTTCTGCTCCAAGGTACCTTTGTTAAAACAAAAATCTTGAATAGATCCTAATTTATAAGTGAAGAGATGACAGTGCTAGATGAGAGCCATGGGCTGAGATTTTCAAATCCACCTAAGGGATGTGTATGCCTGAATCCCTTTAATTTTAATGATGATTTTGCATCCACATCATTCAGGTGTTGTGAAAATCTTAACGCATGACAAAGGAACAAATCCTGAAAATTAATTCTTTGGTATCTGCAGGGTTTGGTTTTCCCTTGGGCTAGGGACAGACACTATACATAAACTGGTTTAAGCGGTCAGAAATTGGTTTAAGTCTGTAACAGAACAGACATTCAGTGCACATAAACTAGTTTCAAAATGGCTGAAACCGGCTTGAGATAAACATGGTTGAATGTAGTATCGGACCTAACTGATTGAGCTCAAATCAGCTTATGCAATATCTGTCCCAGATCCCTTCCTGGTTTAAGTTAAACCAGAGTCCCCCAGCATCCCAGCATGCTCTCTGGGCTGGGCTCTCTGCTTCAGCTGAGCAGGAATAGGTAGGGGTGGTGGGTCTGGCCAGATTCTGGCCCTGAAAGGGAGCAGGGAGGAGATTTATTTCCCCACCTCCCTCTCCTGTCCCACCAACTTGAACCTGCACATCACTGCTGGGTGCTTTAGTGGCGAGGGCATGGCCAGGCCCTGGCAGTAGCCTTGGCTGAACTGGCCATAGAGGGGTTTAATTCCCCCCTCTTTGTCCCACCTGCACAGACCGAAGTTGGGGTTTGCCAGGTGCTCCCCCCTCGCTGCTGCAGTGGTGGGAATGCAGGCAGACACTGGCCAGCATGGTCCCTGAGGCATAGTGGGCAGGGAGCGGGGGGAGTTGTGCCCCTCGTCACCCTTCTGCCCCTGGGGGACCATAGTGGGGCCTGCCCACCCCAACTGCTGCTGCCACCCGCTCGTGTGCTGGGCAAGTGGCAGAATAAGTCCCCTCCTGCCCCCTCCTTTGGATGCCAGAGGGAGGGGGAATAAACCCACTCCCTGCCCCCTCACCTAAGGGGCCCTGCTGGCTGGCATCTGGCTGCGCACCCACCCGGCCACTGGAGTGATGTGGGGGCAGGGCCCTTGATTGGCTCAGCAGCCCCTGTCCTGGTGTCCGGGGAGTGCGAGCCTCTTCCCAGCCGGGGGCTGCGAGCAGGGGTCAGAGCTGCCATGGACTGTGTATGGGGGGGAGGAGTAGGCCATTGCCCTGCAAGCCCCCTAGTGTTGCCACTGCTGCACTTCTGCACAGTCTTTCCCCACCCTGCGGTGTGGCCACCCTGCTAGGAAGAGGCTTGCACTCTGGGACACCGTGACTGGGGTGTTACTCCCCCCTTGCTGCTCTAGTGGCAGGGGTGGGAGCATGGAACATGCCAGCCAGAGTCTAGCTGTACTTCTACTGCTGCAGCAGCGAGGGGGGGCACCGAGTGGACCCCGGATTGGTTCTGGGTAGGTGGGACAGGGAGCGGGGAATTAAATCCCTCCTTGGCCAGTTCAGTCCAGACTACTGCTGGGGTCTGGCCAGGCCTCCCTTCCTTCCCCCCAATCTTCCCTGCAGTTGAGGGTGTGCTCTAGCACTCCCTGGTGTCTGGCTTGAGCAAATGTAGGCATATGCCTACATTTCCTCAGTTCAGAGGGAATGTCTGTACAGTTGCACACTGATTCAATCTAGGCAGGTTAGACTCTGTCTTTTTGTATATCTGTCCCTAGTCCTAGAAAGAATTTCCATAGGGGTAGGGGGCCAGCACACAGCTTATGTTCTATTTACCTCACACTTTAGCTTACTATTGAAGACTGAGGTATAAGTGTGGCATGTGACTTCTGGCTAGAAAAGCAGAAAGTGACCCCTTATTGTGCAAAGCTGGCCCTGAAGGCCTGAAAAAAAAAGTGTGCAAACAGTTGGAAGTTTAAGATTGCAGCTCTGAAGAACTTTAGATGTATTCTCAAGCCTTTCTGAACCAATCCTCTGTTCAGCACAATGATCTGCTGAGGTCTAGCTTCCAGTGTCTGTTTACAATTTCTGTTGCAATCATCCCATGGATCATATCAGATATTTTTGACAGGGATGTTTATTTTTTTCCCAGGCTGCATTTTAAATAAGCATAATTAGTGATAGCTGAACCTGTAAAGGTTCAAGGCTTGATGTTCAGAGGTGATGAGAATGTGTGACTCCAAACAAAGTCGATAGCAGCTCTGAAAAAAATATCAGACCTCTAGTGACTTGGTTTGGACAGGCAGCCAAAAGTTCTGAGGCATATCTGAAGCTTGGTAACTCCTGATGCAGAGTCTCCCGAGTGTAGGCTTTCTGTTGAAATCTATGAAAATTCCTGCCTCTGGCCAGGCTGATAAAGCTAGGAAAAGAGCCTCTCCTATATTAGTTCATCTCATCCACTTCCCATGCCTGCTGTCACTTGGAAGGACTGGGCTGTGTGACAAAGAAAAATAATGAGGAAAAGCTAAGCCACACTGAGAAAAAGTTTTCATGTGGATTCATTTTGACTGTGAAGTTAGGGGTCAGGCTTGCTATAAATTCATGTTTTGGAAAATAGGCAAGAAGATTAAAAATATAAATCGCTAGCAACTCAGAGGAGCCCAGATTAGATTGGCTTTATCCACATGTCCAGTCAAGCCAACCCATGCCCATAATGCTTAGCATTAGCAGGCCCAAAAGCTGGCTGACTCACAGTAGAAAAATGCATGCATTATATTGCTGTTGCTTTCCTTCTCCTTTCATGTGACATAACCTTCCTTGCAATCTATTTTTCCTTTCAGGGAAATACGTTTCTCAATGTCATATTCTATATGAAACTACCTTCTGAAGGAATTAATCTCTGCCTTTTCATATTGCTTTGGGGCAAATGGCTCTCAGAGCACCTTCCCTGGGCTAAGATATTATGCCACTCCCGGCAGAAGTTGTCTGACCTATCAGGTGTGGAAATAAGAGGCTTCAGGTTTCAAGGCCAGTATGAAAGCTAAAGGGTGCCACATCATGATGTAGTTAATGCAGTACTTAAAGACAGGTGACTGATTTTTGTTTCAAGAAATGCTTGGGAACAGTATAGGAGTGATGATACCTTATCATGAGTAACTTTCTAGCCTGCACCTGGAGAGGAAACAGTCTAGTTAAATTGTAGAAGCAGGACTTGGGGGAGCTGGGTTCTGTTCCTGGTAAGGTCATATCCCTGCTGTTAAACTTCAGGTAAATTGGTTGCTGAGCTCTGTGACTGATAGAGTCACTTACCCCCATGGAGAGGGAGATTTAAGCCTTCTTCCAATTGATTTAGTAGCTTTTTATTCCTGTTTCACTTTCCATCTGTACTAGTGCAAGCAGCAAAGACTTTTTCCCAGGAACTTTTACTGAAAGCTATTCTTCAGACATTTCATCTTAACCAGGGTTTTGTCTTATTGTTATTTCTTAGGTTAAAAGTCGTATGTGTGTAAGGGCCCAAAGTGGGGTTTGTAGTTCTGTCTTATGTACCTTTTCAATGTCAGCTTTGTGCTACAACTCCAGTTTGACACATAGTAATTCATAAATCCTAAATTAATGCTAGCAGGTTTATAAATCTGTATGTGAAAAGATGGATGTGAATTTCTGACTATAGTAGTCCCTTAAGAAAAGACATTGGGACTTGTTTATTACTCTTTATGTTGCTGGATATAAAAGCTGTTGAAATTGGTAGCACTCATCTCCTACTCTATCTAACCCCTATATTCTGGTCATTAAGCTGGCAGTTTAATTAATCCATTAAACAGAAGTTGGATAGCAATGTATGCCTGTGACAATGGACTGTTGTAGCTAAATTTCAAAGCAATGATTTGTATTTTAACATCTTACCCATAAGCCACATGACTGTGCTATCTTCACTGATCCTTTTGTCACAGTGTCTGAGACGTGACCCCGGAGCCTCAGTCCAAAAGTGAAGGAAAGTTCATCCACCTGAAATGATTTCCATTACATGTTAATTACCTGCACTGACGATTCTATGACAAAGCTATACCTTTTCCTTTGCCCCTGGACATGCACAGGTGTAACATGTGTGGCATAGGTTTATTATCTCTTGTGCTGAATATATGACATGTATAGGAGAGGTGAACAAAAGTAGCAGCAGTGTTTAGTACCTTTTAGAGTTCTTGCACATTATGTTAATTGGATGGAAGCATGGAGTACTTTGTAAAAACATAGCCTTGGAACTGGAAAAAAGGCTATGTGCTTGCAGACAATGCAGAAAAAGCTAGTTATTTACCCAGTGCTGATGCTAATTAGTAGCTGCAAAACTAACTCAGCTTATTTTTAAGGCTTCTAATAGCAGCCCTGATGCTGAGTCAGCATTGCTCAGAGTCTGACCAGCTCCCTTTATTTTCAAGACCTCTAATGCAGCTCTTTGACAGCTGGTTCCTCCTCAATGTTTCTGATGGTATTGCACAGTACAGTTAGTTACAAAAATAGACCATTACAACAGTTGGCATGTACTTAATGGGAATATAATTAAGTTACAATGTAGGCAGCAGGGCTGAAATATGCTATGCATTTAAGTGGTTCATGCACTTAGCATGTATACAGATGACTGATGATTTTTACCATGTAAACAGTAGGCAACAAATTGGAACTGATATTATGCTATGAAGGTAAGTGAACTATATGCTTATCTGGCATGCATATCTGTGGGGGACAAGACATAAAATATATCCATTGCACTGTACAGCTGCCTTCAAAGAAGGATACATCACTTAAAATGTATGGATTTTTAAAAAAGTAATCTAACTTCATTCTTTTTAAGTTAACTGTACCTTAAGATGCTTTAGGAAGAATAATTACAAAGAAAATGAGCCTAGAAGTATTGTCTCCCATTTCTGCATGCTTTTGAATGTTGGGTTGTGAGCTACCACCGAAAGGAGAAGTGCTCAAAGTTCTTCAAGGAAGACAATTTATGCAGTTTAATGGAATTAGAACAGGCTTTTTGATGCATCATTCCAGAACATGGGTCAATGTCCACAAAGTAGAGCTCTAAGTCTCACTGAATAAGTGTGGTGGTGGGGAGGGACACCAACGGCACATCAGTGATTGCTTGGGACAGAATACAAAACAGGAACAGGAGTGAAGGTCAGAGGTTTAAAATGATTCATAGATTCATATATTCATAGGTGTTAGGATCGGAAGGGACCTCAATAGATCATCAAGTCCGACCCTCTGCATAGGCAGGAAAGTGTGCTGGGTTCAGATGACCCCAGCCAGATGCCTATCTAACCTCCTCTTGAAGACCCACAGGGTAGGGGACAGCATCACCTCCCTTGGGAGCCCATTCCAGATTCTGGCCACTCGAACTGTGAAGAAGTTCTTCCTAATGTTTAGTCTAAATCTGCTCTCTGCTAGCTTATGGCCATTATTTATTGTGACCCCCAGGGGCGCCTTGGTGAGCAGAGCGTCACCAATTCCCTTCTGCACCCTCATGATGAATTTGTAGGCAGCTACAAAGTTGCCTCTCAACCTTCTCTTGCGGAGGCTGAAGAGGTCCAGATACCCTAGTCTCTCCTTGTAGGGCTTGGCCTGCAACCCCTTAACCATACGAGTGGCCCTTCTCTGGACCCTCTCCAGGTTATCCACATCCCTCTTAAAGTGTGGTGCCCAAAACTGCATGCAGTATTCCAACTGCAGTCTGACCAATGCCTGATAGAGGGGAAGTATCACCTCCTTGGTTCTGTTTGTCATCCATCTGCTGATGCACGATAAAGTGCCATTGGCTTTTCTGATGGTTTCGTCACACTGCCGACTCATGTTCATCTTGGAGTCCACTAGGACTCCAAGATCCCTTTCCGCTTTTGTGCTACCGAGTAGGTCATTTCCTAGGCAGTAGGTGTGCTGGACACTTTTTCTCCCTAGGTGCAACACTTTGCATTTCTCCTTGTTAAATCACATTCTATTGTTTTCTGCCCATTTGTCCATCCTGCCCAGGTCTGCCTGTAGTTGTTCCCTGCCCTCCGGTGTGTCCACTTCTCCCCACAGTTTTGTATCATCCACAAAGTTGGACAGAGTACACTTCACTTCCTCGTCCAAGTCACTGATGAAGACATTGAAGAGTATCTGTCCAAGGACCGAGCCCTGCGGGACCCCTCTGCCCACTTCCTTCCAGGTCGATACCGACCCATCCACTACCACTCTCTGGGTGCGACCCTCTAGCCAATTTGCCACTCACCAGACTGTGTAATCATCCAAGTCACAGCCTCTTAATTTGTTCACCGGTATGGGGTGGGATACTGTATCGAAGGCCTTCCTGAAGTCTAAGTAAATGATATCTACCCCTACTCCTGCGTCCAGGTGTTTTGTAACCTGGTCATAAAAAGAAACTAGATTAGTCAGGCATGATCTACCCACTATGAACCCGTGCTGGTTTCCCCTCAGCATAATTTTCCCTGCTGGGCTTTCATATATATGAGCCTTAATAATCTTTTTGAAGACTTTGCCAAGGATGGAGGTGAGACTGACTGGTCTATACTTGCCTGGATCCTCCTTCCTCCCCTTCTTGAAAATAGGGACCACATTGGCCCTTTTCCATTCCTCTGGGACCTGGCCCGTGTGCCACGAGTGTTCAAATAGTCTTGCCAGTAGCTGTACAATGACATCAGCCAGTGCCTTCAGTACCCTCGGATGGAGCTCATCTGGGCTTGCTGACTTAAACGCATCCAGTCCTTCCAAGTGACTCTGCATTATTTTAGGGTCAACATTATTTTAGGGTCTGCCGTCCAGCTGTTGTCTCTTTACAATCTCATTGTGAGACTTGTCTTGCCCCTCGTTTAGGAGCACTAAGGCAAAGAACTCATTGAGGAGTTCAGCCTTGTCCCCCCTGTCTGTCACCAATTGCTTTTGCCAATTCAGTAGCAGTCCTATACCACCCTGGGCCTTCCTTTTACTCCCTATATATCTGAAAAACAATCTTTTGTTATCCTTAACTTGGGATGCCATCTGCAGCTCCATGGTAGCTTTGGCCTTTCTAATTACCTCCCTATAACTTCAAGCTGAGGAGGCATACTCCTCTTTAGTAATCTCTCCCTGTTTCCACTGCTTATATGCCCCCCTTTTTGCCCTTAGGCTGCTCTGGATTTCTCTGGTCAGCCAAGGAAGCCTCTTGGCCCCTTTCCCACTTTTCCTCCACATCGGGATCATCTCTCTCTGTGCCCAAAGGATCGCTTCCTTGAGGCACAGCCACCCTTCCTGGGCGCCCATCTCACCAAATCTCTTACTCTGCAGTGTGTCATTGATTAAACGCCTGAGCTCGCTGAAGTCAGCCTTCCTAAAGTCTAGCACTTCTACCCTACTAATTACCTTTCCCACTCTGTGCCTTATGGTGAATTCTGTTATTTGCTGGTCACTGTCCCCCAGGTGACCACTGATCTGTAGGTCCCCTACCATGTCATCCCCCATTGCCAATACCTGCTCCAATAAGGCATTCCTCCTAGAGGGACCATGTACCTCCTGCGTCAGGTGGAGGTCCTGTACGCAGGATAGGAACCTGGGTGAATGGTGGGAATTTGCTGTCTGTGTCTCCCAGCAGACGTCAGGGTAGTTTAGGTCCCCCATGATGACCACTTCCCTAGTCTTTATGTCTCTGAGAGCTGCCTCAGGAGTTCCAAATCTAGTTCTTCCCCTTGGTGTGGGGGTCTGTAGCAGATCCCTACCACCAAATCCTTTTCCCCTTGACCTTCATGTATCCTAACCCACAATCCTTCTACTTTCTCCTCCTCCAATTTCATTTTGATAAGGGTCAATGTATACCGCTCCTTTACATAGAGTGCAACCCCTCCCCCTCTCCTCCCCACTCTATCCTTTCTGTACAGCTTATAGTCCTCAATGTGTACCACCCAGTCGTGGGTAGAGTCCCACCAGGTTTCTGTTAACCTCACTAAGTCGTAAGGGTTTTCTGCAAGCAGGAGTGCTAGTTCATCCTGCTTGCTCCCCATGCTGCTAGCATTAGTGTATAGGCACTTGAGACCTGTGACTGGCACCTTTGTTGTTCCCCAGCTCTGATGCCCAATGGGCCCCTTATTGCTTATCTGTTTATTGCTTACCTGTGCTGTACTGCTGGATGTCCCATAGATTGCAGGTTCTTGATGTTCTCCTTCTTCTGCCTCCCCATCCCCAGTCTGAGCTAGTTTAAAGCCTGACAGGAGATCAACCAACCTGTTGGAGAAAAGACTTTTACCTTTTGCTGAGAGGTGAAGTCCATCGCGCCCCAGGAAGTCCCTTTCCAGGAAGTGTGGGTCGTGGTCCAGGAAGCCAAATCCTGCACTATGGCACCAACTCCTGAGCCGCAGATTGATCTCTCTGATGCAGGAGCTGTGATGCCTACTGTGACCTCTGACTGGGAGGATGGACGAGAAGAACTCCTGCAACCCTGTCTCCCTAAGCCTGGCCCCCAGAGCCCTGTAGTCACCCATGACATGGTCAGGACTACTCCTGGCCTCGTTATTGGTTCCCAAATGGATGAGGACCATAGGATAGTAGTCTGAGGGCCAGATCAGGTCAGAAATCCTTGTTGTGACATCCTGGATGTCACCCTGGCAGGCAACACACCTCATGCGCAATGGGATCTGGGCAGCAGTTGTTTCCCTCTGCTCCTCTCAGTAGGGAGTCTCCCACTATGATGACCCGTCTCCTCTTTCTCCGGTAGCTTGTCTGGCCCTCAGTTTGCTTGGGGATGGATTGGGGCTCCTCCCATGCCATCTCCTCCACTGCACTGTCCTCCAGTGCAGCCAGGGCTTCATATCTGTTCCCCAACTGCACCAGTGGACCCATATCTGTGGCAAGTGGCCTGGCCCTGGAGGTGACTGTTGTCCATCCTTTTGTATCAGCTTCGAGGCTTTTGCAGTCCCCTCCTCTGCCTGGTGTCTGGCTCTGCAGAGAAAGGAAGTACCCATCAATCTCCTCCTCAGTTGCCCTGATTCCTGTCAGCGTGCTCACCTCTGCTTGGAGTACTGCCACCTGCCCCTCCAGTGCCTCAACCCTGGCACATGTGGGATAGGCAGGGGGACCCCTGGCTTCCCCCCTGCCCCAGGGCCTCTGAGGACCCACCAGGCAACCCCTGCATGCAGGGGGCCCAGGTGCCACCACCCCTCCCCAAGGCTCCGTCTGGGTGGAGGCCTCAGAGGCACCCCGGGTGGTGGGCAGCATCGGGGCAGGGTCCCTGGCTGCACTCCGAGTCATTACCCCCATCAAAAACCCCACAAGTGCTGTTCCCTGGAGAGTCACTGGCTCCCCCTGCTCTCTGCCCTGCGCTAACGCTGGCGCATGCTCTGTTAGCTCGTGGCTTCCAGCCTTGTCAGCTAAGAGGCTCTGAGTGCACCAAAAAGTGGCGTCACCAAGCAGAGCATATTAGACAGTGCCCACGGGCTCTTGATGTGTCCAAGGAGCCAGTGGACACTGCCCAGTGAAACTGCCTGGTGATGTGAACAGGCCAGGGACAGGAAAAGAGCCCCACAGTCCCTGGGGGTCCCCCCGGGCAGAGCCTCCTACTTGGTTAGGTAGATCATTAGCTTGGCTAGAGGCAGGAGGAGGTTGACCAGGAGGCCCTGGGACTTGGTGGGTGTGTGGATGAGGAGTGCATAAACGAAAAGGTTCAAGGAATAGTATGGCCAGAACTTCAGCAAGAGGTTCTGGAGGAGGTGGTGAAGGGGCTGCACCCTGGTGCACTCTAGGTGGACATGCACCAGTGTCTCACTTTCCTAGAAGAAGGGAAAGGTGTCAAGGGAGTCTGTGAAGTGGACCAGGTACATGCCTGTAGTGATGGCTCTATGGAGGAGCTGCCAGCTGAGGTCCCTAATGACTTGTGGGAGGGATTAGAGTGGGAATAGAAGTGTGGATATCTCATGAGAAAGGTCATTCTCATAGGATCTTTTGCTCAAAACAAGCAGACCAGATATCTACCTTGAAGAACTCAGTGGGTGTGTCTACACAATATGCTAAATGCACAGTAGACAAATTCTACTGCACAGTAGCGTGTCACGGTGAAATCCATGCTATTTTGCTAATGCACAGTAGAATTAGCCTACAGCACACTAGTGTCACTTAAAAGTAGTAGTATTCAGCTACATTCTCTGAGAATTAAGCAGCTATGTTACATTCAGGCATCTCAGAACAGAACTAGCAATATTTGAACTGTTACAGCACCTTCCAAGTAAAAAATCTCAATGTGATAGGAAACCATTAGTGAGATAAAGCTCATAACACTTTTAGGACATGGGGAATTATCATTATTTCTATGCACAGATGCGAAAAGAGAGACACAGAATTTGAAGAAGAAAAGAAGAAAGCAGTTACCACTTAGGACTAAGTCAATCATTTCTCTTTGTTTTGACAAACTTGAGACCAGTGGCTGGTATTGAAGACAAGCGTTAAGAAGGCTTGAAGTCAGAATTTTAATGGGGGAAAAAATCTGGGGAAAGCAATTTTTGGCAGACAGTCCTGCCCTTGTTGCACAGATTGGCTGATGTTGATTGTTGACAGCTTCCGCAGCTTGCTAATTACAACTGCAAAATTTCAGGTGAATGACAGTAGCTGAAACACTAATTTTGCTTTTTTGCAGCTGCAACTGTTAGTTGGCTATTGCTGTAAGTGATGGACATTGCCAGTTGCATGGACAGATGGAAATTAATACTTACATTACCATTGTTAAAAGTCATCATCACATTTTCATCTGTGTCCTAAAAATCTATTGAAATAAATATGTCTGCACCTACATGTCAGCATATTCAGAAATAGTATATGGGATATTTCATGGAGAGCAGAAGACCACCATAGAGCCCTTGGTAACAAATGGCTATGCTCTGCATTAAATTTGTCATGAGCACTATGGACATCCTCGGCCCGACACAGAGAACCCTCTGAAGAACACTACAAAAGACAGTGATGAAAGGGGATTTTTTTTTACATGAATCCAGTGTTAGCTACTGCAGAGGGTCTACTACTATGATTCTAACACTTAGGTTGAGGTAGTAACTCTGGGGCTACCCCTAAGAAGGGTATAGGGTACTGCACCTGCTGCTTACTCTCCCTGGTTTTGGATGGGGGGTGACCTTCATCTTCCAGCCCTTCTGCATTCAGTCTAATGGGAGTCTGAATTTTCAGGGTCTATGAAAATGGTGTGGATTTCACTCTTGTAGCCTAACTTCCCTCAGTCTTGTGTGCCGGGGGATGATTGTTGTGTAATAGAGAAGTAATTACAGTTTTCACTGAAGGCTTATACACTTGGAAGAAAAGATTGCTACTGTTAACTTTTTATAGACTTGATTGTTTGAGTGTTCAGTTTTTTATTTCAATCTAACTGTCTTGGAACTATAACAGAGACAAGGATATATCTGGGTGATATCTTTTATTGGACCAACTGCATGGTTGGGATTGGTTTAGAAAAGCTTTTGAATGCAATGCAGTTTCTTCATGTCTGAGAGGAAAGCAGGTACAGCAAAAAGTTAAAAACAGTTTGCAGGGCTATAAAACTTGAGAACAGAGAAATTCCCAGTGGTAGCAGACAAGGAAATCACAGAAGAAAAGGTAGCATGATTAGTTGAAGATCAAGACCTTTCAAAAGGAAAGAGTCATTTTCACTTGCAGTACGAATATAATATGCCATGAAGTTAATCGTAGTGTTTAGTTCTTGTTTCTTAGTCAAAGGCAGATTAGGGTGTACTGGGGCCTTGGCCAGGCACAAAATTGGAGGCCCCCTCCCCTCATGGGAGCTTGGCTGCAGGGGGACAGGGGTGAGGAGAGGGGCCCCTTCCCCTTTTAGTGCAGTGGGGGAAGCTAGGTGGACCCTGGCGGGTTGAGGGGTACATGCCTGCCTCTTCTCCCTGCTCCCCACCCCCACTACAGCCAAATGCACACACACAGGTACACATAGACAGAGGCTCATGCACTCTGTTCTCACTGTCTGAACATGGACACAGACAGACACAGACTTAAGTATAAATTTGATATCTGCATCATGCAGGTATTGTTGCCCTGTGGGGTCAGACCAACTGTCAGGATCTCAATATTGTGCTGTTAGACAGGGGGAGTGTAACACAATTGCACATATACAAATACACAAATCAATCAGGTGCATACACACGCACACTACCAGCTCATGCACATACACATCCAAACCAGCCTAGGCACATGCATACCTATTACCAATTCAAGCACATATGCTATACACCCCAGAAGTTAGACACAGATCACTAATTCATATATCATGCACACAATGCCATATTATATACACACACACACACATCACTCACACTAGCAACTCAGATACACACACGTTCAAAATAACTAGTTTAGGTTCATGCACACCTATCCCCAGTTTAAACCCATACACGCTACACACACCAAATTTAGACAGAATCAGTTACCAGTTACCAACACTTGCCCATTCAATACACATATGTGGATTACTAATTCATATACCCCCCCCCACACAATGATATCTATATATGTATATCTATCTCTATATATCTATCTCTATATATAGATATCTATATCCAAATGTATGTATTCACTAATTCACACACATACCACCCACCTACACATACACACAGGTGAGTTCCTAAGTTGGGTGTTGTGATGTATATGTATGTATGTATGTACTTGGTGTACTTGGGATACCTGGGGAAAGGTTAAGGTAAGAAAGTAGAAGTGTAGGGGGTTAAAGTTACCAGGATTGGGATTAGAACCGGTAGTCTATAGGGGCCTGGGCTGAAGAACTGAGGCTCAAGAGTAACTTTAGGTTAACTGATCTTACTTGATTAAAAGACAATGCCCAAAGCCTGCAGAACAGGGGAGCATGCTGGCAGAGAGTCTGGGACTGGAGCCAGAGCTACGGGGGAGCTGAAAAGGTAGATGGGGAGGGGGAAAAATGGGACTAAGGGAAAGTGTGGGTGTTAAAGAGGGGATCTGGGTCTGGGGAGCCAGAGGATGGCTCTGGGGCAGCTAGAGAAGATGCAGAGCGCAGCAGTAGGTGCTGGAAGCTGGAGAGAACTGCAGGACAGCTAATAGGAGCTGGGAGGATGCAGAAGGCAGGTGGGAAAGCCTGAAAACAGAGAGAGGGGCAGCAGAAAAATCACAGGAAAAGCAGCAGGGACAGCAGGAAAGCAAGGAGAGGCTGAGAGGTGGCAGAAAAGGAGAGATGAAATTGGGAGGAGACTGGGAAACTAGCAACGAGGGTGGGAACTGGAGCTGAGAGAGAGAGAGAATGAGGCTGGAATTTAAGATAGGGAAGGGACTAGGATTCAGTAAAACATTACCCAACTCAGGGTTGCAAATGACAGTGGTTTTATTGAACAGAGGAGATGGTGACACAATGCCAAATTGGTTCCCTTGCACGAGCGTGCATATGCGCGCACGCACACACACACACACAATGGCAGCAGGGGTTAGAGAGGCTTGGTGCAGGGGCTGAAGTCCACTGAAGTCCAGGAGGAGAGAGAGAGACAGAGAGAGAGTCCAAATTGTAGGAGCAGGTGTGCAGGTAATATCTACCTGTCCAGGCTGGAAAGGGGTCCTTGTTCAGTAGATGTTGTCCAGAGGGGGGTCGCCGGCAGGGTCTCTGGGTGGATAGGTGGTATGGTGTGGTGCTGGTCCAGATGGAGAGGGCATCCCACTGGGTCTGTCTTCACTGCCCTTTTTTATAGGGGCAGACCTTGTGTAACCCTAGTGACAGGAGGCATGCCCAAGCAAGGGTCAGCCCCTGGCATACTGAGCATGTGTGCTCCATGCAGGGATGTGCAGTTTTGGGTGTCTGTAATGGTGAGAGTTGCTGGTTCTGCAGGGTCTTTTGTTTTTCAAATGCTGGTCTTGTTTCTGTTCCTGGGTGCGGTCTGTGGTTCCTGGATAAATCAGTCCGAGGTGATGGCTCAGTCATTACAGGCCATTCAGTAGAGGCCTGCTACCATTGTATTTCAATCATGCCCAATCATTCTCATTCATAGGGAACCAATTTACATAGGAGGGGTATGCCCAGGCAGAGGACAGAAGATGGAGGCTTGACATATAAAATGGAAACTTGATATGACATTGGTTCATTTACAAACACACGCCTAAACCATAGAATATCCATATGAAACAATAAAAAAATCAATACAAAAATGATAATACAATATACAATAGTAAAAACTAATACAAACCTAATAATAATACAATATAAAACAGTGGATATCCAACACCAAAAACTTGCTACCAAAATAAAAATGTTTAAAGCTTATCCTAAGTTTGAGCTCACTTATACTTATCTATAGGGAATAGAGAGGTAGAGGAAAAAGTCAGAAATGGTTGGGGAAGGGGGGAATGCAATAAAAAAAAAGAAACTGGGGGTTTTACTACAGTATCAAATTTACACCCAATTAGTTACTGAGTAGTAACGCACATGTAGACACCTTACTATGTAGTAACACTGTATGTGTGGACTGACTTGGGACTAACTTTGATGTCTGTTAAACAGCAGAATTTGCTTCTGATGATGAGTTAGGTAAGGTTAGGTTGCTGTTTGAAAGCAAGGAGTGGAGGGCTGGGAATATTCTTGTAAGGTCTGATATTTTCAGTTATAGGCTGTAATGTTTGACTCTTCTTATTGGTTCAAGTGTGCAATGGTAGGTGACAGGCGAGGAATTTAAATTTACAGGGGGTTTTCTTTTTGTATTTTAGCAGATTGCTGTGGGGTATTAGGTGGCTCTTTCAAACATAGAGTGTATTCTCTGCTACTGATCTTTGTTGTATAAAGGCAGATTTCGGGTTGGTACAGTAGGTATCAAGAGTATTCTGCTTGGAGCAGATGTAATATCTGAGAATGTGATTGTAGATTCCAGCTTTTCTGGTGTATTTGGGATGATTTCTAGCTTTGTGGACATAAATATGATGGTCTGTAGATTTTTTTCTATAGTAGATTTTAGGGTACCGTCCTGGATGTAGATCATGGTAGCTACAAAACTGATGTTAGTTGATCTTATAATATTCCAGGGAAAGTTTAAATGAGGGGTGATAGTTGGTAAACCTATGATGGAAGTCAGTAAGCGAGTCCAGGAGTTCAGTCCAGATGATGAAAATATCATCTAGGTCAGGGGTGGGCAATTATTTTGTGTGGAGGGCCGCTTACTGAGTTTTGGCAAGCCACCAAGGGCTGCATGACAGGCAGCCAGGGGCAAATAAATATTAATTTTATATTAATTTTCTAAATTTTTAGGGGCCCCACCAGATGGAATGGCCCACAGGCTGCACTTTGCCCACCCCTGATCTAAGTAATGGAGGTAGAATGCAGGGTTGGTGGTGCAGTTTTTAAAAAAAATACTCCTCCAAGTGGCTCATGAAGAGGTTGGTACATTATGGGGCCATCTCTGTGCCCCTAGTTGTGCTCCTTGTTTGGAGGAATTGTTTGTTATTGAACATGAAAGTGTTTTGGTGAGGGTGAAGTGGATGATCCATGCAATGTGTTGTTATAAATCTGAGTGTAGTTCATGTTCTTGTAGATATTTCAGGAATTCAGCTGTGCCTTCATGGTGTGGGTTGTTAGTGTACAGGCTGCTGATATTTATGGTTTTAAGTATGGATTTCTTGGGAAGGTGGTTAATATTCTGGATCTTGTAGAAAACTCACTCTTTGAGTAACAAGTGTTTTCTGAGCAGTCGCACCTTGTTGTTTACTGTGAACTAAATAAAAAAACAAGCCCTAAGTGCCAGACCCATTGAAGACTCTAATGTGCTGCAGAAGCTGTACCAGCCCCCTAGCCATACTAGAGTCTTCTGCCCATATTACCTCCATGGAGCAGTCAAGCATTAGCTCAACATGTATTAGGTAATATGATCTGGAGATACTCCTCTGTAGAAAAGACCTAACTTTGCTACACTACAATGGCATTTATCATGTGCAAGTACATTTAACATGTCCTAAAGGTAATGATTGATAAGACCCTGAGGATGCAAGGTTTTGTAAGGATATATCCAGGGTGCAATCCAAGGAGTGACTGCACTATGTGTAAGGTACCCAGGAGAGGTGTGTGGATACTTCGGTCCAATATTGGATCGGCACCTATATAAAGAAAATTGACTGTACCGGAAGTCAGCCTGATGTGGCTGATAAATGGCCTGTGCATGTACTCAGCTGCAGTGCAGCATGTAGGCAATGAGGAGCACAGTCCAGCAGCATGGAAAGCTGCATGCTGCTGGTAAGTTTGTTGTGGTGGAAGAGGAGGGGGAGGGAAGGGATGTGGAGGGGGGCAGATCAAGGCCCACATGGTGAGGGAGGGAGTGGGGCTGGGGCAGGCAGCCCCAACTGCCCAGCTGGGGGTGAGGTGAGGTACAGTGTAAGTTGGAGCCATGGCTTGTCCAGGGGGCACAGTGGGGAGGGTGGCTCCTGTTGCTGCATGCACCCTGGGAGGGCATGGTGGGGACCGTGTGCCCCCAGATCTGCATGGGGCAGGGTGAACTGCTGCTGCAGGCTGGGGCTGGGGCTGGAGCTGAGTTGGGCTGTGCTCGGGGTGGGTGGGTGGTGATGCTGGGGAGGGCTTGGGGGGGGTCACTGAATTTTGGGGTGGCTGCAGCCCTCCCCATAGTCCCTCTCCTAGTGCACCTCTGCCTGCCTCGAATGCACGCTGGCCCAGCTTCCCTGCTGGGAAGAGCCTGGCACAGCCTGAGCCTGAGCCCGAGCCCACAGTGGCAGCCTGCCCATGTACCCCATGACCTCCAGGGATGCATGCAGCAGTGGGAGCCCATCCTTCCCCATGCCCTCTGGATAAACTGTGGCTCTGTCCTGTGCCCTGGTTCACCCCACCCTGCCGATGCTGGGCAGTGCCTGCCCCAGCTCCTAGCCCTGCCCCTGTTCCAGCCCCAACCCCACTCCTTCCCTCACTGTGGGGGCCCAGATCTGTTCCCCCATGTCCCTTCCTTCCCCTTCCACCACAATAGACTTATCAGCTGCATGCAGCTCTCCATACTTCTGGGCTGCATATCAGAAATCAGACTGGTAATGACCGATATGCCTCCTTAAAAATCAGCTATTGGTATCAGCCCCAAAAATCTCTATCAATGCACCCCTAATATCCAGGATAGCTTTCATGTAGCTGACCCAGGTGCCAGCAACAGTGAAGCTAGATGAGCCTCAACAACCCATCTGTGTCTTCACTGATACTGGTACCTGAGATAGACTGAAGAAATGTCTACACAGGCAGCTGTTGCTCCTTTGATTGTAATGGAGATGAAACTCAAGTGATGGTTTGGTCCTGACAGGATTTACATACGTGCTTCATTTTACTGCTATTAGTTCCATCAGCTTATTTGGAGGGGTAAAGTAAAGCATGTGTAGACATGTTTACAGGCTCAGAAGGTATAGCCTTTCCCCTGGCATTTAGACTAGACTTTTAGTACTTGTCTGAAAATAGGATATTTGTTTATAATAACATGCAAGTAAAATAATTTTTGTTTTGAAGTAACAAGTTTAGCTTTTGGAAAAATATGGTTTGATATCTTCAAATTTCCTCTCTTTTGGTATTCCAGTATTAACAATGGTAGATATTATCTAAGAGAAATCTGAGACTAGAGCAGAGGAAGTTACACATTCTAGGCTCTTGAAACCAATACTCCAACCTAATTGAAAACTAAATAATTTTTTTTGCAAAAATCTAGTTGGTCTAATTAAAGATATCACCTCTACCACAAGTCGTTATTGCTTTTTTCCTTTAGACCAATATGGCTGCAACCTGGAAACCTGACCAGCCTAAGTGAGACACACACTGTGCTTCAGGGGATGGCTTATGCAGGAACAAGTCTAGCCTTTTTCCTGAATTTTTGGGAGCAGGTTGAACTTTCTTGAAAGTGCTGCTCATGAAAGCTTTAAGAAAAAAATAACATTTTATTTATAGAGTATAGATTTTAATGAAACTAAAGAACTGGGCTAAATAAGAGACAAATTATATCTAAAAGTGTAAATTATGAATATTAGGGTTTTCAGATGCTGAAAACTTTAGAGCTGATTTGGGGTGTTCTTGATGATTTTTTTTTAAGACTCCAGATGAGAAGTTTTAAGCATAAAATGCTCTTTGGTCACCAAGTTAGGCTTTTTTTTGTTTGTTTCTTCATTTTATATTGATGCATATTTGACAATTTTACATATATTTATAGATTTTTTAATATGATGGGCCAAATAGTGTAAGCAATGGGGATAGAGTTGTTTTGTATTTGGAGCCCTGAAGTACATCCTGGCACTCTGTTGGGGTCTAGTATTACCACTGCTGGAGCTTCCTGGTTAACTGTTTCATAGCATGTGATAAAGTAGGCTGTTGTCTACAAAAGCTTATGCCTCTCTGAACCAGTTAGTCTTGAAGGGGGTGCTATGCCTTGCCTTCTGCCTGTACTTTGAGGTGAGCGTGTTTCTTTTCATGATTTTATTCTGATTTTTATTCTTTCCATATCCATGAATAAATTCTAACTTAGAATTAAAAAGTATTAAATAGGGATTAGGTGTTCTTTAAATGTCTACATTGCTGCTTTCAAGTTTTTCAGGAATAGAAAAATAACTTGTCATATAATCCATTTCTGGTCAAACCCAGTAAGATAACAGCAGTATAAATACTAAATTAAAAATAAAAGGGAAACTGGCAACACATCCTAGTATCCTAATGTGTATTTTTTTTCTCCCCATTGACTTTATTGGGCTTTGCAGGGGCACCTCAAGGGTATCCTAATTTCCAATGCTGTTTTGTGCTGAGCAGGAGTGGCTGTATGCTACTCATTACCTTAATGGCATGACCAGAGGCACCTACTGTCACAGGGTAGATGTATTCTCACTCATTTACCTGGCAGTGCTGATGGGCTGCACTCACGTTGCTTCAGTAATGTTTAGAG
Organism: Crocodylus porosus; assembly: GCF_001723895.1. Classification (NCBI taxonomy): domain Eukaryota; kingdom Metazoa; phylum Chordata; order Crocodylia; family Crocodylidae; genus Crocodylus; species Crocodylus porosus. The sequence continues at coordinate 38,728,102 of NW_017728912.1, forward strand.
ATGGGGTGATAGGATCTGTAGCACTTCAAGTTTAGACCCTGACTGCCTTAGTGTTGAGCCTCTGTGACATGAAACAAACTCAGCTCTTGTCCCTGAATCCTCCAGCCCCTTTTCCCAGTTGGTAAATTTTGGTTACAGGGTAAATACTGCTGTCAGGACAGTCAATCTTGGTGCAAGGGAAAATTGCAGCTAAGGCAAAGTGGGATACATTTGTGCACAGATATGCACGGGCTTGAGACTCGCTGTGAGAGAGTCAACCTGTGATATGTGAATGACTGCCTGATATATTTCCTTTGGACTGTTTAACTAAGCTTATTATAAACCTAATTGTGTGCTTGCACGTATGAGTGCATATGCATGCACATGTGTGCATGTGCGTGCGCGCGCGCGCACACACACACACACACACACACACAGACAGACTAAAGGTATGATTGTGTTGCCCACTGCAACACCAATTACTGGATATTAATGGCAGGATAGCATGCATATGCCTAAACTGGGAAGCAGAAGGTTAATAGACGAACAGCACCAGAAGATCCCATTTATCAGTTTCTATTTATCTCTCCTTGGGAGGTGGCAGGTTTACAGTAAATACCTTCTGTCCTCCTAATTTCCTAATGATGGGGATAATGATGGAGAATGGTGAAGTCATTAACTGGGACAGCCTCTGTGCATCACTCTGTCAACCACGTCTCTCCAAGACCTGCAATGAAAAGTGATGGGCCCCAGCTGTTCACCAGATTCTTTTCCCCTCCCCCACCCCCCACTTACAGCCCCAACTACAAGCTTAGAAAATATTTCCAAAAAAACTAAATAACCGCCATTTCCTGGCCTTCCTGCTTCCCCCCTCCCCCCCGCCTTAGCCCCTTTCTTCAGAACAGAAGCTGTTATCCATATACTGGTCTTGTATGCCCCCACTCGAGAAGGCATGGCTGTTTCCAAAACTGAAAATGTTCAGGTTTCTTGATAGGGCAGAATTTTATCCTCCAAGGACTGTGGATTCAGTTAAATACTGTGTGCAGTGCTGGGTAAGCAACTGTTAACTGCAAGGAGTAGGATGTACAAATGGGTTATAATAGCAGTACTGAGACACTGGATTTCTACCACCTTTTCGTAGCCTAATAAAGACCTTATTAAAACAATAGTTGCGATTAGGTCCTTGTTTTTACTGCTCAATTCCTACTTCTGTTTATTAGTATAGGTATGTTAGTAACACATTTTACAAAGGGGTTAAATGAGAGGAAAGTGAATCTTGACCAAGATTTTGTAGCAAGTCACCACGAGAGCTAGTGTGTAGCTCTATAGAAAGCTTGAAGACAAACATCCACTGGAACAGGAAGAGAGCATACCTTCTGAAAAATAACCTTATTTCTTTTGTAGGGTTTTTGAATGATTTTAAAAACTGGTTACAATTTTAGTGACTAAATCATGTTTTTTGAGTAATGGCACTCTCTGATGTTTATGGGTATTTGAATGTTTGTTAGGTATTTCTGAAACCATTTATTAATGCTGAAAAGGAGTGCAGCATAAACATATATTCAGCTGAGAACTTGTTCACTTGTCCTCCTACTTAAAATGGTTCAATCCAACTAATACAGGGGCAGTAACAAAACGATATGCCTTAGGGCTAGGGAGAGACATTACATATAAACTGATTTAAGTGATAAGAAACCAGTTTAAACCTGTAATGGAACAGATGTTCAGTGCACATAAACCAGTTTGAAAATGGCTGAAAGTGGTTTGAGATAAACCTGGCAGTATCAGACTTAACTGATTTGGCTCAAACCGGTTTATGCCATGTCTGTCCCAGACCCCTTGCTGGTTTAAGATAAACCAGACTCCCCCAGCATCCCAGCATACTCTCTGGGCTGGTGGGGGGTAGTCTCTGCTCCACAGCAGGTCTGGCCCCTCTCCTCTGCTCCCTGGCTGGAGCTCTAGCAGAGACTGGAGGTACAGCAGGGTCTGCCGGGCTTCCTCCTGCCCTACCCGCTCCCCCTTGCTGCTGGTTGCTTAAGCAGGAATCCCCTGCTCCCTCCCTGCCATCTTGCACAGCACAGACCCCAGCCCCATGGACCCTAGGCATGTGATATGCTAGCTAATGATGACAGGTTCTCTGTGTGCGTGTCTCCAATTTCACTGGGACAAGCGGACAGAACAGTGACCCCTTAGGGCTTTTTAGAGCTAATCAACAGGTCAGCTGGTAAGCTGTTTAAGAAGAGTTTGAACCAATGGAAGGAGGCTATTGTTTTGCTGATGGGGTGATAAACACTGTTATCATCTCCCTGCTGGCTTGCTTGCCTGTCAGTTTGCTGCAGACCATATAAAGAAGCAAGGCGTGGGAGACTGAAAAGCTCTGTATTATCAACAGATGCAAGCACTGCACAGGCACACCCCCACTTCAGATTGCTAGCAAGGGGATGGGGTCTGGCAACACTCCTGCCCTTTGAGCAGCCATTGGGAAAATTCTGGGATGGTGCAGGCAGACCTCTGTAATCAGAGGTCCTGCTGGTGCCTGGTCATGCCCCCCCCCCGCCTCCAGCTTGGCACTGTAGAAGGGAAGGGAGGCTGCTGTAGTGCTCCCTGGCTTCTAGCCTGAGCCACTGCAGGCTTGTGCCTGAATTTCCTAAGTTCAGAGAGAATGTCTGTCTGGTTACAAATTGGTTCAGCCTAGCCAGGTTAAACTAACCTGCAAAGATTGAATCAATTCAGACTCAGGCTTTTTGAATGTCTGTTCCTATCCCAAGTGTCTGGTCTTATGATGCTAACATCAAATAGGCAATCATTAAGAACAATACACAATGTGAATCCATTCCTTGGTGGTACAAGATTGTTTTCTAAAGGTTGGTGTGTTTTTTCCCTACAGTTGCTTTATTTCATTATACAGTGGATAAACGCTCACCCATAGTAATGTGTCTGGGCATCTGTAACCTCATTTGTGGTGGAGTGTATCTGCAAGTAGTATTGCTCTGGCCAAGTCCTGCCACAACATCCTTGGTTCAAGTTTCCCGACTAATAATGCTCTTCACTCCCAACCTGCAAAGCTAGCTTATTATTCTTCTAGGTGTTCTTTGATTTGAAAACTGATACGTTTAGAAAATGGAGACTCCATCATCATCTGGAGAGAGGTACTGCATAGTGAGGAATAACAGCATCATTCAGGTTGATAGAGTTGACCCATTTAGTCCCTAAAATGCTTTCAATTAAAAAAAAAGAATGAAAGTCTTGGCTCATGGCACCGGGTTAGTGCAGATTCCCACTGGAGAATCAAAATCTCATCTGCTACTTTGTAATGATTCCTTCAGAAAAGTATGCCCACATGGCCATTTTTTGAAGCATTTACTGCTTCGTTTTTAATTACGATGCTGACCTCATTAGATGAAACAGTAACATTTGTGTGTGCTCCTTTCAGACATACGAATCATTTCCCCTTCTACCTGGGCTGCTTTTGGAAAGGTGGTTTTTTTCTTTTAACCTTTAAAGAAGTATGAAGCACCTTTGTCTGTAGTGTCCAGCTTTCATTTGCATAGTTTTCCAGCTCTGGTTGCAAGCCTATGAAATTACAAGTTTTGTCACTGCTACTGATGTGGTCCTGTATATCACCCATTAACTCCTCCATATATTTACTGTCTGACATGTTCTAACTCACATAGTTATTCATCCTCTTGCTGAAATAATTTATTATTCCCAGTACACATGCCTGCTATTTATTTAGGTTATATTTTTTCTTCTTAGTTGTGTAAATTTTTATTCAAGTGGGAAAGTGAAAGGATCAAACGTTAAGGACAATATTTCTCTCTCTCTCTTGGACCCTGATAGCCTCAGCTGGGATGCCCTCCTACCCTTTTACTGCAGTCTTGTCTGGGATTGGCCAGCCTACTTCCAGCTGGGACCCTGGGCAGGCACCTGCAATTTTCCAGAACTGCTGCAAGAGTCCCTGGTTTATAACTTGGTCTTGCAGCAAGGGGCATCGAGCCTTGCCTCTGGAAGTTTCACTTCTTTCTTGGTCCAGTCCCATACCATCAAGCTGACCTACTTCCTTGACTCAGCCCAGTCTGCCTGGGTCTTGGCAAAAACTATGACCAACTGACTGGGCTTGCAATCTGTTCAGTTTGGTTTGTGCCTCTTGGCTGACATGACCTGCAAATGTGCTTGCTGCTTTGAAGGACCATCTCCACACACAACAAGCTCCCCCTGATGGCAGGTCACTAGACAGACAGGCCTGCCCTTCTCCCAATCGCTGCCTATTTCTCTGGCTGTGGACAGCAGTGAGAGTGTTGGGCCCAGTACCCTGCTGTCTCCCCCTGTGCTCAAAAAGAACAGTGGTGGGATGTGCTCAATATCCTGTCTGGGAAGGCACTGTACACCTGGACAGTTGAAGTGTGTCATGCCTGTGTCCTCACTGCTCACCCTGGCATGACCTGGAGTCACCACCAAGTAGCAGCAACATCAGAGCAAGCCTGCCTGGCCTGTCACACTGTAAAAGCTGCCCATCACCAAGAGAACTGGCAACCTCCAGTGGTAGCTGCTGTATGGGGCCCTGGCTGTGGGCATCTTTGTCTGTCACTTCAACCCAGCGGCATTGGTGGCCTGCCCTTTCTATGAGGAGGAGGCAGATGAAACTTTTTTCCATGTCTTCCTGGACTGCCTCTGGCTGTTACCACTCTTTGCTGCCCTCAGCCCTGTCTGGCACACTGGACTTGGACTTATCTGAGATCTGTGTACATTTTTTTCTGTCTCATAATGAGCAACCGAAGGGAGTGTGATCTGCCTGGCCAGTTTCCTGAAAATGCTGAAAAACTGCAGAAACCAGCTTGCAAGGGCTGGCTTCAATGACTCCCTCCAACACTTCTAATTCTTGGTTCTGGCATGTGTCATGACTTCCCCTTGCAAGAAAATATGGACCAGTTTGTATCATGTTGAGCCATCAAGGTGGAAGATGGACAGGTAGTCCTAAATGTGTGACTCCGTGAACAGCACAGAGAGAAGGGGGGGGTGGGGGTTCAATCTCAGATGAAATTGTGTTTCTGTTGCTGACAGTGTTTAATGCTTGGCCTCTGAGATAGCTCAGCATTTTTGCACTTTTACTTCTGTTGTTAATATTTTTAGAATACATGTTTTAAAAAGTTTAAGCATCTCTCTCTCTCTCTCGGAATGGATTAAAAAAATTTAAAAATACATACTTCATTTAAGGATGGTGGATCTCAGTTTATCAGTCACTGGAACTGATTGTTGTTTTACTAGAGATGTTTCACTTGTCTGCTGTCTCCCCTGTACAACTCAGGCCCGCTCCTTTTATCAGGTAATATAACAAACACTGAGGTTTTTCATAAAGCTAGACTAAATTTTCTGGCTCCGTTAAGAAGCTGAGCAAGACATTGAAGAAGCCTCCTACATAATGTAAATTGAATAAGCCTTTGCAGCAGAGTGGGGGGTGGGGGGAACTTTCTCTAAGTTGCCTTTGTGTTATTTAGATACCAGGTGCTTTGTACAAGCAGTCCTTGAGTTACAACATTTCGAGTTACAATGTTTCGCACTTACCTTTATAAATTGACACCCTGTTTCAACTTTATGACATCAGTTTTGACTTTCCAATGCTTGATCCCATACAATGCCACACCAGTGAACAAGTTCACTGCATTGCCCATCTCCCTGGAGAACATCCGTCCAAACTTTCTTGGACACTTTCTTTTAAGAAAGTAGACAAGACTCCAGAAAATCCTGCAGCCCAGACTCCTGAGAAGACTCCAGCCAAGAACCCTTCTAAAAGTCCAACCAGGAGCCCTTCAAAAAGACACCTCAAAGAAGTCCTTCCAAATCAATGTGATTGCTATTTACAATATAAATGCATTAATGTAGCTATATTACTCATCTATAATTGATCGAGCACAAAATTCTGGGATATTTTTGGTGAAAATAGGGTATTGGGCCTTGGTTCAGGAGCAAATCCCCCATTTATAACATTGTTTCTTATACGAAAATTGGTTCGGAGTGACGTTTTGACTTAAGACGTGGTTTTCAGGAACCAATTGCGTCATAAGTCTGAGGACTGCCTATACATAAAATGGCCTCTGACATAAAACAGAGCAGCCCCAAAGGTCCTCTCATTTGAGGGAATTCTAACTAGGTTTGGATATTGGGTGCTCTGTAGCTCCTCATCCACATCTTCCCATCATGACAGTGGTATGTTTCTAATTTAGGGATAATTTAGGTATTTATTTTATTTTCGTTAGGACATCAAAATGTGAAAAGAATCAGTAATGTGGTTTATCTATTTAAGCCCAGTGATTACAATGTTTCACTCAGAACATTTTGCTTTCTATTTTTTAGCAGCTATCCAGTAGTATGGTTAATAATTTCTATTTTCCTTGAGAAGAACAACTTGGCAGAGTGAGAGTGAGTTCACGTAACAAATCTAGGCTGCACACAGGGTTCTTTATTAAACAGTGAGTAACTTTTATAATTTTACTCAGAAGTTTGTTAATGAGGTAAGGAGTCCTCCAATTTGAGGTGTCAGAGGCCTGACCGTATTAATAGTGACTAAGAGGACTTACCATTTGTCAGCTGAGTACAGTGGAAGGAAGCAATGCCACCAATGACTATGTAATGGACAGGCATTTATAATACTAGATCACTTTGCAGAAGCCTACTGAACTTTGAGCCTCTCTCTTATTATTGAGAAGACTAAACTGCTTTTTTTATCAGCCTGTTCTAGGGCATCAGTGTGTCCTCCTCCCCCTCCTCAAGTTACCATCTAGGGAAAGACTCTGGAGGTGGTCAAGCCCTTCCCTTTCCTTGGGAACCACCTCTCAGAGAGTGAACATTGATGACAAGATCCAACACAGGATCCAACAAAGGATCCTCCTTTGGAAAATTGATTTGGCATGGTTTTCATTGATTGTGGTCTCCAGGAAGACACCATGATCCAGGTCTACAATGCAGTCATCATCCCATCTCTCTTCTATGGATGTAAAATGTGGGTGACTTGTTGTTATCATTGAGAGCCTAGAGAGGTATCACCAGTAATGACTGGAAAATCCTCTGAATCATATGGGAAGATCAATGCACAAACACCAGCATCCTTGCTGAAGCCAATGTTGCCAGCATTGAGTCGATGATCCTCAAGCACTAATGTCACTGAACTGGACATTGTATATGGATGCCTGACACTTGACTCCCAAAACAAGTGCTCTCTTCCCAGTTTATTTGCAGCCTGAGATCTTGTGGTGACTGGTGACCAGAGGAAATGCTACAAGGACACACTGAAGGCATATCTCAAGAAAACGGACACTGGCAGCCCACTTCAGGGTAAAATGCCTTGCCCTATAAGTAGAGGAGAAAGCAGAGGAAGGAAAAAGAGAGAAATCCCAGAATGCAGCCTACTTTCCCCTGCAGAAAGAACAACTTCTGTGGAAAGATCTGTGGCTCAAAGATTGGAGTCTTAAGTCACTTCAACAGCCATCAACAAGCCATAGTAAAACTCGTTCTTGAATTGAGAGATTGCTGATGATGTTTATCATGTATGTAAATCAAAGTATGTGCTTATTTGAGAAGAAAAATATTCACAGCTGATTAGAGATGATCTCAATCAAATAGTGACAAGGTATATAGCTGGGAAGCTCTTTTCTCTAAAGTAAATGCAGCAGGGAGGCACCAGACAGACTAATTCAGAAAAGTATAAGCCTTTCTGGACTTGATGTCAAATTAGTGTTTGTTCATTCTTTCACATAGAAATTGCCTTCTCTGTCCAATGTAGACAGCTGTAAGCAGGTGATGGTGTATATGGCATTGATAGAGGAGCAGACAAATGAATCCTGGAAGTTATAATCCATGTTGTTTGGCCCAGTGATAATGTGGTCTGTGTTGATGAGGGGGCAGAATGATCCTTACATGAAAGAATGAATGAACACAGATCTGACATCAGTTCCAGAAAGATTCACAAGCATGTGACAGAACACTTGACCCTCCTTGGACATTCATTCCATCACTGACCTCAGAGTAGCTCTTCTGAAAAAATAAAACATTAAAAAAACTCCAGACAGCATTGCTCTTGAAATCCTTGGCACCATAAGAGTCTCTCTACCACATCAAAGTTGTGATTCTTGGAAGGTTTAAAAAAACCCAACTTCAAAAAAAATTGCGGAACAAGAAATCATCCAAAGACTGGATTGTGTTAAGTATGGTCTGGAGAGAGACTCTGAATTCTTTCCCATTACATGAACTAGTAAAGCCCATGTGTCCCTCAGTGGATTAACTGATTTGTTTATATCTCTTGATCTCTTCAATCAACCTTCAGCAGTGCCCCCTCCCCCTGTCCTTTCCTTTCTCTTTCCCTCTCCTTTGTACTTAAATTACTTTATTCCTTTCTGTTTAGTACCCCTGCTCTCTGGAAGCCCATTTGTGGAGCATCTAATGAAGGAGGCTGTCGCCTATGAAAGTTTATATCTTTCTGTATGAGTTAGTATCTAGGGTACCACCCTGCCCTGCCTCCTGCCTGATTTCAGACTAATACAGCTAAATACCTCTTTCTACTTGAAATAACTGAAATTGGTCAGTCTTTCATCTGATGTAAAAACAGCACTGTAAATGCAAGCCTATCATCTCTTAGTATTTTGGAGAGACAGGCCCATAGTAAGTGAAATTTTCAAATGAGATTCCCATCTCTGCATTTCTTATTGCATCTACCATTGTAGGGATAATAAAAGAACTTGAGAGTGGTAGAAGCCTTGTATTACAAGGGTTCATTAACTTTCAAATGTTTCAATTGAGAAATTTCAGAGCCCTCCACTATAGACCAAGGTGGCCAGCTCAGCCAAGAGGTTCCCCGGAGATTCAGGTGCAGATGTGACTGCCAGACAGAGTGCTATAAGAAACCTAATAGTGTCCCAGAAAGCGTCATACTTGAGTTGGAGAGGCTTAAACCAAATAGCCCAGAGAGACTATAAATAATTTTTGTTAGGCTGTAACAGACGGGAAGGCAGAGGAGCCTTTGCTGCTGCTAGAAGGGCTCGTTGCATGCCAAGAATTCAGTCTACAAGGTTGCTGAGCACTTGGATATATGACTTAACTCAGCCCTAACAGTGATCAGAAACAGGACTTGAAAACCCTTTGATCTGAGGCATAAAAATTGAGGGGGTCCCAATTCATGACAGTGTTTACACCCAGGCTTAATTTTAAGCCTGCAATTAAGTTGCATTCATTGAAATAATTCTCCTTAAAGCTAAGACTGAGATGAAGTTTTTTCTTGAATAGGAATATTCTCCTGAGGCCAACTGAGGCCAAGCAAAGTGGGTGTCTGTCATGGTAATGCTAAATGGAATTCGGTTGCATAGATGACGGGACCCTGCTCTTTTGTCTAGGAAAACCTATCTCCAAAGAAAAAAAGGGTCAAACAAGGCTATGGAAACAATGTAAGACAATACTAGGCTTTTTTTGCTGGAAGAGATATGTAAAGTACCAGAGTCCTGGAAAAAAAGAACTGCTTTCTGTTATAAAGGGGAAGAGTAAAGTCACTAAATTACTTGGGCCTCTGTTCCAGCCTGGCCTGGTGGCTGCTCCTCTTTCCTTCTACGACCAGGTGACCTATCACCTGGACAAGGGAGAAGAGATTGATGTCATATATCTTGACTTCAAAAAAGCTTTTGATCTGGTATCCCATGATCACCTCTTGGTGAAACCTGCCAATTGTGGCCTTGGGTCCACCATGATCCGCTGGCTGGGAAATTGGCTCCATGGTCAGACCCAGAGGGTAGTAATTGATGACAGTCACTCATCATGGTGTCCCGTGACCAGTGCAGTCCCCCAAGGCTCTGTCTTTGGACCCATACTATTCAACAACTTCATTAATGAGTGGACATTGGAGTCAGGAGCAGACTGGCCAAGGTCGCCGATGACACCAAGCTTTGGGGAAAACATCTATGCCAGAAGACAGGCGGGTGATCCAGGCTGGCCTGGATAGACTCAGCAAATGGGCGGACAAGAACCTGGTGGTGTTTAACACTGAAAAATGCACCTCGGGAAGAAAAACCTGCAGCATCCTTATAGGCTTGGCAGTGCTATGCTGGCTAGCACTACGGAAGAAAGAGACTTGGGGGTCATGATTGACCACAAGATGAACATGAGCCTTCAATGTGATGCTGTGGCTACTAAAGCGACCAAAACACTGGCTTGCATCCA
>NW_017728912.1:38738445-38745975 GCF_001723895.1 Crocodylus porosus
CTATAAGTTTATCAGGGGTGACCACCAGGATCTGGGGGAACATTTGTTCACCAGAGCGCCCCAAGGGATGATGAGGTCAAACGGTCACAAACTCCTGCAAGACTGTTTTAGGCTGGACATAAGGAAGAATTTCTTTACTGTCCGAGCCCCCAAAGTCTGGAACAGCCTGCCATCAGAGGTGGTTCAAGCATCTACTTTGAACACCTTCTAGAGCAAATTGGATGCTTATCTTGCTGGGATCCTATGACCCCAACTGATTTCCTGCCCTTTGCGTGGGGGGCTGGACTCGATGATCTTCCGAGGTCCCTTCCAGCCCAAATGTCCATGAAATCTATGAAATATATGAAGGAGAATTCTTCCAAAGAGCATGTGCCTAACTTGGTTTCCCCCTGGGGTTCCTGCACAAGCTGGTCAGCTCCCATCTCTGTCAGATACCTCAGTGGAGAATTCCCAGCCAAGGATGCTTTAAGGTAAACTGAAAGATTGCATCGTCTGGCTGCCCTGCCTATTACTCACTTCTAGGTCAGCACTTCTCAATGTTTGCTAGCTGGATGTGAATACTTCCACTAGGGGGATGTGGGCACCTTGTACTATCCCAGTTCCTGAGGAGTGAAATTCTGTATTACCTAGGTCTGTACCAGAATGAGTTTGGGCTGATGAGACTGGTTGGTTAATCTCAGCCAGTAACTTGGAAGCCCAATAATGCAGCAGTAGAATGTTAACAATCTTCATCACCACCTGCAGTTTCTCCAAACATATATGCAGGCACAGCTTGTGTGGAGTAATGGTTAGGGTATGTTTTTTGTTCAGCTGGAAACACCCAATTCAGTTTACAACTTAACTGCTGTCCCTTTATATCTGGTACAGTTTGCAAACCACCCCTCTGATGCAGCCAAACTGAAATTATGATTAGCTTGGTGTAGAAGTATTTTGCACTGATTTTGAGGCTAGTGGATCTGAACATCTTGAAAGCGAGAAGGGTGGAACCGGACAATATTTTCTTGAGTTTTCATTTCATTTGTGGGGTAACTCAAAGCAAAACCCAGCTGAAACTTCCATGATGGATGTCAGACAGCAAGGACTGGGGGTGGGGAGACTCTGGGAGTGGGTCCAGCACTGAGGTGGCAAAGTTACCTCCTGGAAGCTTCCTGGATCCTGCCTTGCTTGCCCTCTCTGGCTTCTCATGGTCTCACCCTGTCGTCTTACCATGCCTTGATTTTATGATTGGATAGGGAGGTTGCTCCTAGAGGGCAGGGGGATTTTGTGTCTTAGGTGCTTGTCTGGACCAAGGCCCCTGACCTTGGCCCACTTCACTCTGGCTGGGCCCCTCCGCCTGAGGTCCATGGTCTCAGGACTGTAGACTCTTGGGCTCCAACTCGTGGGCTCTGGGCCCCTTGGCCCCAGTCTCATCCTTACAGACTCCCCAGAGTCCCCCCCCCCACTCTTTGCACCCCCGGTCCTTGCTGTCTGATATCACAGTCTTTCTGCTAACATCGGTACTAGACCTTACAAAGGGTCTAGGACCTGGGGTGCCCTTGGCACCCTTCTTGGTGACCTCCTCCACACCTACAGCCAAAACTTGGTCCTTTGGTATTTAAACACAAATGAAAAAATACAGGGTCTTCATAAAGTCCTTGTGCACTTTTAAACTTTAATAACTTAGGTTGTAGGTATGATGGAAACAATGTATAAATGGCATTTAAGAGCAAATTTATTAAAGCTTTAGGACAACTAGAGTACACAATGCTAGACTTCATAAGTAATAACAAATTTATTCTTAAATAAGATGGAGCTCCATGCCACTATGCTGTGAATGTATGACAGTTCCTAAATGACATTTTCCCAGAGAAATGGATAGAAAGAAGTGGACCAATTGCTTGGCTGTCTCGTTCACCTGACCTGTTGCCATTGGGCTTCTTTTTATGGGGACATGTTAAAAGTATAGTTTACTTGTCAAAACTACATTCTTTGGTAGAACATAGGGCTAGGATCAAGACTGCAATTAGTGCAGTAACTCAAGAGCAATTGGGAAACCTTTTCAAGGAGTTGGAAGATTGAATTGAGCACTGTATCATGATAGATGGTGGTTATGCTGAAGTCTAGCATTGTGTACTCTAGTTGTCCTAAAACTTTAATAAATTTTCCTTTAAATGCCATTGACAGCTTGTTTCTATCATACCTACAGCCTAAGTTATTAAAGTTTAAAAGTGTACAAAGACTTTATGAATACCCTGTATGAGCATCTGCTCTTAAACAAAAGGTTCTCCACCCTGGCTTAACACCACACCATGGCAAAGCTAGAATACAAGGCCCCAAAATAATAATTATTGGCTGCTTGGTGGTGCAGGGACTTCTTGAAGATTCCTTGCAGCCTGGTGTCTTTTCCCCCTGTCTGGTCAGGCCTTGCTCCTCCCTAGAGCTGTGCTTCTTGCAGCCTGCAGGGTCAGACTGCTCCACTTGCTTCAGATTCTGGGGCTTATATGTCTCTGTCTCTGTCTCTCTCTGTCACCTGACCCACTACTACTGCCCAGGCCTGTCAATCACTGGTTGCACTTGGGGTGGGTGGCCATTTTATTGAAGAGCCCTCTGAAAGGAGGCTGGAGCCAGCCAGCTGATCCTCAGCTTTCTTCTTCAGTGATAGGGTAGGGCCCCATTACAGTTTTGACATCCATAAGGAAAATACAGTTATATTGCAGGAGCTTCTGGTGTGATTCTGTGACACATGGTGATGAAGATGATTCAACTATAGCTGATTGATAAGACTGATATGGGTTTGCTAGATTCAGAACTGAGTGACCATTTGACCCAATAATAGAACTTAGAAAGTACAGAATAATAGTATATCTCCACAGAGTTTAAGGTGAGATGGGACAAATGGTTTATCTATTCTGAGTTCCAGTAATGAATCATGTAGATTTTCACCCAGTATCCTTGCATTGATCTCCTTTAACTTATGTTTGATGAAAACATGTCATCCAGTCTTGGTTTAACAACTCAGGGATGGAGAATATGTGAGTTGCCTTTGCACTCGTTAATTGCCCTTAATGTAAAATAGCTAGTTGCCCTCAGTGAAAAAAAGAGAAAATCCCAGAGCAGAGTCTCCCATAGCCTGAAGAAGGGTGTTTGTGCCTGAAAGCTTGCAAGAAATGCAAAAAACCTCTAGAACTCTTGGTGATGATACTTTTTATTAGACCAACTAATTAATCACAAAATAATTATCTTTTTCTGCAAGCTTCCAGGTACAAAGAACGTTTTTCCAGTTATTTAGTTGGCCTAATAAAAGATATCACATCTATCCAAAGAACCTGACCTGCCTATGTCCTTAGACCAGAGGGTCCCAATGCTTATGTGCCCAAAGTCACATCAGATTTAAAAGAAAAAGCAGTGGGTGCCAATATGAATATTAAAGTATTTAGCTCAATGGATATTAAAGTATTTAGAGCAAACACTCAACTCCACATGGCACCGGAATAGATCTTGGGGGGCGCCATGGCACCTGGAGGCACCGTGTTGGGAATTGCTGCCTTAGACCAACATGGCTACAACCAACAACCCTGAGCCTTTTCTCTAATATGCATGTGTGTGGCCTTTGAAACAGGTTTAACAATGCTAACCACTCAGCCATTGCTACTAATATTCTACAGAATTTTAGAATGGAGTGTTCTCTCCTCTCCTTTCCCCTGTCATATGTTAGCAATGGGCACTGCATTTCGAGGGCAGGTAATTCCTAGGCAGGTAATTCCTAGAACTCTCTCACTGAAATTCAGAAATGTATTGAATTTGTGGGAGGCTTCAGCTTCCTTTCCCTTTTGCTCTTTAATATCCAATAGAACAAATACAGCAGACCCTTGTTAGGCCTGGCAGCATCAGTTGCTTTTGTGGCTACCTCCTTGACTTTGATGCCTTAAGCATGACACAAATCAGGCTAAACAGAAGATACAATTTTAAACAGCTGTCATCGAAATAAGGAAAAATTGCATTATTCACAATGTAAGCAATCTGTATGATGATTTCATGGAGGCACAAGGTGGCCATCCCGTCAGACAGAGGAAGAAATAATGGAAAGATAGCATTTAGCTGTCTGTGCACAGATTGGGAGAGGATTCAGGAATCCAGTGTAGATTTGCATGTAATCGTTCTGCGATGACTATTCTTAACGGAGAAAACAAAGAGAACTGAAATTCTGTTCAACCAAGAAAATTAACCTGGGTGGGGTTGTGGGGGGTGGGAATGAGGCTATCTGTGGCAATAAGTCTTTAAAACACTGTGTTCTTACCCACATTGTTGGTCAAGTAAAAGAAATGTTGCTGGAGAGTTAATAGTTATCCAAGATCATTTTTTCAATTATATATGACAAATGGCACTATATGATTCAAATTTATCCTGCTTGATGGCACACAGGCAGTAAAATCTAATCTTCTAAGACCATTTTAAGGTACAAAATGTTTATTGACCCTTTGGTTGCCTACATGGCTTGTCAGTGTTTTAGGTCTTCTTTAGCTACTGTTACCCTAGGACCTACTAATAATGCTCTTGCAGTTAGCATGTGTGGGTTACAAAGTCGCACATGAGCAAATGGTATACTTCACAGGACATTGGAGATGTATAGGCCCAATCCAGCACTCATTAAAATCAATGTCACTCTTTCCATTTATTTTAATGGGCCTTGAATTAGACCTCATAATGCAAAGAATTTTTCCCCAGAGGACAGATATAAGGAAGTCCTTGTTATATATCATTTACCTGAATAAAGGAACTGTAACCAGCTTCAGAGGCAGGAGCACAGATGTGGGCAGTTGAAAGTGATAGCCTACCTGCTCAGTGGGGGCAGCTGGCAGTGATGAGTGTCTGGCCTGGAGGAAGCTCAAAGATCTTAGGAAGCAGATCTAGAGGAAAGAAGGAAGATGGCAATACCAAAGAGGTAGCCTGAACTGCAGTCCGAGGAAGGATTGTATCTGCAAGTTAACCCTTTATTGATTGCATGGCTGTTTGTTTAAGTGCTTGCTTTGTTATGAACATTGTTTTCCTTGTGGGGACAATATTGCCCCAGGAAAAAGAACTAAGCAATAACCCACTACAGGAACTCACATTTTATGTTGGATAAAGGTTTGGAGAGTAGGTTCAGTGGAATAAACACCCAAAATCTGAATGCCTACTTAATCTATAGCTTTCAAATGCATATAAAAAAAGGGGTGGGGGGGGGGAGGTTTGGTGGTTTTTGGCTTCAAAATACAGTGGCTCTAACCTTTCTAGAAATGTTTTAATGTTTCTCAGTTCTGGGCTTGGGTCATGCACAGGACTAGAGGGACGTGTGGTATGAAAAATAAAGTGCTGGAAGATGGGAGTTACTTCAACACATCAATATATCCTAAACCAATGAAAACTTCACCTGGTTCAAATTTTTTTTTCCAGGCCTGTTCACTTTCTTCATTCATAGTTTCATAGTAGTTTGGGGTCAGAAGGGACCTGAATAGATCATCTAGTCTGAACCCCCACCACTGGCCGGAGCACACGCTGGGATCACACAACCCCAGACAGGTGTTTGTCCAACCTCTTCTTGAATTTACCCAAGGTTGGAGCAAGGACCACTTCCTTAGGAAATTGGTTCCAGATCCTAGCTGCTCTAACAGTGAAATAGTGCCTCCTAATTTCTAACCTGAACCTATTCTCCAGCAGCTTCTGGCCATTGTTCCTCATCACCCCAGGTGCTGCTGGGGGGAATAGGACCCTTCCTATTTGCTGCTGATCTCCTCTAATGAGTTTGTAGGTATAAGTGAAAACTATGGAAGTTAACGTACAGAAGTTTGCAGGTTTGATATTCCATTCAGTATTTTGCTTTCACGACTTATGCTGCATATGCATAGAAAGAGCTTGAATATACACAGTGAGATCAGAAAGATGATTCTGGAAGAGGGGGTGGAAAACACGTTGTCCAAGTTTGCCGATGACACCAAGATGTGGGGAGAGGTAGGCACATTCGAAGGGAGAGAGAGGCTGCAATTAGATTTAGACAGACTACAGAAGTGGGCAGATGGTAACAGGATGGGGTTCAATGTAGATAAATGCAGGGTGCTGCACCGGGGGGAGAAGGAATTCACAGCATACATACAAGCTGGGGAGCTCCCCCCTTGTGAGCACAGAGGCGGAAAGGGATCTTGGAGTCGTTATTGAATACACGATGAACATGAGCTGCCAATGCCAGACCACAGCCAGCAAAGCCAACCGCACCTTGTCGTGCATCCAAAGATGTGTCTGAAGCCGGTCCAGAGAGGTGATACTCCCCCTCTACGTGACATTGGTCAGGCCGCAGTTGGAGTACTGCGTCCAGTTCTGGGCACCGCACTTTAAGAAGGATGTGGCTAGTCTTGCGAAGGTTCAGAGGAGGGCCACCTGCTTGGTTGGAGGGCAACAGGGCAGGCCTTATGAGGAGAGGCTGAGGGACTTGAACCTGTTCAGCCTCAGCAAGCGGAGGTTTAGGGGACAGATGCTGAAGACTGTAAAGATGAGCACTCTAGTTTGTGTACTCATATTGGTTTTTGGTTGCTGCATTTTCCTAAATTTATTTTTGTTTTCTGTTTTCCTCATATAAAGTGTTTTTCCTACAGATTTAGTGACTCAGTGGACACACTGGGCATCTATACATGTGTTCCTGGGTGGGGGTTGTGGGACACTTTAATTAGAGCAGCTCTGAAAGCTGCTGTAATTAGAACACCCACAGTGTCATGTGTATTCAGTGATCTGACCTTCAAAATGGTGGTGGGGGTACTTTAACTAAAGCTCATTGAATGAACTTTAATTAAAGTGCCCCTGCTTCCATTTTGAAATGTGGGGATGCTGAATATATGTGATGCGGAGGCTGCTGGAGTGCACTAATTAACATGCTTTCACAGACTTGCAGCAGACTTGATGAATTGAGTCTGCTCCAATGTGTGCTAATTAGCATTTGTTGGAGCAGAGGTCTTTCATGTATATATGTGTCCATTTTGACTATTAAGTGTTTCCAGAGGAAATATTTGCTTTTCTCCTAGGTTTCCGGGCTCCTTAAGTTAGTGGGAGGTACTAGATGCTTAAAAGGAGGTCCTGGATTTACTTTATTTCAGCTTTTGCTGGTGTTGGAATCTTTGAGCAACCTAGTAATACATGTGTATATAAGGAGAGAGAGTCCATGTGCCCTGAGGAGATGCCAGTCTAAACAGACAAGGCAGTTAAAAGGCAGGAGAGAAAATAAAGGTGTGCAGAGGGAAGTGATGATGTAATATGCAGGTCAGGCGCAGACCTGGAGATAGAACCATAGGTGTCCAATCTTAAATATTTGCTCTGTTGTCCTCTGTTGCACAATGCTGCCTCCCCTAAGCAATAGTGTGTTCCACTCTTGCTTGGCTTACTGTCCTTACAACCCCCACCAGATTCAAAGGGGTTGCTCAGATGGTTAAGCCAGAGAGCTATTTCATAGATTTCATAGACATCAGGGCTGGAAGGGACCTCGGGAGATCATCAAGTCCAGCCCCCTGCCCAAAGGGCAGGAAGTCA
>NW_017728912.1:38746350-38762460 GCF_001723895.1 Crocodylus porosus
TACAAGGGGAGAACGACGTCCCGGGATTTGCTCGAGAAGCATCTATGGATGCAAGCCAGCGTTTTGGTCGCTTTATTAGCCGCAGCATTGCATTGCAGGCTCATGTTCATCTTGTGGTCAATGATGACCTCCATTATGTAGAAGCCTTGCTAAATGCATTAGTGACATCAGTGCAGGTTAACACAATTCTGATTAAAATGAAGCTTCAGACCTATTTAAGCTTCAGACCTGTATGCAGGTAGAAGATTTGGGTGGATGTAATGATATCTTCCATTCCAGAATACATTGATATCCATACTGTAACACATGCGGTACTTCTCTAGGTATTCCAAAAATTCTAGAAATAAAATTTCAAAAGTTCTATTCTGCAAAGTGAAAGCTGGATATCAGCATACTGTATACAGTCCCATTTTTCATAGGGTGTGCAATATGCTTTTTTACCTGTGACATGGAGAATATGTTTAAGGAAGTTCCAGGAAAACTAGGGTACCCCAAACACCTACCATATTCCCCCTTTGGAAATTATTCCCCCTCACAAAACAACCTGCATTCTCTGAGATTTCAGAGAACCTCAAAGTATCTCTTTTTTTCCCCTCCTCCTTCTTTCCAGTCAGAGCCATTGTAGCTGGTCCTAAAAATCATAAGTTAATTATATGGTAATGATCTCAGCATTCAGTAAGCACTTTATTTTATTTGGAATTTGCACTATAACAATGAGAGTGATGTTTTCATTATTCTCAATGTATCCTTTCCTTCCCTTCCTTGCTCCCATTAACAGTGAAAACCCATGCAGTTTGCTGCTATTATCATTTTTCTCTGGATAAACCATCTGTGACATAGAGACCTTGAAGCTGGGAGTTCTGGCCACAATGCTCAATAGACTGTGCATACAGCTTTTTCAGAGGTAACTACTGTAAAAAAAAGCAGCAGCACCAAGGCAGTGTTACGCCTGCCTATTCTGAATTCTCTCCTTTTTATTCATATAATGTAATGCATGTTCACATATTCAATCAGCCAAAGTTGTTTTGCCTGACTATTGCAGGCTGCATTTAAGACCCAGGGTGAACATTTTTGTCACTTTTGCCATTCTGGCTGCTGTATTTAATCAAAGAGCTGGAAGGGAAACTTCTCATTAGAGAGCAACTTCTTTTTTTTCCCTTTCAAAATCCTGCACATAACTAATAGATGCTTTAGAGAAGTCTCATTTCTGGTTAGAGTTGGTCTACTTGACCTGATCTTGGCCTCAGGCAAAAGCACATAGAATAAGTAATGTCTCAGTAAGCATGCTTCATAGTGATGAGCATCAAATGCAGGAGTTCTCCCCATAAGGCTGCTGCTTTGAGACCAAACAGGTCATGGGATACATCAGCAAGGTACTCCTGTTTACTATGATGATGGAGATTGTTACAAACCTTGATGTGAAAATGGGAAGGTATGTGGAATGAATCACTTTTTCCAGTGACCTACCCTGCCTATATGCTGGATCCAATGCACAAGATGCTATACACACACCCTGACATATGCGCCTCCGCCCACCCCCACAACTCTTGCTGAAAGCTGAGAGCTGTCCTACACTGACAGGTGAGACAAAGGATGGAAGGGGAAGAAGAAACTGAGAGGTGGAAGTGACTCATTCAGGGTCATCTAGCAGGGCAGTGAGAGAATCAGGAATACAGTTGTTCAGCCTCCCATACCAGTATCCCATCCATATGATCCTATTGCCTCCAATCTCTAATGAATATAATTTACTTCTTTTGGCTTCAGATAGATATTTGAACAGAGTGTGCCGAAAAGCCCTTTCCTTTAGAATAGTGGAGCTCTACTTTTTAGAGCAGCAGGACAGGTGCTTGTGATGCTGCTGAACCATGGGCCACCACTCCCCTCCAGTAGGGGTATAGGGGGAAGGAGAGAGGGAGGGGGAAGATGGCTGCCTGTCATAAGAGAAGAGGGAGAAAGCAAGCAAGGAGGGCTGCAGAGGGATCCAGCAGCATAGCACAGACCAAGGAAGGGAAAGTATCCAGCAGAGCTGCTTGCTGCTGATTCCCCCACTGTGCCATGGGACAGATTCAGTCACTTCAGGGGCTAAATCTAGCTTGCATACTACATGTTGAGCACCTCTGTCTTAGACAAACACCTAGCTTTTCATCCCCTGATCTTTGATAGGGAAGGAAGGAAGGCAATTGAAAAGGAAAAAGAGGAATTTGAATGGATAGGGCTAATGCCAGTTCTTAAAATATATTTGAAAAAGTCAATTATGTTGACAAAATTGGTAGCTTCTAAATATGTAGCTACTAGGGCTATGTGAAGCTCCAGTCCCTGATTCAACTGGGTGGAGATTTGGCCCGATTTAGAGGCCAAATCTCCAAATCCAAATCGAATCAGAGGACCCTTTAATCCCTCTGAATCAAATTGGAACCCTCCAGGTCGATTTGGAAAGATTTGGTGATTCAAACATGGACACAGCTTGAAATGTATTTTCGACATACCTCTAGGTAGCAGGCAGCTCATGAACACTGTGATGCTGGGGCGCATGGATTGTCCCACAGAAGCGTGGGGGGGTGGTGTCCCCAGTGCACTCAGCAGCAGACCCAGAAGTGGACCAGAAACACTTCCGATCCACTTTCAGGTCCACCTGGGAGTGCACTGGGGGACCCCCTGGCTTGGTGACTGGTGCCTCCTGGGTTTGTGGGGGTCACCCTGTGGCCAATTGCTGAGCTGGTGGCATGCAGGGTGTGCTCCCCGGTGGACCTGGAAGTGGACTGGAAGTACTTCTGGTCCACTTCTGGGTTCACTGCCAAGCATGTGGAGGGCTGCCCCGCACTCTTGTGGGATCCTCCATGCACCTGTTCACAAGCTGCGCTGGTACATCGAAATACGTAGAAAAAATATTTAAAGCTGTGTCTACATCTGAATCGCTGATTCTCTGAATCGGCATCAAATCTTTAGATTTGGATTTGGCTGAATCAAATTGGGGACAGTGATCTGAATCAACTAATTGAATCACTGTCCCCGATTTGGGCCAAATCTAAATCGAATAGGGCCCGCTTCACAGACCCCTAGTAGATACCATTGCACTTATTTTTTGTGCATGAATATCCATTCCTGTATACAGCAAACTCAGGGCCCAACTCTTAGAGGCACAGGCAGTCCTTAAGTTACAACGTTTTGAGTTACAATGTTTTGCACTTAAAACATTTATAAATTGACAAGCTGTTTCAGTTTTATGATGTCAGTTTCAACTTACAATGCTTGATCCAACGTGACGCCATGCTAGCGAACAAGTTTGCTGTATTGCCTATCTCTTGGGAGAACATCTGTCCAAACTTTCTTGGACAATTTCTATAAGAAAGCAGACAAGACTTCAGAAAAAGCTGCAGCCAAGACTCCTGAGAAGACTCCAGCCAAGACCCCTTCAAAAAGTCCAACCAGGAGCCCTTCAAAAAGTCCAGCAAAGTCACCTCAACAAGTCCTTCTAAATCAATATGATTGCTATTTAAAATATTAATACATTAAGGTATCTATATTACTCATCTATAATTGACTGAATACAAAATTCTGGGGGATTTTGGGTGAAAATAAGGTATCGGGTTCAGGAACCAATCCCCCATTTATAACATGGTTTCTTATGAAAAAATTGGTTCTGAGTTACAACGTTTCGATTTAAGACACGGTTTTCAGGAACCAAATGTGTTGCAAGTCCAAGGACTGCCTGTACTAGATACATTCAATATCTGTTGACTTCAATGGGAGTTGCAGACACTTAACCTCTTTCAGGATCAGGTCATCCATTGTTTTGTTCTTATTTTACCAACAGTCCTGGAATGAAGGAAGAAAATCATGATGCTGTATTAATCATGTAATAATGATGATGTAATATCTACCTATTTTCAAAAGTGGCTTAAGCACACTGGAAGGAAGTGGGGTGACTGGAAGAGTGTTCCCAAGTCCCTCTGCATGTGTAATATCCAGCCTGTGGGTCACCTACAAAGTTTAGAAAATTAATATTTAACTGCTTAGGGCTCCGTGTCAAAGATGACAGGAGCCTGGGGCACTAGGACCCAGGGGAAGCCAGCAGGAATCAGGAGAAAGGCCAGCCTGCCCCTCCTTCCCCCCTCCCTCCCCGGAAGTGTCTGCCTGCAGCAGCTTTCCCTACACAGGGATGCTTCAGCACCATATGACCCCCAGTTGCATCGATGGACCACGGGAGCAGAGGCGCAATGGGACTTTGGGGCCAGAATGATGCACGTGTGTGTGTGTGTTCATAGGGCAAGTCCAAGCACCCCCCAACCATGCACATGCACCCACACACCCCTTCGCACTACCATACATGCAGACCCTGACACCCCTTCACACAGCCCAGCCACTCTCCCTCCCCACATTCCCCCACAAACCCCGTATCCACCCACACCCTACATATCCACATGCTGCTTCACCCCACCCCACTTCTCCACACCTATCCACCCCTTTAACACACACCCACAGCCCCCCACAAACCTATACCCATCTCCCATGTTCCCCACAGTTTACAAGAGTAAGATTCTCTTCATTTTAAGCTATTGTGCAATCACCTCTGTGTACACTACACAAAAACATGTAAATCAGGGCAAAAAGATTTTTTGAAATCAAATTAATGAATGTTGTAGATGTTTGATTTTTTTAGAACATAATTTGGTATTTTTCTGGTTCTGAGATGGCAAAATCCCTTGCTGAATGGAGTACTTCTGGGGGCAAGGGGAGGGACTTTTGGTGGCAAAGGTCAGGAGTTAGGGGTGGGGACTTCCAGTCCCAAGATGGCAACCAGGGGGTGGGCCACCTGTCAAGGGGCAGGGCTACCCATGTGGTGCTCAACAGCTTGCCAACTTGGTAAGCGGCCCTCTGCCCAAAATAATTGCCTGTCCCTGGCCTATGGTCTGACCCAGTAAATGGCAGTTCTTATGTTTTTATGTTTTTTGCAGCTGGACTCCTATAGCCTAGTGGGGTATAAGACTGTTCCACATGTGACAAAGGAGTGCTTGCTAGCTGCTACTCCCCACTCCCCAAAGTTTTTTCCCAGGCTACCAAAATTTATAGTTACACCTCTGAAGAACAGCACCTGGTTTTGTTTGTTCAGTTATGGTGTTGTGGTATCTAAGCACTCCGGTCAGAGCCAGGTTATGCAATACCAGTGGCAACCTTGCATACCTTGAGATCCTTTCAAAGGTGCTCTGGGGTGCCACACAACATTAACACTGTTAGGTGTGCAAACATGATTCACAAGATAAACCCAGAGATTTCAAATAGGAAACCACAGCATTAAAAACCGTCTGTCCTGTTGTGGTCCCTCTGCATTCTTTCCAACAGAAGAATTGCTCTACTAGTTTCCTGAAGTAAAAAAAAAAAAAAGAAAGGTAAGAGCTAGCATTTTCTGAGGAGTGCCTTGAGTCCAAATAGACTGAGAACCACTGTGCAAACAAGTAACACAAAAACAGTCCTTGCCCTAAGCAGCTAAAGCACCTACCTTAATTAGGATCCTAAGTCCCATTTTTAAAAGTGACTTAAATATTTAAGAGTGTGGGTTTCAAAATAAGGCTGAGGATTTTTAAAGTGCCGTAGCACCTAATTTCAATTGGTAGACAATGGGTGCATCTAGACATGCAATTAATGCGACTGAATATACTCTGGCTCAAACTAATCCTGGTGCCACCATCTACACATGAATTCAAGTGCAGTAATTTACAGTGGTATAGGATAATATCTGTGTCTGATGTGACTATCCTACTGGAATAAATTAATCTACTGCACAGTAATTGCATCACATGTGTAGATGATGACACTTTACTGTTCATTAAATTAGTCTAATACAAAGGAAAATGCATGTGTAGACACATTCAGAGGGACTTGGGAACACTCTTCTGGTCACCCCACTTCCTTCCAGTGTGCTTAAGCCACTTTTTAAAATACGTAGATATTTTTGAAAGTTTTATATCTTTATACCCTTATTCTGGATAGCATTTTAGCATATACTTACATGTAGTACTGATTAGAGATGACTAGCATGGGCTCTGACACTATGTTGAATCAGGGCCTTATTATATACAGCGGTCACAATAGTTGCAGGTAGCCACCAGCCTGACTGTGGCCCTGTGAACTTCTATCCTGATTTCTACTAACGCCTGCTAGACTTTGTCCAGTCATATATAGGAAGACACAGATCCTATTGGAAGAGTCATGTGAATGTTCGCCAAGGTTTGCCAGTTTGTTTCAGTGGAAGCCTTTTGAGTTCTGTGAGTAAAGGCAATTTGTGTTGGTATCTTGAGACATGATGTGACCTAGCAGACAGAGCAGTAGGCTGGTACTTGAGAAACATGGCTCTGTCATTGCTTTGCTGTACTACTTTGAGCCAGTCATTTTCTCTCTATGTGCCTTTGCATCTTTTCCCTCTTACTTTCTTTCTTTCATCTGATTTGTAATTTGTTCAAAGCATGGAGTGTTTTTCAGTACATGTAGGGACAACTAGAACAATGGACCCTTGTTCTGAGTTAGTTATGCAATGTAAATTGTTCATATTAGGATGCTCTACTAAGTAAGGTGTGAGGAACATTTAGTGATGGCTGTGGTGATTTTCACTCTTTTTTCTTCTCTTTGAGACTTGCCTTTAGGCTTTGTCACAGCTTTCTCAGGTGTGTTTGTTCTCTGAAATTGTTCCTAAAGAAATTTTGAATAATTTGTAGTTCCTTTCTTCATGGCAAAAACTCTTATGCCCCATACAGGTTGTGTGAGGCCATGTATGTGTGGGGAGAGCGGAGTCCACGGGGATGTGTAGTAGAGTAAGGAGATATTATATGTTGAGGATTGTTTTATGTGGATGGGAGCAGGGCACAGTAAAATGTATTGGCTCCATTAATGACCAAGCAGAGCTGGGGGCGGTGGGAGGGGAAAACTTACAGGCCTCTGAAGATGCTTAGATTCTTGTCCCTGAAAGTAGCTCTGGCTCCACATTCAGCCCCTCTATAGCATGAGCAAAAAATGTCACACTGGCATAGTGGAGGCTTCAGGATCTGGGGCTGAGCTTTAGCAGTGGCAGCCTTGTCTGGACTAGCTCTGGCAGGATTCACTGCAGAGATGAGTGGATATCCAGGGAAAGGAGACAGAGAGGAGGTAAGGGGAATATGTGTTATTTCTCCCAGGGGACATTTTAAATTTAAGTTTCTTTGTTAACAGTTTCATAGCATATTAGTCTCTGACCTTGCAGAGTGGATCTGTCACTACTGTTCTCTCTACTCTTTCCTTGCTTTCTGCTTTTAATCTTCTCTAAGAGTAATAAAGGCGCTCAACTCTGCAGAGCTCCTATAGGAATTAAGTTCTTAAAAAAACAGCTTTGTTCTACGAATGGAGAGGGAGAAAGAGAAACATAGATGAGAAGGGGGAAAGAAATTGATGGGTATAGTCCCTATGACTATAGTGTCTTTTTCCTGGATGCTCCAGAGTACTCCTGCAGTGGGGGCCAACATTTTTGGCAAGCATGCCGTAAATTAAACCCTACATTCCCCAAGTGCCACTTTGTTCCCTTTTCTCTGCCTTATGTGCTGCTCTGCTTTCTGCTTCCTGACCAAGCTGCTGTTGCACCACAGAAAAGCTGCCTGTGCCACATGTGTTGCATGTTGGCCACCCCAGATAGACTATACTCATTATTATCATTTAAATTATAGCAATGCCTAGAGGCCCCCATCAAGGTTGGGGACCCACTGTGTTATTTGCTATACAAATGCACAGCAGAAATCAGTCTCAGCTCTGAAGAGGTAATAATTTACATTAAGAAGTGAAAGAAGTCTTGTTATCTCTGTTTTACAGGTAGAGAACTAAAGAAAAGATCAATATTTTTCTAAAAGTTTCACAGGATAAAAAGGTAGCAGAGGAAGAAAATGCAAATCTCCTGACTTTCAGCCCAGTGCTTGAACCACAAGGCCATGCCCCTTTATGAGCTAAAAGGGAGATTACTGAACTAATGGAGTCTTTACCCGTATCGTGGTTCACCCTAAAATCTTCTTCCTCAGAAGGGCATAGTAAGGTGCCGTCAAGCTGTATCATAGAACCAAATTAGGGAGGTTGGGCTCTGTGTCCGTGATGTTTAAGACTTTAGCTAGAAAGATCATGCCAAACCAATTAAAGAACCCATTACTGCAGCAGCTTCTGACACAACTAAAATATTTAAATTTTCTTCAGTTGTGCAAGCCAACCTCTGAAATGAACCATGTGAGGGGAACTGGCCAGAGTTATGTCACAAAACTTGAAAACTCTGTCTATAATGAACCTGATGAAGGTAACAAAAATCCATACCAGACATTCAGACATAGCTATTAGATATGCTCTGTTTGTTGATTATGTTGACTTTCTCCACTGGATATTGGAGGATGTCATTGAATAATAGGAACCAGTCATTGCATTCTGTTGGAAGCAAAGCAAAAGAATGTTTCTGTGTTATTCTGAGGTGGACAGGAGTAAGTGACGGCTGTCAGAAGCACAAAGTCTTTTCTGCACTCCCCATGCCTATAGGGATAAAATGTGTGCCTGTCAATGGTACCTCTGAAGGATTTACTCTTGATTCATGCCTAGCTTGTTTTATGTTTTGCTTGGGTTCTTCCAAACATTGAAAACTGATTTCTCTTCTCCTACAAGTGTGTGGAATACACTGCTTCCAGTCCATATGGGTGTGTATCCCAGGCCAGCTGCATTGGTAAATCATGTGGATGTTTGGACTTGTCACTGGCCTTGGAAACATTACATCTGAGCTGTATATTTAAAGTTTTCCCTTGGCCTGTAAGATAATTAAGAAGTTAATAAGTATAGACCTGAAACTTTAATATTAATAATTTAGTATCCCCTTGCAGACTTCATTGGTTATTATATTTTATTTTAATTTGTGTCCTGAATTACAGCTTTTGCTGCTGTATGCTGTGATCTCATGTTTCATACCAGTAGCAGCTGCATTTTAACCTTGTGGCTGAAATCAATGCAAAATTTGCACCCTAAGATTTACAACAGAACATGCCTCCTTCTGCAATCTGTTTGTTTTCTGTGGGTGCAATAGGATCTTTTGAACTCAGCAGAAAAAGCATGGAAGTCAACTGAATACTTTCCTTATTACTTGAATGGAGTCTTTAGACCAGTGGGTGGTCCTACTGAGGAGAAGGTCCTGATGTGTGCCACTGGCTGAGGTAGTTACTCGATTTCCTCAAGTGATAGAAACTCTTGGTCTTTTGATGCTACATCATTAAATTCAATGGAAGCTTTGTCACAGGGTTCAGTGAATTGTAGGGATCAGCTGCTGGTGCTAAAAGCCTTGCATTTGACCCTCAGCGACAACTGTAGTATCTATACACAGTTGGTCATTGTTGGTTGTACATAAACTTCCAGTGATATTGGTTGTGCAGTGATATTGGTTGTGCATGTAGTAGGAAGTCCTTCTTGCGTGAGTGCACATGCATGCAAGGGATAGGGCATAGTGGCACAGTGTGTGAAGAATGCAAGATTGCTTAAACTCGGACCCTCAGGGGTGGTGTGGTATCTTCCATAAGGCCAGCTTCCACATACAGGGCACAGACTAGCTGATTCTGCTTCAAAGAGTCCAAGGCAGCAGGGAGAGCTTTAAATGATGCAGAGGTTGTCCAAAAATGAAACAGAAAAACCAACATATGTTTTTTCTCTAAGTTGCAAATCACTGTCTCCTCTAACCTGTCACCTAAGCCATGACATGTACAAGCTGGTTGAGGAGGGTTTGGCAGTGCTTATGACAATCATAAGGTGCTAATCCAAGTACACTTCTCTAGGATTGGGGTCATGGAACATCAGGGCTATCTAAGGGAGGTTATTTAGCTCCTACTGGCATGGGGTGTTCAGAGTTAAGTAGTCAGAAAGAACAAAGAAGGTAGAGAGATTGCAGTCGGCACAACTGTGAACAGTTGTGCCAACATTTTAGGTAAGAAAGTGGACTCTGGTCATGTTCTGAGAATGCCAGGTGATCGGTTCCCTAAAACAAGTTCACAGTCCCAACACAAAAGGAAGAGAGGTTAAGCCATGGGGTGATTCACAACTCATTCAAAGTTGCACCTCTGTGCATTGAGGCCCAGGACAAGACGGTTGGCAAAATCTGAACTCTGCCCCAGGCAGTGAATGGTGTGAGAAGTGAACTGAATGACTGAGATGGTTTCATTGTTACTTTGTTCCCTTAGTCCACCTGCACCCACAAGTTACATTGCAAGCTCTTCGGGAGAAGGGCCATCTCATTATACATAGGCAGTGTCTTTGTGCAATCCCAAACCTTTTCGGGTACTACAACATCAACACCAATGCCACTTTTACTTCCGATAATGTTGTCATTCCATGTTCCTCAGGATAGTAGTGCCTGATATATCTTTTACTTGTAAAGCACTATACACTTGGAACAATACATAATGTCACTGTTTTATATCATGTAAGCAAAAACTGTCCAAAAATATATCAGATAGAGACATGCTTTTATTTTTATTGCACCTCAATAAAAATGTACAGCCTTGTTTTCTTTTTGGCTGTTTACATGGCAAAACCTCAAGTCATACTAAAAAAGCATGTAAAATGAAAGAATGTGTTGTCTTTGCTTAGTAACACTTGGGTAGGGGTTATTTTCTCTTTCTTTCTAGACAAAAAAGTTAAGTGGATGTGCACTAGATGAGGGGCTAGAATCTCAATATAAACATAATTATATTATCACTGTTGGAAACAATGAATAAATCCTTTTTTTCTTATGAATGTCTATGTACATATTTCAATTACTGTGAATTTAAGTTTTGAAGCATGTAAGATTGTATGGAAGTATCACACAAATATAAGGAAGGTGACAATGAAACAGAATAAGAATGAATAAATTAATAAAAGTAGGTATAAAATAAATTAGCTATTTATGAAGCCATCCAGCAGTTTCAGTTTGGCCTTCTTTTGAATTGTTTTTTAAATTTCTGTAACAAATGACAGTGATTAAGAATACATTAATACCAAATTTGTATGGAAAAGGAGGTAAATACAAATCTAAAATTAATGGCTAAGGTACAAATGAGCATAATATCTAGTATTACCACAACATGCAGCTTTTAGGGTTAGAAAAAGTCTTTGCAAATTCAGAGCACTTTTTTGGGTACTCTGACCATGTGCTTTTTCTATAGATGGCTCAGGGGGGAAATCAAATTTTTAGATGCATCCAGATCTGAATGTCTTCTTTCCACAATGAAGTGACTTTAAAATGTCTGTATCTGAACAAAGCAGGGAGTCCAAAATTGGGAGTGTACTTGAACTTTCCAGGATTTCTGGGTAATTCCTTCAGCACGTTCTTACTGGGGAATGGACAAGTTTTCAGCTGACACAGAACTCTGGTCCTGTCCATCCCTAGTCCCTATCTGGGTTCATCAGTGAGGTACAGTTACCTAGTCTGGTACAGTGAAGCTCAGTACAGTACAAGTCATAAATTACAATGACAATGTAAACTCATTTGTACTGGGCTTTACACAGCTAATTTATTTACCAGCTCCATTAGGCATCATGGTAAATTAAGCTGTTGCTGGGGTCAAAGGGTAAGCGCTTGTGTCTAAATGAGTGTTCCTCAATTTCCCATTAACAGCTACTGAACTTTGGAGATCAACACTAACAGGGATGGTGGAGCAACAGTGGTCCAGTTTGTTGCACCCGGATGGGAAATTAAACCGATCCACAGAGTTAATGTCACTTACAATTTACAGTGACATTTACTGTAAGCTCAATTCCACATTAGATAATATTTAAAAGAGAGAGAGAGAGAGAGAGAGAGAGAGACTGGCTCCCAATTAACCAGAACTTCAAACACCACAGATCACGG
Source organism: Crocodylus porosus (assembly GCF_001723895.1). Lineage (NCBI taxonomy): Eukaryota > Metazoa > Chordata > Crocodylia > Crocodylidae > Crocodylus > Crocodylus porosus. Next base: position 38,758,211 of record NW_017728912.1, read on the forward strand.
GCAGAAGTTGTTTTAGAGCCAGGATATTCGGAAAGGTCAGACTTTGAGTGAACTAACATCCAAAGCTTATAATATTCATGATGGCTAATGAGCACTTCACTCAGCATCATAATAGATGCTTTATGCAAAGAAGAGACTCGAACTGAGTTTGTTCAAAAGTTACTGTATGAGGTGAAATGAAAGTTTTTCTCTACAAATTTTCATGAGGTTACTATTTTATAAAGAAAAAACTCTAATGCAAAATGCCAGTTCAAGAAGCTCCAGTCATCCTGGGAACGACAGATTTCCAAAGTGGATGTTGTGGGGAAGACTGGGATGAAGAAAGGATTAGGTCAGGATGTCCATGAGTGGGAGGATAATTCTGTGGCTGGGTATGGCATGAACTGAGAGCCAGCAAATCTGCCTCTACCATAGCCGTTCTGTTGGACTTCAATCAAGTCAGTTAAATTCTCTGTACCATAGCAGCCCTCTGTAATGGGGTAACAGGCTTTTTCCTCTCTCCTGCCTTGCAATTAGATCCCAATCTTGACATGCAGGCTCAGTTTTATGCAGGAGGAGAAATCTTATTGAAACCAGAAGTGGACTAGATTTAGCATTATTTCTAATAATTGGGATTATAGTAGACAGTGCTATACATTTCATAGGTACTACTATTTACTGGATATCAAAACTCTTCATGAAAATGTTCTCATCCTGTGCCTAAAGAGGAGATTCTCATCCTGTGGTGGTTCTGCATCATAAAACCACCACTTCTGGGCTGTGGGTTGTTCATGCATATAGGTTAGGTACATGCAGCACCTTCCATGGGAGGATATACAGTTTAAAAAACACAGTACATCGACTAGTGTTTCTCAACCAGTCATTAATCCTACACTTTATAAGATTCTGCTTGGTGCTTTGTATGTGTCAGATACACAGAATGACATCCAGATTTGGTACTACTTACTGTGTCTGGACATGTAATTTTGAATTTCATTAAAAATTGTGACAAAAAAGTAAAAACAGTGAAAACAACTACAATAAAAATGTATTAATAATAGAAAGGGACATGTCAAGTAAAAATCCTATTTTTCCCTCTCTTCCAAGATACTGACCATTACTAGGTGAGGAATTCTGTGAGCAGCATGGTATTTCTGATTAGGTTTGTTAAACACATTCATAGTACTATGTATGAGGCACTTCAGAGCCACTGGTTTTAATTGCAGCCTTAAAATAATGACCTGTAAAAGGCAAGTAGAAATCTAGTCTTTTATTTCACTCTTTTTAGGTTGAGTAAGCATCACACTACTTGCACTGGACTGAGGTGGTGGAATAAATGTTTTTCTGCTCACATTCCTCAGGTACTGTAAATGTTGCTTATACTGCCAGTTATAATTGCAAATAAATGGTGTGTTTTCTCTGGTTGAAATGGCTTCTGTTATGGCTGTAAACAGATTTATTTCAACAATAGAAGCTGACTGTATTAGGTATTATAAATAGTATTCAAAACCAGGCATCAAGGTGCCTACAGTAAGCACCAATGGAATCATCCTAATTTTAACCAAACCTATCCCTTTTCAACATTGTGGTGGATTTTAAATAGCTAGTATTAACCCATTTGACCAAACAAAGACTTGAAGGAAGTGCGGATTTTTACAAACCCCCTTTCTTTTTCCAATTCTTTCCCATTCCTTGAGGTGACAAAATGGAAATATTGTTTTAATTTCAAATAAAGTTATTTTTTACCTGTTTTTAAAAGCTAACTTTTCACCATCTCCTTCCCCTCCTGGATACTTGTGGATAGATGTTAACTATTTAAGGTATTGTTTTTATAGAGTGCATCCCCCATTTTGGAACTGGGTAGTGGATTTGGGTTCCCAGTTGGGGATATAATGCTGACTTGAAGGGTGGGCAATCAGTTTTTTCAAAATTATTAAAAAATGGAGGCAGCCAAAATTGCTTATAGTTTCCACGGGCTACTAAGACATTTTTGATAAACTAAAACCATAGTTGCAATTCAAGTGAAGATTAAATTTATCTTCATTATTACTTCTTATGCCCCCTTGTCTTATTTCTTGTCAAACTTTGATACTTACATTGTTGACTTCAGGATGATGTCAATAACAAAAGAAGCTACAATGCCATCAGTAAGGAAACCAACCCGATGTGTTGCAGGCAGTGCGACTTTCTGATGCAGAATTTCACCTTATCTGTTACATGTTTGGTTGTGTTTCGGACTCAAGGGCTTACTTAGGCTACTGATGGGGAGGGGGAGAAGTACTGTACCTACAGATAACTGAGTAAATTCCTGATCCTACTGGAATGGGAATGAATGGGAACCAGGAATTTGCTCAGAACTGCTAAAACATTGAGTGAAATGGCTAACTGTGGGGCTTTGGATAAAAATGGCAATGGGATTTGGGGGGCACAAAATGAATACTGGAGGGGGAGATAAAGCCACCCAAAGGTGTAGCAAGTGACTCCATTCCCCTCTCTTTATAGTGTTGCTTTAATTAAATGCAACACATTTTTTGTTACTTGGCATTGAGGAAGGAAGGGAACCAACCTGTGTAAGAATTAGCTTTGAGTTATTCCATCTGTGGACTTTTAATTTTGTCATAAAAAGAGAGAGGCTGGCAGAGAGCTTGTTTCCAACTGGCTTGCATGTATCCTCTTGTCTGGAACTGGTTAAGTAAGTATGGCATTTAGAATGAAAGCAAAAACTTCATTTATGAAACTGGTAGTGTTTGCCCAATTCTTCTGACCATCTGCTTTTGTTGACAACCACCTCTCCATGTTGTGCCAAAGTTCTTTTGGCTTCCATAATGTGTGTGTGTGTGTGCACGTGTGCGCGCATGTTGGTGGATATATATGTGTGTTTCTCTGTGTTAATTTTTATGGCGCTTGGTAAAATTACAAGTTGAATGGTTATAAGGAGCCATCTTGGGGAAACAGAAAAATTTGGGAGATGGGTAGAGGCAAATGAGAGTGCAAATGCAGTGTTGTACTTAAGCACCAGTATGATTTTGGCCCAGCTAGGTAGTGACTAAGATGTCTCCGTTTGTGCTACTGCAATAAGTCTGGTAGTCTCATCCCTTTTTATAATGCTTCCAAAATATAACAGATTAATAGTTCTTTGTTTTTTTGTCTTGGTGAAGAGCCAAGGTTTGAGTGAACATGAACACTGAACTGTCCTTTTGAGGTATTTCTTCAACCTATGATTGAGGGACTTTGGGCAGACTATTACAGGGAGGTTTACTCACATATTTTACAATTGCTCTGTTATAGGCAGGGTCAGTCTCTAGAACTGTAAATTTAGCTCCTTCATATTACAGATTCTCTCTCTCTCTCTCCTTTCTTACTCCTGCATAGCTTATGAAGTGCTCAGTTTTATGTGGAGGTTCCCAGAGGACTATGGAAATCAGGAATCATTATGAAAGAGTAAATTGCTAACAAATGTTATTGCTGAATGGCAAAGTTGAAGCTAAAATATTCACAAAACTCCCTGCAGAATTCCAGTGTACTATAGCCAAGATGGATGAACACTAAGAAGTCTGGCCTTGTCTCTTTCTGACCAAATCAGGAAAACCTGACCTGTTCTTTGAGGTCCTGATGGAAAGCCTTCTTCCACCGTTTGAAAGCACTCTTAAAGGAACTGCTTTTTCCCATGTGTCTGTGCAGTCACATTGTTCTGTGACATGTATCTGGAACACAATGTTGTGGGTTTGAGATGTCTGTATTATAATGCATGTTTGCAGTGTAGTAACACATAAAATTGCAAAGAATAGTTTCAATTCCCTGTTTTGCCTAAGACTTTCCTGAGTGACTTTGGGCATGCCGCCAGCCCCTCTGTGCCTCGGTTGTTTCTTTGAAGAACAGAGTTAAAAGAGATTTCCTCTCTCTCACTCTTCATTTGTCATGTCTATTAAGATTGTCTTCTTATTACCATGGGTCTCTGATTGTGGTCAGGGCTTCATGGTGTCATGTCTTTGAGCTAACTGTTCACTTAAGCAAGGGACAGAAGTTACACATAAACTGGTTTAAGTGATCCGAAACTGGTTTAAACCTGTAGCAGAACATAAGTTCAGTGCACATAAACCAGTTTCAAAATGGCCAAAACTGGTTTAAGATAAACCTGGCTGAATGTAGCACCAGACTTAACTGATTTGGGTCAAACCGGTTTATGGGCTGAAGGAGGGGGGAGGGGACCATGGGGGGGACCCCTGATGGCCCTGCCCACTACCCCAGCCCCCCCGAGGCCCCCGACCACT
>NW_017728912.1:38762704-38825264 GCF_001723895.1 Crocodylus porosus
TAGGTGGGGCAGCAATTGGGGGGGCTGGGGTGGGGCATGTGGGCCTTGCAAGGGGGGTGGTAGCCCCTGTGGGGGCCATTTGGTCTCTGCTGGGGGCCCATACCCCTTGTGTGGGGGTTGAACCCCCTGTTGGGGGGCTGTACCTCTTGTGAGAGGGCTCAACCCCTTGTGTGGAGGCCATTGCCCTGTGGGAGTGCAGCAAAACATATATTCATGAAACCTGTATTTAGAGCTCACTTTATTATTATGATAAGAAATTTGCTTTAACACTGTAAGATATATCTATAAAGCATTATTCAAATGATCACTGTCTCTTTCTTGCTCTGTCTCTTTATAGTGGTATTTTGTTTTACTTGTGGAGGAACATAGATTTGGGGGTATTTTAGAGAGTGACTTTGGGATTTTTTTATTTTTCAGTTTTCCAATAGGGAACACCAGAATTCCTTCTAGGGAGGCCAGTGGCAGGACCCTGCTTGCTCAGAGCTGGCACCTTGGACCCAGCTGGCTGTGGCTGATCTCCTGGACAAATGGGGCCAGGAGGACATGCTTCGACAGTTCAAAGCAGGCCACCACACCCAGAACACCTTCTGGGCGATAGCTGCCCAGATGGTGGGGCAGGGGCGCACATGGCAGTAGTGCTGCACAAAGGCCAACCCTGCAACCACAGTCCACTGGCAGCTGGCCCAGAGGGCAGATGCCTCTACTGGCTCTGCAGTCCCCATCTGAGTCTGGCAGGTGCACAGCAGATCACAGACAGGCAGCAGCCCCCACTGCCAGACTGCTGCAGTGGGTAGAGGGTGCAGGGAGACTCAGGGCTGCTTCAGCAGTCCAGCTAGCACAAGGGGCTACCCCAGGTACCAGTTGGCTGGGCCCCAGAATCTCCTGAGAGCTAGCAGCCCTGAGCTACTTGCCAATGTGGCTTTTTATACTGCTTGAGCCAGGACAGGGCAGCTTTTTATACTGCTGGGGACAGCACAGGTGCTGGCCCCAGGCTCTAGCTCCCCCGGCTGAAGATCTGGGAGGAGCCAGGCAGGGTTATTGTACCCCAAGTGGCATAATTTGCTCCAAAACAAAGTGCATGTCTGAGCACATGTGCTGAAGCAAAAAGCCCCTGCTCAAATTTGCACTGCTTCTATTTGAGCTGCTGCAAGCGCTGTGCTTGTATGTGTGGATGCACCCAGGCAATGTAAGCATGGAGGGGGTTTATTCCCCCCTCCCTTTCCTGTCCCACTGGCAGTGACTGCAGCCATCCTGGCATGGGCCTGCTAAGGCTAAGAGGGCAGGGAGGGGGTTAATTCCCCCCCTACCCATGGCGGGGACTGCTGCCAGGGCAGAACAGGGACTTGTGGAGTGGGGAGGGGGACTCTGTGTAGTGCTGTCTGGCCTGGCCTGGCCCAGCCTGGACATGGGGAGTGGCTGTCACTAACTTGCAGCCACATTGTGGGGCTGGCCTGGGCTAGGTTGCAGGGGTGAGGCCCTTCCCAGGTGGCAGCTGGCTGGGCAGTAGGCTACTTGGGCTGGCTCGGAGGCAATGGCAGGCCTAGAGCTCAGAAGCTGTCCACCGTGGGAGCTCACTGTGGACACACGAGTCCCTGCGGCACCTCCAAGCTGGCCTGGGTAGCCTGCTACTTGGCCAGCTGCCACCTGTGTATGCCAGGCCAGGCTGCTGTCACTGGCAGAGTTCAGCTTCCTTGTCACTGAGATGCAGCCACTGGGAAGGGCTTCACCCCTGTGGCCTGGCCTAAGCTGCCCCCATGATGTGGCTACCTTGGCCAGGACTGAGCAGGGCTGGCCTGGGCTGCAAGGGCAGGGCCCTTCCCAGTGGCTGCAACTTAGTGATAGCCACTCCCCTTGCCCAGGCTGGGTCAGACCCAGCAGCACCACAGTTTTCCGCCCCACTCCATGGAAGTGGGGCGGGGCAGGAGGAGGAGGGGAAAGAGTCCCCCTCTCTGGGGCTGGGAAGCACTGCACAGAGCCCTGCCCTCCCCACACTACAGTGGCAGGGGAGAGGGAGGAATAGGAGTAGGAAGAGTTCCCCTCTAGAACCAGGCAGTGGCGCTGTGTGTCTGGATTGCTTCTGGATGTCACAGAGCTGCTGTGGCAGGCAGGGTTCTCCCCCTCCTCCTCTTCCTCCTCCTCCTCCTCCTCACATGCCATGAGGGTCTGGCCATGCCTCTGTCTGGCCATGTGCCCTCTTCTCCCCTCTCCCGAATCCTGCAGGCTGGACTGGGGGTTTAAACCCCTCCTCATCAGTTGTACCCAGGTCTGCCGGTGCCTTCCCCATCCCCTGTCCCTGTGCCCCCCCCAGCTCAGCTCAGCTCTGTCGAAGGGCAGGCCACTGGCCTGAGCCACTGCAGGCATGTGCCTGCATTTCTGGTATGACAAGTGAATGTCTATTCACTTACAAATTAATTAAATATATTCAAGTTAGATTAACCTGCAAAGATTGAATCAATTTAGCCTCGGGCTCTTTGAATATCTATCCCTATTCCTAAAAACACTTACGTTTTAGGAATGTGTGTACTGGCAACCAAATGGGTTACCTCTGTCTGGTTAATTATGCAGAATCCTCCCCACACTCCTGCCCTGCCCTCCCCCCCCTCCATACCCCTGATTTTTTTCCTGTATTTAGATAGGAACCTATATATGTTCAGAGTTATTCTCTGAAAACTTTCTCCATACTGACTTCAGAACTCCTGTTCTGAATGAGGTAGTGTTTGAATAACAGATATAGCCTCTGACAGCAAGAAAATGAGGCTAACAAATATCCTGATGAGGATGCAAAATGCTGGCTTCATCCATCCAGCTGCATTTGCATTGTGTATACAAATAGTTGAGTGTCATGGCCCACTGCTGCTGTGCATGGAGTCATTTATTTAATAATGTGGCTCCCAGACACAGAAATAGCCCTGCAGCATTTCACATGGCTAAAGACAAACAAGAAATAAAAAGGCTGCTGCATTTAGAAAAGTAGGTGTCTCCACTTGCTTGCCTTAGCCCTATCTAATGCTTAGTCTAGCAATTGCTCTTGATGTGTAAAATGTACAAGATTTGTATTAACAATGGGGAAATACATGAACCACTATATGTCACAGTACATTTGTTGATGTTGGGTGTTTTTTGTGTAATGCAGAGAACTAAGCTGGCCTTTTTAAAAAGATCAGTTTGTTCCCCTGTGATGTTGAATATTGGAACAGGTTATTCAACTTCAGTTAAGTGTTGGTTTCGAACATGTGTCTTGCTTAAAATACAGTCAGCAGTGTAACTAGACATGTGTGAATGGGGCATCAGCCCCAAGTGGGGATGCCAGCATGCTGACCTCAAGAGAGCCCATGCTGCAGCAGCAGCAGCATCTGGAGTGTGGTAAGGCTATGCCAAGGCAGAATAGAGTACGTCTGCTTTCCCACCCCCGGCTCTCTGGTGTGCTGTGCAGTACCCCTTCCCCCAGCCCCTGCTCTGTCCAGAGTGTAGAAACAGGCAGTTTTGCCTCTATATATAATGCTTGGAAACATTCTGGAGAGAAGGGCTAACAAAAAAGAGCGCATTCAGAATGTTTTAGGTTGGGTGGTTGCGATTTTTCAGAAATGTTTAGTGATCTTTTGGCATCCTCAATTTCTGGATTCCCAATATGAAATGGCTTTCAAAGGCCTGGTTTTCAGATGGCACTGAGCATGTGATGTGAAAACCAGGCCTTTTGCTGAGCACCAAAAAAAGCTACTTTTGGAAATCTTTATCAACATATGTATGAAAAAATGCACACTTTTGGGGGGGGATTTAATTGCATGAATTGACTTCAGGTCAGGTAATTGCGAGTGCCAATTAAGTTCCTAAATAAGGACCGATGCAATCACTTGATTTGGGTGTACTAGCAAATGCTAGTGTTGCTTCAGTTATGCAGTTGCATCCTTGTAAAATTAAACTAAGCCATTTATAAAATGTCCGCATATGGATTTAGGCAGCAATCTGTTATGCTGAGGAACAGAAACAGTGGAAGCTCTGTCACTTCGGATTTTTTTAAAATCAGGCTAGTTCCAGCACTAAAAAATTCAGGCCAAGCTTCCCCCCGCTTTTTTTTTTTTTCTTTTTAAAAACAGAAGCCTGACTTCAGCCTTCTGTATCTTTACATAAGCACTTACATAAATGGCTTTGTTTTCAACAGTATTAAGAATATATAAACTCCCATTGGATCTGAGGGAGCTGGTGGGCTCTCAGGACTTCTTCAGTTATCAGGAGTCTAATTTTGGGCAGCTATGGGGTTTGTGATATTTTGACTGTAATGTATTTTAGGGGCTCAAAAATGAGTAAGCACAAAGTCAGTGCCAACCATTCAGCACCATTATTCATGAGGTTCTTTAAAACACTTAATATATATTCTTGCATAGATATTTTAGTTGCAACCATTTAAGTAGCTAAATGTAGTTATAAAGGCTGGGGGAGGAGGGGGTGGGCAGGAAGGGGACATTATCTCCTCCTCCATGCAGCCTCGTTTTTCTTTATTGGATGGAGAATCCACTCCTTTAACCCCACAGTGAGGGTGTAGTGCTCCAGCTGCTGATTCAGTTTGGTTGACAGATCTGCTGCTGCTCCCCAGTTTTATTCCTGTATTTGCCCTTGTTATGACACAACCTTGTAAAACATTTTAACTTGAACATTACTTTTTTTTTTTAGGGACAGAAACATTTTGTGGCAAACCTTGATTTATGACTGAATGTCAGATGTGTGGTGATTTCCCTCCTCCCCCTTTGGCAGCTTGGTTCTCATTTAAAAATTGTTGGGTTTTTTTTTCTTTATCCTCTTCCAGCTTTTTGAAAACTAGAAAAAATTATTCGCATTTTTACATTATTTTCATGGTATTTTAAATTCACTTTTCAAGTAAGTGGCCTCTTGTGCCAGTTGAAGTAGGACTGAAGCAGACCCCTGCTGAGGTGAATGTAGGGTACTCAGTCCCTTGTTCTGAGTGCAGCCTCCATCATCTTTACATTTCTGGAACTTGGGAAGTTTAACTTATTAACCAGAATCATAATTCCTTTGTTTCTCAAGGAATTGAACCAATGGTTAATTTGACTGGTATTTTTAAAATTCAGACGGTAATCATACCTCAGCAGAGTCTTTTCATACATGCAACAGTATGGAAAAGGTTTTGTAATGCCCAGACAGTACTTGGCCTGACTGGAAATTAATGCCATCAATTTTCACTTCCCTTTGACATCAACACTGCTAAGGTTTTGGATGACACTTTTCTCAGCACCATGCCAGTCTTAGACAATTGTTTCCTATTCACAAAAATCAGGTGGATGAAGCCTTTCCCACATTACTTCTCTTAATGGCAAATGAAAATTAAAGGTATGTATTGGTAAAATGCAAAGATGACCATTGCTTCTTATTCTTTCTTTTGCAAAGATTGATGTTGTACAAGGAAAGGAGAGAGATGGGATGCAGAGGAGATATCAAAGAAAAGAAAGAAGCGCAATAGATGAGAATAGCACCCCTATGGAGTATGGATGGACAAGGAAATGTTCTTTGGGGATCTGATATAGAAGTTTGATAGAGCTTAATGCTCATTTTGTGTTTTTCAGGAACCAATTAAGAGCGTTGAGCAGGGGTTGCCTGTAACTATCCAGCTGCACCGTAAATTAGTCAACTGTGCCCTAATTGCCACTCACGTGTAGATGGTGATGCTTTACTACACACCAAATTAATCTGCTGTGCAGTAAAGTATCTCATGTAGATGTGCCCATACTACATCTGTCGAGGTCTATCTTAGACTGAGTTCCACTATTTTTAAACCAGTCTATGTGTACTGAACTTCTGCTCTGTTACACGTTTAGATCAGTTTCTGGTCATTTACACTGATTTATGTGTAGTATCTGTACCTGGCCTGAATGTTCTTTTACTGATTTTCAGCTGGTTTGTTCTTCACCAGTTTTGTCTTCAGGAATTTTAAATGACTGGCTCCTTGCAGATGGGAATTATGAAGGAAATACTCAAAAACATTTTAAATGACCTAATTGCCCAAATCTCTTTTTGGACAATGTCTTAGGTAGGTGTTCTATGCTTTTAATTGTTTGCGAAGCATACTCAATATGAATAATATGGGCAGAGAGAAACCCCTCACCACGTAAAACTTCTAGACTCCAATATTCTTTCATCTCTTACCCTTGCCATTTTGAGAGTTAGGTAATCCTCTTGGACATCTGTATGCTCTTTACAGCAGTAATATTATCTTGTACTATAATTTCCTTTGTACTATAATTTCCTGTCAGGGGCCAGTGTCTTAAGCTATCTTCCACTTCCTAAATTTTCTAGGAAGCTCCTTTGTGCATTCTCATTTCTTGCCCCTAGTGTGGGAAGTACTCATTGTGCCTCTTTGTAAAGTTTGATTTATTCTCCTCCAAATCCTTCCCTCCAGTTTCCTTCTTAACGTTCTCCTGGTTGTGCTGGCTACAGAAAAACTTAAACAGTTTGGCCCTAAGTGTGCTGATAGCTCTGCTTACCCTGTGGACCAGTAGTGTTGAATTACTTCCTTGTACTTGTACTCTATGTTCATCCATTGTCTCTATTAGTAGATTATAATCCCTGTGGAAAAGAGACTGTCTTTATTCTGTATCTGTACAGCACCTAGCACAGTGAAATCTCTGTCTACGACTTATGGGCACTACATGAATGTAAACAATAATAATAAGAAAAGACACAAAGTTTAAAGCAACTGATTAGGAATCCCCTGTAGGTAGTGTGCCAGTGGAAACAGAAAAAGACGAACATAAACACCTGATGTGTTTCTGAATAGGAGTGAATTAATGTAATAAATATTGTATTTTTAAATCATTTACAGATTATCTGTAGTGAAATGTAGTTGCTACATATGAAACGATGTCATAATACGGATGCAATTGTTTGCTGCCTGGTTGCTGGGAGCCAGAAAGAAATAGATAGTTAAAAAGAAACTTAGCTGAAAAAAAAAGAATTTATCCTCTTAGGCAATAGTCATTTTGCAATCTAGAACACGAACACTCACCTGCAATATTTGAAATAGCACCAATATGGCTGGCAGCTTCCAACATTTGAAATACATAATTGCATGCAGATGATTTGGGGGCATAAATGGATTCAGCTCCCATGCAGCATCAGTGGCTTTTAATCAATTTACAGTGAAGAAAATTATGACCCTATAGAACACAAAGCAGTAAAGAGTAAATATGCATATTTGTACACTGAAACATTCAGTTGCACACAATTTTGTATTAGTTATTAATAATGTTGCTCTTTCAGGAAGAACGTGGTGAACTTACAGTGCTGAATATGAGACAGGCAGGTCAGGGTGAATACAAGCTAGCTCAAAACCTAAAAGCAGGTGATGGACACAAGGTAGTGGCCCAGCAAGAACTAACAGTCTGCAATTTGTCTTTTAAAAATCTTCAGTAAGAACTGTCCTCATTACAATAATGGCTTATTTATTCTGCCTGACTTGTTTGCAATTATAGAATCTCTTTCAAAGCTGATTTTTACAATGCACAAATACAAGTGACGGGCTTTGTGGCTTGTCAGTGTGGTAGAGGTATAATTAGTATCACCATACATTCATGCATGGAACCATTTAAACCTTTTTCCTGAAGCATTTTTAATTTCAGATCGATACCATTTGAATTCAGAAGTCCCAGATAGTTATCACTCAATTATTCCAAAGGCATCATTATAATTCCACTTTCTAATGAGGAGGTCAGTATGAAGATGCTTTGTTCACAGCATTTCCTTTACAGTGCTGCAGGGTTTTCTTTTTTTAACATTATGATGATTTTCTATTCTACTAACGGATCAGTTGTGGCTGCATCAGGCAGAGCGCTCTTAGTTCATGGTGTCAGGGCGTCACAGGGCTAGTAGGTATTTCACATGTCCTTGGAGGTCTCAGAATCCGTCTCTGCTTTTAATGGGCTGTGGCTGGGAGCCCTGCTGTCAAGTGCACCCGGCTTGCTCACTCCCGCTCTGTTCTTGCCAACTGCTGAAAATGAGACAGTCAAGCTGCCTTAGAGCAGCCCTGAGTGGATGCCCTGCACCATTCTTGGCTCTCTGTCTCAGGCATGCTTATTGGCATATGCTCAGAGTTGTCTCATTTTGGAGCATTGATGTGAGTGGAGCAAAAGCGAGGGGATAGGCTATGTTTCTGCTAGTACCTTTGCAGGAACATGTTGTCATTAGGACTTTTATCCTCTATATTTTATTGCTTCTGTTCTCCAGACAATGCTTATACCATTTTTGATTTTCCTTCCTTGAATGTTTAGTATAAAAGTGCATCATAACCTTTTTTGTGTTTTGTGTTTGTACAGCATCTAGCACTACCGTGTTCTTCTTTGAGACTGAGAGCTCTTGTGCACTACAACACGATAAATCATTACAGTGGTGTAATTGCTTTGTTATCTTGGATTTTTTCTTGTATAGAGCTAAACTCTGATATTTGTATTTGCAATGAGAAGTGCTTTACTCTGCCAACAGTCCATTTCATAGGAACGGGGGACTGGAAGGGGCCTCCTGGGACACAGGGTCCAGCTTCTTGCATGCTTGGGCAACAATATATTACACATTAACTCCCAAAAGAACATCCATGCTGGCCCTTCATGAACCACAGTCCTCAAAGTGCCCTTCAACCCCCTGAAAACCAACATAGGATCTTTTGTACAAAGAACCCATAGGCCTGAAACACTACTAAGGGCTCAAGACGAGAAGAGGAGAGAACAAGCGTGATACCAATGTCCGTTCATTTCCATGGACTGCCTCTGGAGTATTTAACATGACAGAGTGGTAAAATCTGGCCCACTGAAGGCAGCGAACCACTAGGTGGATTATTTCAGTGCCAAATCCATAGTTGGCTGTTCTTTATGAAAAGATACTGAGTTTCATGAGAGAGTATTTGGAATGGCCATTTGGTGTGACTGTCAGCTATTTATGGGGATTTTGCTTCTGTGTTTGAATAGCAATACACAGTCATGTCCTTAACCTTGGCCCTCCCAGTCATTAACAACAGGAGGCCTAAGAGTGCACTCGCACAGTTGTATTTTAGATGACTGTAAGATGTTAGCTAATAAATTTCATGTGAATTTTTGTGACGGGTTTCTTAGAAACCCTTTTGCATTCTTTTGCCCATTCTGAATGACTTACTGTTATGCTGCTTGATGTCTGTGTACATGTAGTGCACATGTTAACAGAGTAGAGGGACTAGCTGAAACAGGGCATGTCTACATGTTCATTAATGTGCAGTGGCTACTATGCATTTAATTTAGTACTTGTATAATCAAGTACTAAATAAATGTGCAGTAACCAGAGTTACTTCACAGCAGCATCAGCAAACATATTATGAAGTAGCCTCATAACACTGTGCAGTAGCATATTGGCACTATATGTATTATAAGGCTACTGTGCAGTTAGGGTCTTGTAAACACACCCACATTGGGTTAAAGGTGATTCTATCTTTAGAGCAGTGATTTTCAGGCAGAGTGCTGAAAAATCCTGGAGTTCTGCAAGACCCTTTAAAATTGTATCATGGGTTTTACTCAGGATTAGCACTGTTAAGTGAGTAGTCACCTACAGATGATACAACAATATACATCCAGAGTTTTCAAATAGGAATCCATTCACAGAGGAAAATGTTCTGACCTGTTGTGGTCTTTCTGAGTTCTTTGCAATAGAAAAATTGCTCTTTGAGTATGGACAGGCGGACAAGTGAAAGCTAAGTGCTGGCATTTTAAAAGTGGTGTCTTAATTCTAACAAGGGGTATCTTGAGTCTAAAAAATGAAGCACCTCATTCCCCAGTCAGCCACTCAGTGTCTACACATGCACTGCTGCACATGAAAAAACTCTGCAGCAGGCTAGGATTTGTATTTACAAGTCCTACCCCGCTGCAGAGTTTATTAGTTTCACGTACCCCTATTAGGGGTGGATGTGTAGATGCTGAGGTATTTACTGAGCAGTTAACTGTCCAGTAAACATTTTGTGTAAATGTGCCCACTAGTGCCTGTCTTTTTACAGAGCATAAAACCAAGCCAAAGGTCAACTTAATGGCAGATTTTGCTGCAAAAGGACAATAATTGTCATGGAAAGGGTTTCACTGATCAGCACTGCCGTGTTATCTGGAGGAGGCTTACAAACTTGGGTTTTCCTAGCCATTTCCATGACTGCATTGGATGCCTATGAATATGTATGTAGTTACTATGCATGTATTTCTGAATAATTGACCCATAATGTATCAACTGTCTGGGTGTATGGCTGCTGTCTGCTAAATGAATTGTTCAAACTTATGACTAAGTTTTGTGCTAGCTATTATAAGGCTTAATGCTACTGCATTTAATAGAAAATTTCTTTCAGCTGAAGCTTTTGGGTGTTTGTTCAGAGCCCATTGAAATCCTTTTCCTCTGCTTCAGAAATAAAAGAATCAGGTTCTCAGAGCAGAAGTTACTGGGCCCTGTATTTGGGGACACAGTTTTGGGAAACTGTAAAGGCTATATATAAACAGTTTTATGGATTTATTGCAATAGAGTACTAAACATGAGAGTGTAGTAATAAACCAGGAGTCTGGTATGCTGAGACTGCTTTGAGCTGATGTAGCAGCGGAGCAGCATCAAGGTTGGAATAGCCAGCCATCAGAGGATTGTCTGTTGAGTGTAGGGAGAAAGAGACTGGGCATGTTTGGGATACCTAGAGATGTTACAGCACATTTATGTGTCCCTTAGCCTATGGCCTGGCAGTGTTAGTCTATGCTGCAGTCATGCCTGGCTGTTGTAATAAAGTTGTTTGCAGTTGGTATAAATTAGAACAGTGTTCAGGCTGCTCTAATGTATTGGGTATCATTGCGTGTGTCTACACATGTGCATTTAATGTGCATTGGCCCGATTTTAAGGCACATTACGGGTGTGGGTCTAACGTGTGCACCCTTAATGCGCCTTTAAAAATGGGAATTTAAGGCTATTTGAGCCTAAATTTGATACCTGTATAAAGCAGGTATCAACTTTATGCACGAATAGCTAAATTACATTAGCAAACATGTAGATGTACTCATGTGCATTAACGTAGTGTGTGTCCATTGATTTGGGACTAACCTTAGTCCCAAGTTGGTCTGCACACGTGTATTAATGCGCATTGGTGTGTGTATGCATAAAATCACTTTAATGCACATTAGGCTAATGAACATTAAGTTTAGGCGCACATAAAAGCATGTGTAGGTACACCCAGTGTGTAGTGCCCATGTGGCTTCAGTATGAAAGAACTATGAAGCTGGCATTATAATATGTATGCAACACCAAACACTGCTTGAACAAAGGCCAGGATCTGGATCAGAATTACCGTATAGCCCTTCATAGTGCCTAATGTGTTTTGAGAAATTTCTGGATGGTTTGAATTCTAAGATTCTGACGCATGATGTGGCTGCATACAGAGTCTCTTTCCTAGTGTATACACATTTATCCCTCCCTTCATCATTAATCTCTCAGACATGCTTCAATATAAGCAGTCAGTGTTTACCCTTCTCTGGGTTTTATGATGTTTAGTTCCTGAGCTGCAATACAGAACTCTAGTTTTATGCAGACATAAAATGTGATTTCTATTTTTAAAGGCTTTTCATTGCCCATTACTCTAAGAATGCCATAGAACAAAGATAATTCAACATGAAGGGGCTGAAGCAGTAAATACATGGAGATACTTACCAGCAGTATTTTTCCTGTTCTCATGTGTTAAGGCAAAAACTAGGTTGTGTTATATATCTCATTAGCAATATTGCTATTGAATTGATAGATTATATGTATTTATAGTTGCTTTAAATAGTCTGATCAATATAAATAACACATCATATTTCCTGTAACTTAGGCTGGCTGGCCAAGGAAATCCAGATTCTGCAAACCTGCTATTTTCCACAAACGTTTGTCCAATGAGCTGCACAATCCACTAGTATCCTAGTGGATACTATGTTTTTTGATGGTTGACCTCAACTGAATGGAAGATGCTGGTATGAAAGCAATGTTTGTGTATGAAAACTCAGTGTAGAATGCATTAAAGGAAATGGCAGTTTGCAGTGCTGTGGAGGCCAAGCATTCAGACTTTATGGAAGAAGAGTCTCATGTAGTTCAGCAGTCACTAAGGCTTTTTTTTTTTACTGGTGATGGATCACATATATGGAATCTGAATACAAAGTGAGCTGTACCTCCTCCTTTGGAAGAAGAGCAGCCATCCAGCAGTCTTTGGATGGTTGAAGATTAAAAGTAGGATGAACTTTAAGACTTTGACAGACTTCCCATAAATGTAATACCAGCCACAAGAGAATCTTACACTTTTTGTCATCTTAGATGAAGTGAGATATTTGATACTTCTGGCTGCAGTTTGCAGAGATTCCCTGGCTAAATGGAAGCAATTAACATTCTCATTAGTGTCCACTTGCACTGTATGGGCTCACATGAAATCAGAATTCTGGAATGGTTCCCAGCACTGACCTACACAGTGCTTTTGGTTCAGCTTTTTTTCTCTCTCCTCCCCCCCTTAGTATCTTATGTCTCATTCCCCTTTTCTAATCCTGGGAAGACTTGGAAAGAAAATAGGTTACTGGATAGTGGGACCCAGCTGCTGTGTATGTGCAGTGCCTTTGGTAGTTGCCCCACAGGGAAGCGAAGGGGCACACAACTACTACTTGCTATGATGGTGGTGGACAGCTGCATTGTAAAGCTGCATTGCTTAGATTCTGCTCCCAAACCTTTGTGTTTCATCTGTTATTGCAGCTGTTATCTCTAAGGTGTAGATTTGTTGGTGTTACACCGTTTAATCAGATATCCTTCTTCATTTTACTTTTCCATGTCACCCTTCTTTTGTCTTCCTAGCAGTGAGAATTTTTTTCTTGCAGCAGTGACAGTGTGCTTTTCAGTTCTGTGCAATACATCAAGCCTAGCCATTTGATTACACTCTAGATGTTGCTTGTGCAGTGTGGATTTTCTTTCTTTTCATTGTTTAACTTTCAGTTCCAGATAAACACTTATTTTCACATTAATTTTCTTTTACCACTTTACCACCTTGCACTGGTCACTCTAGTAAGCTTCACTGTGGTATCACCACCTGAGCAATCTTCACTCCTTTCTGTTTGTCTACTGGCTAAAAAATGAGATCTCCAGTGGGGAAAATTCACTCACTAAAAGTTAGTTTGAATTTCCAGAAGTTGTAGCACTTCTCCCCATTTTGTTGCCATGGTTAGTATGATTCGTAGGGCTGTGTGAAGCTTCGGTCCCTGATTCGATTCGGTGGTTGAATCTCCAAATCCAGGGCCCTTTAATCTCTCCAAATTGGATCGGAACCCTCCAAATTGGTCTGGACATAGACACAGCTTTAAATGTTTTTTCTAGGTACCTTTAGGTATCAGGGGCTCGTGAGTTCTGTGGTGCTGGGTGGACTCCCCAGTGTGCTCAGCAGCAGACCCAGAAGTGGGTCTATCTTCTAATCTACTTCTGGGTCTGCTGGGGAGCATGCTGGGGGGCCTCACTGTGCCCCCTAGCTTGGTGACTGGTGCCTCCTGGGTCTGGAGGGTACCCAGGGTCCTTCATGGCCAATCGCTGAGCCGGGGTGGCTCAAGGGGGTGGGGAGTGGGCAGTGTGTTCCCTGGCAGACCTGGAAATGAACCGGAAGTACTTTTGGGTTTACTGTTGAGCACATGGATGGGCCCCCCGCACTCCTGTGGGATGCTCCATGCACCCCAGCATGGCAGCGTTCATGAGCCATGCCTGCTACTTCAAGGTATGTAGAAAAAGCTTTTAAAGCTGTGTCTATGTCTGAATCACTGATTCTCCAAATCAGTATCGAATCTTCAGATTTGTATTCAGCTGAATTGAATCCGGCACAGTGATCTGAACCAATTAATCGAATCACTGTCCTTGATTCAGGCTGAATCCAAATCCAAATCCAAATCAAATAGGGCCCACTTCGCACACCCCTAATGATTTGCTCTGAAGATGCATTGCATTTTGTGATAGCCTGTCTACCAGCTGGAATGTGGACATTTGCAAAGGATCCAGATGTGAAGAATTTACTACAGAAACACAACCTGCCAGAGGGTAAGAGAAGTTTAAATATCCTTGGTAAATTGTCTGCTAAAAGGACCTCTCAGAAACAAAACAGACCACACATTTTGCCAAATGTTACTTTTCAGTGGGGTTCCTCCTCTTTTCTTTAAATAAGGCAGGTCTGTGCATCTTCAGATTTTGCTGTTGGAATTGTTGCAGTTACCAACCCTGTGGCCAATCATTTAGAATCACAGAACAGTGACTGACTCCCAGCTTATGATGCTTTACTTAAAACAGCTTGAGTTAGGCCCCCCCCAACCCTCTTGAGTGGTGGGGTGGTGATTGAGTCAGTCTGCAGGAGCCTGCCTGCAGCCTCTTTCTGCTAGCTGTCTGCAGGAAGGGAGTGGGGGTGGGGGAGCAAGATGCTGGCTGGGGTTTGCCTGGCCTGTGCTAGAGGGAGAGGGTTTGTGGGGGGTGCAAAGTGAGGACAACCCCGGATCGCACGACATATTAAGCCTAGAGAACGCATGTTCCCAGGAAGGTGCTTTAAAGTGGAGTGCCTCATTTAGATTCCTCATAGGATGAGGGTAAATTTGTCTGCTTGTGCCCTTTGTGTCATCCCTAGAAAGCTTTTTCTGTGGGGGGAGCCAATGTTGGCTGTGACGCAAGCAAATGGAGTAGATTTTGGCTTCTCTTCAGCTTGGAATTTACCCAGATCCTTCAAAATTGTCAGCAGACCTGAGAAATTTCTAGCCAGTCACCTCTTTTGGGTATCTATAATACCTTTATTGCAAGCAGCCTTGACTGTGATTTTTAACTCATTTGCTGTGAAGACAGGCTGAGAAACTTGTCCCTGGTCTTTGAAGCACAGTACCAAATTGGCCAGATACTTCATAATTTAACACACAGGTTATTCATGTAGCTTTTTTTCAGGAATCATTGTCACTAATGTGTCTCCTCAGTGTATCCAAAATTCATCTTCTACCATCCAGTTTGAAAATTGGTAGGAGTTTGCAGTAGAGGAGCCACATTCAGTCACCTCTAATTTTGACCTCTGTATATGATTAATATCACAATCAATTTCTGTTCCCTATCCATATCTCATCAGTGAGATACCTGCTTTCCAGTGAATTTCTTTACTTCATTTGATTACACTATTGATTTTCTTTTTCTTTCTTTTTTGACTGAGGATTAGATTAGTGATTCTCAACCAGTGGGATATGGCATCCTGGGGTGCTATGAAATCGTTTTAAGGGTGCTGTAGGTTCCCATGCAATATTAGCACTGTTAAGTGTGCAGACATCTATACTTGGTTCACAAGATAAAGCCAGACATTTCAAAAAAGGACTCTATAGCTTCAAAAACATTCTGAACTGATGTGGATTTTGGGTTCTTTATAATAGAACAATTTTTTCTATTATTCTTCTGCACTCAAAGCGAGTAAAAGCTGTAGGCTGGAATTTTCTGAGTCCAAAAAGGTTGAGAACTGCTGGATTGGACTGTATGCTATGAAAAAACTCATAACAGCTTCTGGGGTTTGTTCTGAAATGGGTGCAGTATATTACCTAGAATCAGCAAAGCATGTACTGAAAATGAAACACATGAATTAGTCCAGTGATTTTTTTCGCCGAGGCTACTGGGGGCTGAGGTGGAACAGGAGCTAAGGTGCATGGTTGACAAGCCAGAGGTTGCAAGCTCAAGGCATTATCAGAGGCACTAATGGTGCTGCCCTGTCAGATTCCAATGAATCTGTGAATTCTGCTAAATACCTTGTCACAAAGATGCGTAAAAGGAAGGGAATGGAAGTGAAGCTACCCACATCCTTTGATTTTAAACAGGTGCTTGAGTGCTTTGCTGGATCAGAGCTGGATTCTGCAGTGCCAGGCCGGATGGAACCAATTATGATGCGGGTGTAGGGAAGTGAGCTTTCACCAGACAAACAGCTAGAGAGGGAGGATGTGTGAGCACCAGCAGGATCAAAAGACAATAAGCATGTTTTCTGCTGGAATGAATGGGCAAAATCAATGGTTTGGCATGGATCTCCATCAGCAGGAAATTTGGTCTATGACTTGACATTTTCATGTAAGGAGATGAGGAAATAGGCTTAGGGCAAGTCATAAAAGTGCTCTATCTGAAGCTGGAAATTGTGCATAGAGTATCCTGAAGTTGCGGGTTTGGCAGGTGGTTATTCTTATTTTGCTGTTGGTGGTGTTTTGTTGCTCTTTAAGATCAATATGTCATTATACATTTGTTCTGCTGACAGTGAGAAAGTCAATTTCTCTCTCTCTCTCTTCCTGGCTGGTAAGGAGTTAAAGAGCTCAAAACACCACCCCCCGCCCCTGAATTCAACTGGCTCCATAAAAAAATTACCGCTACACTGCAATTTAAAAAAAAATACGAGAAGGATATTTGAGAAGAAACCAGTTTTTAAAGTAGAAATGCTCTTCTTATTCCTTCATTTTTGGTTGTCTCTCTTTCTGTCTAAAGTAGAAAAGGACAGAGATGCTCCACATCCCTTTCATCCATCTGTACATGCATGGATGTTGACACACATATATTCTATATGCTGTATATTTTGCAAACAGCTACACCTACACACATACAGTATGAGGCATTAGGGCTTTGATTTCCAGGATACTGTAAGTACTTGGAGCCTACAAGCCGTGAAACTGCAGTCATTCCAAACCCGACTCAACTGATTTGGCTGAGTTTTTGCATTTCAAAATACTACAGAGACTTGGGGAAAGTGGGCCTGTATTTCTGAATGGAGTGCTTAATGGCAAGGATTTTTATTAAGCTTGTAAACTATAGTTTACACTTAAGCTGTAATACAACCTTCTCTGTGTGAGAGCATGTGTGTAGGAAGGTATATGCAAACATGCACAATATAAAGGCAGAGCTCATCTACTTCCATTGTGTTCCTTCTGTATCTCTATTTAACTGAATATTTATCTAGATTCATTCCATTTTTTCCCCCTCGTGTGATATGTTGTAAGAGTGAGAGAGCTTCCCTCCTCCCTCTCCCCCCGCAAGCTGGAGGGCCAGAAGGTAGGGTGGTGCCTCAGGATAATGGTAGCAGAAGGCAAAGGAAGCAGACAGCTGGCAAGATCTGCCCCAATATGCTTCCCTGAAAGAGGCAAGGAAAATTCAGAAGATGTGATGCCTGAATGGCTCACTTCGCAGTAAAAGGAAAGATTAAAAGTAAAATTAGTTAACATCTTGCTCATTTCAAATCACCACACACCGATCTTCCTCTCATACCCCCCTCCATGACCCTCCTCCTGCCTCTCTTCAGCATCCTTGTTTTCAGAAGGAGAAAAAGCAGCAAAAGGAAAATACAGAGAATCCTAGCAATTTGCAAAATCCTATCTAGAAAGCCAAGCTCACTTTGCTTTTTTTTTTTTTTTTTTTTTTTTAAATATTAAAAGCTCCAAGCTTGTGACTAGCTTCCTTGGTAACCTGGATAACTTGCTTTTGCTGGGATATGCCCCTGCTCTGAACAGGCATGACACTTCCATTCCTTGCAGTTGGCATTTATGGACTATAAGGTTTGAAAACACTACTCTAAAAACTGTTGCTTTAGTATTTTCAAGCAGTGAACTCTATTTCATCCCATTGCTGTGGGGGTTGGGGTGGCATGGGTGCTAAGGTGCATGGTTGACAGGTTGCACGTTTGAGGCCATAGCAGAAGCACTCATGGAGCTGCTTGTCATATTCCAATGAATCTGTAAGTACTGCTAAATATGTTGTCACACCAAGGACACAAGAAGGAAGGTTCCCGTTGCTGTAACATGCTGTGGCCCTCAGATGGTTTTTACGTGTATAGGCATGCCTCGGAGATATTGCGGGTCGGTTTCAGACCACCGCAATAAAGCAAATATCGCAATAACGTGAGTCACATGAAGTTTTTGGTTTCCCAGTGCATATAAAAGTTACGTTTACACTATACTGTAGTCTATTAAGTGTGCAATAGCATTATGTCTAAAAAAACAATGTATATACCTTAATTAAAAAATACTTTATTGCTAAAAAATGCGAAGTGAGCAAATGCTGTTGGAAAAATGGCACCGATAGACTTGCTTGAGGCAGGGTTGCCACAAACCTTCAATTTGTAAAAAACGCAACATCTGCTAAGCGCAATAAAGCGAAGCGCAATAAAACAAGGTATGCCTGTACAAGGTTAGCTCCTTAATATGTTTTCTTTTGCCCTTCTTTGTTTGTAGACCATGGACAGGTTAAGAGTGGTACTATCAACCATTTTTCACAAAATGTGTAACTTTTTACCAGAAGGAAGTTTACATTCATGTTCCTTTTAAAGTCCATGAAAACAGCGCATATAATTGGATTTTTGTTGCCTTTTAGTAAAGGTTTTTTTGCTGGGTTTTCAGGATACCAAATCTCATATGTAAAATTGTTTGCTGGCGTGCGGGAATGTCAGCATTTCATAAATGGCTGGGAATATTATGAATCACTCTGTTGACCAGTGCTATCATCAGAATGCTGTACTGGACTAAAAAGCCTGATTTTAATATGAAACATTCTCTGACCTTAAACTTTAAAAATCTTCCTAAACTGATTTCAGAACCCAAATGTGGCTTAAGGAGTGAATTTTAGTGCACAGTGTGGGGAACCGTACCTGTAAGAGGTGTGAGCTCATACCCCTGGTTGTGTTGTGCACAGGTTCACATTATACAGTGCTGGTAAATTAGAACTCTGAATGCAGCAGACCTGTATTGGACTTGGTTCAGGATGATTATTCATTAGCCTATGGTAC
The DNA here is from genome assembly GCF_001723895.1 of Crocodylus porosus. Classification (NCBI taxonomy): domain Eukaryota; kingdom Metazoa; phylum Chordata; order Crocodylia; family Crocodylidae; genus Crocodylus; species Crocodylus porosus. The sequence continues at coordinate 38,781,498 of NW_017728912.1, forward strand.
CAGGAGTACCATATTTGGCAGGTCCTTCTTATATTAGTAGTAAGTGGGTAATTGTCAGTTTTAGCTAACTAGTCTTGCATAAATAGATATGAAACTTTTTACTAGGAGTGTGCAAGATGGGCTGTATTCAATTTGGATTCAGCCTGAATTGGGGACAGTGATTTGATATGGATCACTGTTTCCGATTTTTTTTCCAGCCAAATCCAAATCTGAAGATTCGATGCTGATTTGGAGAATCAGTGATTTGGCCATAGACACAGCTTTAAATGTTTTTTTTCCCCTACATACCTTGAAGTACCAGCTGCGGCTCACGAATGCTGTGATGGTGGGGTGGATGGAGTGTTCTACAGGAGTGTGGCCCCCACTCCCACCTCCAGCAGGCTTGGCAACAGACCCACACTCAGCCATGGGGGTACCCTGGGTGCCCCCCCTAGACCCAGGAGGCACCAGTCACCAAGCCAGGGGGGTTTGTGTGTGTGTGTGGGGGGGGGGGGCAACACACCCCTCGGTGGACCCAGAAGTGGACTGGAAGTGCTTCTGGTCCATTTCTGGGTCTGCTGCTGAGCACACTTGGTACCTCCGCCCCTTGCCCCAGCACTCCTGTGGGACGCTCCATCAGCCTCAGCAGTGCAGCATTGACAAGCCACGCCTGGTACACTGAGGTATGTAGAAAAAAGTTAAAGCTGTGTGTATATCCAAATTGCCAAATCTTTCTGATTCGATTTGGAGAGATTAAAGGGTCTCCTGATTTGATTTGGAGATTCAGCCACCAAATTGGGCTGAATTTCTGCAGAATCGAATTGGGGACCAAAGCTTCGCACAGCCCGACTTTTTACCCTTATGGACTTGTACCCATAAAGCTGCTGACTTCTGTCAGATTCCTTGGCTTGGTGTCATTACTAACAGCACATATAGAGCCTGAAAGCTCTGGGCCTTGTTTCAAAGAGGTGGAAGAAGAGAGAATAAATAATAGCCTTTGTGAAGTGTGCTGGGAATTGTGAACAAAAATCATGTATATTTATAGCATAGCATTGCTCTAATTGTTTTTAAAGCCCTACATGCCTATGTCTTTGTTGTAACTGGTGTAGTTGTGGATATTTCTGTTGTGTAATTGTCTCATTCCCATTGAAGCCAATGGGAGCAGAGATGCCAGTGCTGGGTGCTTCTGAAGATCACACTGTAAAGCCCTAAGTAATTAAGATATGAACCACCTACTAACAGCTTAAGGATTAAGAAGAAACTTGTCATATAAGCTGGCTATTCTGTAATTGGCCATAATGAAGGTTTTTTTGCATTGGCCTCTGAACTATTTGGTATTAACCATTGTCGCAGACAAGATGCAGGTGTAGCAGGATGTTTATTCTGACCCTCCATGTAATTTCTATATTCCCCCTTTTGAGCTATCAGAATAGATGACAGATGTTGACATTTGCTATTAATGAAAATTCAGTCAACATTTTTTTCTGACTTCCTCCAAATTTCTGTGCACCTCATTATACCTTGGAAAGAGATGTATTTTTTTTAAGGACTCAAAGCAGCCTCTGTCAAGCCTTAAAAAGGGCAGTGTATTATTCATTTAAAGTGTTCTGTGGGATGGGCTTATGTTTCTAAGCTACTCTTTTACCATTCGTGAGGTCCCTAGGGGAACAGCAACTACACAATATACTCCAGCATATGATCCACTGCTTTAGAGAGTGGAAATAATAGTGTAGGACTATGGTGTGTTCTGCAATGACAAGGCTGTTTTGTATAGTGTTGGTAGGCTGGCCGTATGGGAATCCAGGACACTGCGCCTCCCCATGCTCTCACAAGTCAGCAGGGGTGGGGCTGCATGCTGGGCAGACTATACCCCATACCTCTGCATTTCCAGGATGCCCATTATCATTCCCATTATCATGCCTATAATCATATAGTCCGCTGGGACCAGCCTCTGAAATCTAGGACTCTCTTGGCTAAATTGGGACATGTGGTCACCCTAAGTATTGATGATGAACAGGGTTCGAAGCTAAAGTCTCTCAGTCTGTTTCAGGACACAGTGATTTACACTAACATACTAACTGTTTGCCTGGAGTAATAGCAGATGACTCTTGTTTGTGGCTCAGAGGGACAGAGATATGTTTAATCAGTACCTTAGTTATTGTAAGAAATTAAAAGTTTCCAAGCAACAGACTGAGTTGAGGTACCCATTTCAATGGCTTAGGTATCTTATCTCAGCCTATGAGACTTACATTCCCAATCTCCTACCCCCCAGCATCAACAGAACCATTAAACCATTCTGAATATTTTCTTAACCAGCTTTCACATCACTGCAGATTACCATAATACCTGTGTCTTCAGGAGATTATGCTCAACTACTGTTTGCTGGTGGGTTCACTCAAAGTCCAGTGTTTGTGATATAATCATCATTTGCAAGTTGAGTAATTATGATGTGAAAATGAGTTGGAAAAACTGTAAATTTCTGAAGACCAAAAAAGTACAAGATTCTTTTCAAACTGTCCAACTGGCCAGTTATATGTGTGTGTTGTTTTTGCAATGCACTTGTTTTTTTTTCTCCCCACCAAAGCATATGCATATTTGAAATTCAAATGGAGTGCTCCTTACCTCATACTCGCCTCCATACCTCTAATGGGGTGGAAAAAAAAGTACGTTAATGACGGAAAGTTATTTAGTGCTGCACGGAGTTAATTGCTTCTAATCACTGCTTACATCCATCTGGTTTTATGGTAGACAACAAACCTCTTCATCGGATTTGCTCATTAGACATATTGTAAATCACAGAGATGCTCTGGCATCTCACATATTGTGCTCCTATTAGCTAGGCTACATTTTCATATAGCTATGAATAAAGCTGTGGTAGTCACTGGGATGTGGCTTGATTTGTCTGAGTTTCTGCTCAGGCGTGCACCTGTGACCAGCCCCTTTAGGTTCTTTGTAAAATTTTGCACACGGATTGTCCATTAAGTTCAGGATGGAAGCATATAGGAAGGCTGCCAAATACTTATTACAGCAGCATGTTATCACTGCAGAGTCACGGTTAAAGAGTTCAGATGGCAAGTTCATTAGCCATCCCTATATTCAGTTGCTTAGAACTTTGGGATACAAGCATTTTTCTCAGGCTGAAACTTGATGTATCTGGCCTCAGTTTTGGAAAACAATTCAATTAGATGGTCTGAGCTCGTAGCTGTTAGAAGAATCAACCCAAACTTCATCTGGAACTTGAACCAGACCCTAGCTGAACTTCTTATGCAATACAAAATGTTTGATTTTTATTTTTTCCTGAAAAGCTTAAGAAAAATGTTTGTTGTGCAGCTCAGACCAAGCACGTAAAATGAGCTATTCCACCACTACCTAATATCTGTTGCCTGCCATTGGTAGGAATATGTGCTCTCGTGTGGTGTTGAGGGAACTCCAAAGGACAAAGCGAAAGTCAGATATGGTCCAGTGCCAATTAAAGCACTTGCAAATTGTGTGTAAAGCCCTTTGTTCACTTCCTGTTGTATAACCCTCAGCTAAAGACACTCTCCATTCTATTAGACAATGCAGTCTGAGGCTGATCTAGCCATAGTTATGGATCAGCACCAACCTGAAGTCTAGCAGTAATTACACTAATCGGACATAGCCAGTGTCTTACCCCTTACTTCTTTTGCATTCTTAGTTCCATTTTGTCATATGTGATAAGAGGAGTTACCCATCCTGTAACTTGTTCTGACAGTGGCCAGCATCCTGGGCTTAAGGAGAAATTAGACCAAATGATCTGCTTATTGGGGAAGTTACTTCTAACTCATCCAGCAAATGGACATCTTAGACCTGAAGGATGAGGATATATATATATATATATATGGGGATGGGAGTGTGTGTGTATAATAGGTGGCCCCTCCACACCCTGTGTTAAGAACAGGTTGTCTATAGTTGCCAAGAAGTTGGTTGATCTGCTGGAGCTGGCTGAATGGTCTTCCCAACAGATGTCAGGGTTGTGGACATCATCCACAACATCATACATGACAATTAAGTCTTTAGTACTGACTGTTTTGGTCAGTTTGCTGTAGAATGCCTTCTTGGTAGGGAGGCCTATAGTGGACTACCACCATCAGGTCCTCCTTCTCCCAAGCCCCCTTGTATCTTGACTCAGAGAGTCTCAAGAGACTTTCCCTTGCCATTGAATGTAACCTGCAGGGAGGGGTACTGTTCTTTTACATAGAGGGCCACCCCACCACCCTTCTTCCCAACCCTGTCCTTCCTATAGAGCCTGTAGCCCTCAATATCCACTGCCCAGTCATATGTATCATCCCACCAAGTCTCTGTCAATCCAATCAGGTCAAATTCCTCATCTGCCAGAAGGAATGGCAGTTTGTCCTGTTTGTTGCCCATGCTTCTGGCATTCCCATATAGACGTCTGAGCTCACCCGCAGTTGTCTCAGGTTTTCTGTCCCTCTGCAAGAGTCTCTGGGCTTTGGTAGTTATCTGGATGTCCCCTACATGAATACCCTCCTCTGGGTCCTTTTGGTTAAAGGATTTATGCCCAGTAGTGGATTTGTGCTCGGCAGTAGAAATCTTCCCCTGGACTTTTCTAGTTTAAAACCCTCTTCAGCAAGTCTGCGATTCTCATGGAAAAGAGTTTCTTCTCTCTGCCCATGAGGTGCATACCATCTCTTGCATGCAGACCAGTGCAACTGAACTGCATATCAAGGTTGAAAAATCCAAAGCCAGCATGGTAACATCAACTTTGTAGCCTTTGGTTGACTTTCATGCATTCCTCCCTCCACCGGCCTTGGCCTTGGCCACTAACTGGGAGGATTGTGGAGATGACCACTTGTGCTCCTAGTTCCTTGATCTTCACCCCCATGGCCTTGTAATTGCTCATGATTTTCCCAGGATTGTTTCTCACTGTGTCATTGGTGCCCATGTGTACAAAGAGCATTCCAAATAAAATCAGTTCCAAACAGGTGAAGATACTCTTAGATCATATGGATGTTTTCAAGTCAGCTGTGCCAGATAATCTGCATCCAAGAGTACTGATGGAACTGGCTGATCGTATAGTGGTGCCTCTGGTGAGGCTATTGGAAGAGTAGTGGAACTTAGGAGTGGTCCTGAATGACTGGAAGAGGGCTAATGTGGTACCCATCTTTAAGAAAGAAAACAGGGATGACCCTGTTAACTATAGACTGGTCAGTCTGACTTTGCTCCTGGGAAAAATCTTTGAAAAAACTGTCAAGGAGGCCATCAACCACAAGCTTGCAACTGGTGCAGTAGTGAGAAACAACCAGCATGGTTTGTTGAGGGGAGGTCATGCCTAACAAAGCTGGTGTTCTTTTATGACCAGGTAACTAACCATCCGGTCATGGGACAGGAGGTGGACATCATCTACCTAGATTTCAGCAAGGCCTTTGATACTATTTCTGATGAAATCCTGTCAACTAAGTTGGAGAGTGTTGGTGTACACGAGGCTACAGTGAGGTGGGTTGGCAATTGGTTCAGAAGCCGATCCCAGCGAGTGGTAATTGATGGGGTGACCTGATCTTGGAGGGCAGTCTCCAGTGATGTCCCCCACAGATCAGTGCTTGGGTCTGTGCTCTTTAACATCTTTATCAATGACCTGGATAAGGGAGTGAAAAGCGCAATTATTAAGTTTGCAGATGATACCAAGCTGTGGGGACAAGTGGGCACATCCAAGGACAGGACAAAGATCCAGGATGACTTTGAAAGGCTGATCCTATGGGCTGAACACAATCAGATGAGATTCAATAGGGACAAGTGCCGGGCCCTTCATCTGGGCAGGAAGAACCCTCACTATATCTATACAATGGCTGGTGGTCTGCTGGCTGGCACTGCATCTGAAAGGGATCTGGGGGTGACAATTGACCAGAGAATGAATATGAGCCATCAGTGTGATGAAGTCACTAGCAGGGCAAATAGAACTCTGGCATGCATCAGCAGATGTGTTGCCAAGAGATCCAGAGAAGTGCTCCTCCCCCTCTGTTTGGTGTTGGTGAGGCCACAGCTGGACCACTGTCCCCAGTTCTGGGCACTGCACTTCAAGAAGGATGTGGATAAACTTGAAAGGGTGCAGAGAAAGACCACCTGCATGATCAAAGTCCTGGGGGATAGGCCTTATGAGGAGAGACTTTGGGATGTGGGTTTGTTCAGTCTGAGTAAAAGAAGCCTGAGGGGTGACTTGACAGCCACCTACAAATATGTCAAGAAAGAAAACCAGGATCTGTAAGGGCAACTTTTCAAAAAAACACCCCCTGGGAGGATGAGGACCAATGTGCATAAGCTAGTCGAGAAAAAGTTTAGGCTCAACATAAGGAAAAACTTCTTTTCTATATGGGTAACCAGAATTTGGAACACATTTCCAGCAGAGGTGGTGCAGTCTCCATTCCTGGCAATGTTCAAGAGGAGGCTGGACGAGCATCTCATTGAGCTTGTTTGAGCCCAGTTACCTTCTGCCCATGGCAGGGGACTGGACTTGATGATCTTATAGACCCCTTCCGGTCCTTCTTTCCGTAATTCTATGATACTCATACAAATATTTTGTTCCATCTCATATAACTGAAAAAGTTCCCATTATCCATTTTAAAAGATATTAAGCCAGAATTGGCTGATGCTTTTTTGTTTTTGTCATTTTTCAACTAGTTTGAAGAGCAGCAAAAGGTTTCACATTTTTGATGAGAAATTTTCAGTTTGTTTTTGTGTGGTGACTGGTGGCAGTAGATTTTATAAGCAAGCCAGCTAGTGAAAAGAAATTAACTGGTCTCCTTTCATCAGGTTTACATTTTTTGCCCCTCAATTTCATTGGGTACTCCCTTTTTTGATTTGTTATACAACAATTTAAAAGAGGCCCCATATCTCTTCTTGTTCATTATTTAAAATTCTTGTAATGTGTCACTGATTTCTTCTCTATGAGAGTGTACATATTTTCAATCTTTTCTTATTTGGGGGCCTTTTTGTACCTTTTTGGGGTCACCTATCCCTGCACTTCTTCTCTTTTGGCAGTATTCTTTTCAGATAACAAGAAAAACAGAAAGAAGTGTGCAACTGGATTATTGTAATGGACTTAATCCTTTTGGATGTCTCCTTTTTAGTACAATAAACAGAGAATTGATTTGGACATAGACACAGCTTTAAATGTTTTTTACATACCTCTAGTTAGCAGGGGTTCATGAGTGCTCCAGTGCTGGAGCACATGGAGCATCCCACAGAAGCATGGCGGGGCTCTCCAGTGTGCTTGGCAGCAGACCAAGAAGTGGACAAGAAGCACTTCCAGGCCACTTTTGGGTCTGCTGGGGAGTGTGTTAGGGGGCACCCCCCCGCTTGGTGGCTGGAGCCTCTTGGGTCTGGGAGGGGCACCCAGGGTACCCCTGTGGCTGATTGCCGAGCTGGGGAGAACCCTGAATCAATTAATCAAATCACTGTCCCTGATTCAGGCCAAATCCAAATTTAAATTGAATAGGGTCTGCTTTGCACATCCCTAATAATAATAAATTCCATTAAATTTTGATTTCTGTAACTACCTTGCTGGTTGTTATATTTCATAATAAAAAAGACCAGTAGTAATAGGGTAACCCTATTTCCCAAGTTTCAAAATGGGACACTCTGCTCCCTCTGCACAATATACTGAGTTGCAAGCTCTTAACTCTCAGCATCAGAGATTGAAGGGTGGGGGTGGCAGGGGAGGGGAGAGGAGGGAGAAGGGATAGGGGATGTGGAGGGGGGTGGGGGATGGAGCACCAGGCAATGGATGTTTGTGTGTGGAACAGTCCTGTTCTCACTAACATGCATTGAAAATAGGACAGCAGCTTTCATTTGACCAAACCAACGGGATACCTAGAATTGGTATTTAAAGCAGGATAGTCCTGGCAAAAATGGGACATATTAGAAATAGCCACAGTAGAAATATTAGTGTAGTAATTGGCCCTATTCTTTTTTTTTTAAAAAAATATATATATATATTTGCTCTGTAGCTTATTCATGAACAGCCTGTGGAGCCCTGTCAGAGCAGCCAGGGTTGGCAGGGGACCTGAGGAGTCAGCCTGCCAGCCCAAGGCTGCTTGTCAGGGCTTCACATGCTGCAAAGTGGCTGGCTGGGGCAGGAGGGTGCTTCAGCACAGCTAGCTTTGCACTGAGGCACCCTGTGCCCTTGTCAGCTGGGGCAGCGTCTACATGTGCACTGCTGCACATGAAAACACTCTGCAGCAGGTTAGGACTTGTATTTATAAGTCCTAACCAGCTGTGGAATTTATTACTTTTGTGTGCCCTAATAGAGACAAACGTGTAGATGCTGAGATGTTTACTGCACAGTTAATTACTCAACTGTGCAGCAAACGTCTCAGGTAGACATGCCTACAGACAACTTGCTAATCACGGGAAATTTACCAAAGAAGTCACAAAAGGAGTTTCTCCCTATGCTAATGTGACTTCTTTTCCCCCTTGTGGTAGGGCAATGTGTGTGCCTGCCACTTTAAGGCCCTGGAGCTGGCAGTCTCCAGGTGCCTAATGAGGGCAGCCATTTTAGGTTCAGGGCTGCCCATATAAACAAGGCAGTTTGGCTGTCTAGAGGCTAGGTAACAACACTGTCTGGTTAGGGGGCTGTTGTTTTTCATTTGGAGGTAAGGGGGGAAGCTGTAGGGGATGGTAGGAGGCTCCTGATCCTGGGTATGACCTAAAACTACACCCTGCTGGGAGTGGGTAGCCTGGTGGGGCTTCCAGTGCCAAGAAATGCCAAGCCAGTGATCACCCTGGTGAAAGGTGGGTTGGGGTGCCTTAACCCCTAACGCTCACCTTCAGGTGGGTTGAGTTCCATTGGAGGTAGTTGTAAGCCCTGAGAGGGAGAGTGGGGTGTTGAAGGCCAGGTGTGGCTGAGGTTGCCTGAGCCCTGTGGGGGTTTGAGACTCCAAGGAGGTAGAGTTGGGGCCAGGGATGGCTATGGCCCCCTGAGACCCTGAGTAAAGTGAGGAGGGTGGGCAGTGTGAGGAGCCCCCAGTGGTGAGGGAAGAATGGGGGCTCAGCCAGAGAGTGAGAGCTTAGTCCTGACCCCAGTAAGTCCTCCACTGTGGGGAGGCAGAGTGTGGGTCAAGGAGAACATCCATAGCAGCATCATGACCTGCTGCCCGGGGTGGGGAGTGAGAATCCCCTGTGAGACACTGAGGAACCAGTTGTGGTGTGAGGTACCCCATCTCCCCACATCTGTGAAGGAGGACCCAGAGAGGGGGACCCTGGGGAAAGAGTAAGGTCCTTTCATTGAAGCCTGTCAGAGCTTCCCTTGACTGGCCCAGGTGGGGGCCAGGACCAGGAGGGTCAGAAGGGCTAGGGGGCCCACTGAGAAGGATGCCCAAGAGCCAGGGGCCTGGGGTCCTGACTGACCTGGGGGTGGGCTGGGGCTAGTGTGAGCCAAAGTTCCCAGTGAAGGGACCACACCCAAAGGGGAACTGGTGGCAGGTATATATGTGGCCTGGTATGATGGCGGTAGAGTCCACCTGAAGGGAGGAACCCGGGTGGGGTCCTACAGTAGGATTCTGGGGCCCATCATGTGGGACTGGAGCATGTGAGAACATCATGAGGTCATCTGTGAGGCTTGGGCTGTGGTGTAGGGGAGGAATGGAGCCGCAGATAGCGCTGCCTGGTGATGGGGCAGAAAATGGGCAGCCTCCCACTTAATTACATCTAACAATTAATTATTAAGATCAAGACATGGCAGGAGAGGAGGTGGGTGGTTGGCCCAAGAACAGGTGGGTGGGCCACATGGAGACTGGCACTGAGCAGGCCCCTCCCGTTATGCCCCTAAAAAATGAATTTCATTATTAGAAATAAATAGACCTTTAATGGCTTCTTACTTTTGCCTGTTACTATAGGAAGACAAAAGACCTTGGGTTTTCATGTCGCTTTTATAGGTGTGGCCAGAGTCAGCAAGTTGGAATTTAAATTCAAGGTTCTCCCAAAATGTATGTGTACTAGGTCCTGGCTATAGTTTGGGGTTATTTTTCATCCTATTCAAAGAAAATCTGTCTTATATAGAAAATGGTCTATAATTACATCTTCTTATCTTTAACAAATCATTTAACTTTGAATCCAACTGTCCTACCATGCTCCATACCTCCAGGAGTTGGCTGCTGCCAGGGTGAGATCTGCCACTGGAGCTTGGGCAGGGGCTATATTCCATTGCCCTGGAAACGGGGAGCTCCCAGCCCTTGCTCCAAGATCATGATCAGGGAGTGAGGGCTTGGGAGATCCTTTTTCCCAATGGCTCCCTCTTAGCCATTACAATTGAGGAGTTGGGGGCTAGGAGATCCTTGTCTCCCAGCACCAGCTCCAGAGCTGTCACAGGGGTTGGGCTGAGAGATTCTTATCTCCCAGTGCCAGTTCCACAGTTGTAGGGTCAGAGCTCGGAGATCCTTATAAGGCTCCCTGATGGCGCGGGCTGGGGAGCCTTTTCTCTGCCTAGCTCCATGATTGTGATTGCAGAGTGGGGGCTGTGAACTGTCCTGGTCAAGGGCAGGTCCCAGCCCCATGCTGTAATTTGGTGATCAAGGTGTGGGGCTTGGAAAGAGCTCAGGGGTGTTGCAGGTCCTACCCCCCCACCCTGATCTGCCAGTGAGGAATCCCTGCCCAGTTAGGGGCTCACTGCTAGCTGCTGCACTGGTGGATCATGGCAGGGGCTGGGACCTGCCCCTCCTCTGCAACTCTTTCCAAGTCCCTTGCCCCCAACTGGGGAGCCAGGGCCAGAAGCTCCCTGCTGCTGGGGCAGGAGGGCATTGTTCCTGCTATGGCAGCAGGCAGCCCTCTGGGGGCAGGGAGAAATGTTCCAGTGCTCCCTGACAGTCCCTGGGCTAGCACTCATGGGGAGTCTAACCTCCCCCTGGTGTGGTATGCACCCATTGCAGGGCTGCTGGAAGTAGGACCTGTTTGCTGCCATTAGCAGCAAATCTGGTCCTGCTTTCCTGCACATGTAGACACTTGCCTGGGATCTAATGCATGTGTAGACACACCCACTGAGACAATTGGTAGCTCTACAGAAGTAAAGCTCTATGAGGGTGTACCCCATGCACAGGCCCCTGGCTTAAGCACGTAATTATGATAATGATGATAATGATAATTGATGATGATGATAATAATAATAATGCATTAGTATTGCCTCCTGTACACAGTATGAGAATGGAAGCAATACTTACAGTTTTTAGAACTCAGGTGTTGGGAAAGAAATGGTGGCTATGTTCTGTCACTGTTAGTAAATATTGTCATAGTTGTAGAGCAGCATTTTTCCCTTGTATATGTTAGCCCAGTTGGCTTATTTGAATCCACTTTAGAGACCAGTTTATGCCTTCTGTTCTACAATGCATCTTGTTGGTCTGTATAAAGATTCTCTGTTTGTTGTTCCGCTTATTCTAATCCATGTCTCCAGGTCTGTTTGTACACTGACCTTTAAAAAGCAAGGCCCTCTCAGGAAAGTGTTCAGCATGTTGTGGTGACATAAGCAAGTACCAGTAACATGGCTACTAAGAAGTCAGAGGTATCCCCTCTCTTCTGAGGTAGAAATGATCCTATCATGTTGGCACTGTGCTTCGCACCTTTTCACATTTTGAAAGCACTGCAGTACATCCTGCCCATAGCGCCTCATACTTTGTGTTTTAAAGATGAGAGCTCATTGTCAAGCTACTAGCTGATGAGCTTCCCTCCTATTTATCAAATTAGACAAGCTTTGTGTCAAATAAGAAAACATTCCCCTTTTGATGTCTTCATAAGGAATCAATATCACTTGTGAAAGGTTTCAGTTCCCCTCTTTTAGGACAAACATAAATAATTACCTAGATAGCTACCTTATGCAGATTCAGAGGCTTGTTGTCATCCAGCAATTGTGGCAGCTCAGCCAAACTCCTTGTCTGGTGCCACATGATGGATAGACATGGTTTGATGAATGGCCCATGCCATGGTGTGCCATTAGAACACATGCACTTCAAGAAGATTAATTGTTTTAAATTGTGCCGACATCTTTCAAGACTTAGCATTTAGGTTTATCTATCTATCTTCCACACATCAACAGTGGCATTGCATATTTTAGGCAAAAAACATAAGGATAAATTAAACATATCTATATGGATCGATGAAGCTTTAAAGAACTTTTCTAGCTTTCCAGGTGGTACTACTTTATGGCATTGTTTTGAAAAGATACAACTGTCCTTAAGGGCCTCACTCAGATTTCAAAGCAGTGGTCTTGGGCAGTACCTACTTTTTCTTGACTTTTTTTTTTTTTCTATTTTGAAGTAAAATCAGAATTTTTTTCTTGATCCTGCTTCCTTCTCATTTTCCCATTAACTGTCAACTATCTGTTTTCCTTTCTCTTCTACAGCAGCACTTCAAATGTCTCTCAGTACCAACCCAAACTATTAAAAAGAAATAACTCCAGTCCACAAAAATGGTAAGACTGGCTTTTCAACTTGTGAACTTTGAAAACCTTTTATATGAATTTGCCTTTTGGATTTTTAGCTGTTCATGTTCACATTTTCAAAGATTTTGAAACCAGGAGGACTAAACTTTAAAGTTGAGATTCTTTTCTAATCAAAGAAACCTAGAAAAATAGGGCTGAAAGGGGAGGTCAAAGTAGGTTTGTCCCCATCTGTACCATACAAGTGTTTTGTCTAACCTGTTCTTTAAATCTTCCAAGGATGGAGATTCCATATCGCCTCTAGATATGTTAGATATGTTCAAGTGATTCACCACCCTCAGTTAGAATGTGCTTCCTAGTACCCAGCCTGAATCTCCTTTGTTACAACCTGAGACAATTGCTTCTTGTCCTGTCCCTTGTGGACACAGAGAACAGTTTATCATTAGACTCTTTATGACCACATTTCATATATTTGAAGACTGTTATCAAATCCCACCCCCCTTCAGTCTTCTCTTCTGCATGACATTTCTAAGGTGGGCTTGATCTTGAGAATTGGCAATATGTAGATTTCTGGGCCTATAGCACAGCAACACCTCCAGTGAACAGTCCCAGTCTGAAATAGACTGGTGCTCTGCAGACACAGTAGAATTGGTTCTCTGCTTTGAGGGGGAAACAAAGGAGTGAAGAAGAATAGAGACAGCCGTGGAAGGTGGGGTGCGAAAAAGATAAAGGAGCCACTGTTAAGAGGGGAAGAAGTGGCAAGGAAGAGAGGCTGTGGTCAATGAAAGAGGAGAAACCATCGCAACAGTGATGATGGCTATCCATTGTTAGAAAATAGGGGAAGTACTAATGTTTAAGAACTGGGATCTCAATCATCTGGTCCTGCATGCTGAATGCGTGGTGTGGAGCCGGTTCATGGGTCAGACCAGACCCACAGACTGACCCACAGACTGACCAGACCCACAGACTGACCCAGATCCAGTGCATGTCCTGAGCTGGAATGGGTGCAGCGTGCACCTGGATCCTCTTTGACTGCTCCAGGGCTGTACTGCACGGTCTGGATCTGCTGTAGTGCAGCTATACTTCATGGCCCTGGAATAGTATGTAGCCGCTCTGGGGCTGCACTGTATATGGCAGCTGCTCTGCTGTTCTGGGATGTGAGCTAGACTGGCCACCTCACGCTGCACATGGGGCCATCTCACATGTCACACATCCTTCCCGTTGGCCATCCTGAGACCCATGGGAGAACTGAGGGTGGGTTGATTCAGCTCTGTAGGCTATATCTTTGATATCCATGTTTTAAAAGAACAGGAAGGGTGCTACTGCCCGCTATGTTCCATGAGCTCTTAGCCACAGGAAACTGCCACTTCCCAAATCTTGGGAAGACAAACTTTCCTGAAAACCAGAAACTCCTTTCCAGCTAGCTCTAGTTTTCAGTCACTCCCATCATCAGCTGGGCCTCTTTGTATGTGCTCCTCTAGTCAATGATGAGCTCCTCACTCAGGGATGATTTCATGGCAAGTTTGGAGAAGTTGCTGACTGAAATAAATGAGGAAGAAGTGCTCACTGGCAGTAATTAAGTTTAAAAACAAACCAACAAAAAAGAGCAAGCAACTCCTGGCAATGGGGGCAAGGAAGGTGGGAATGGTAAGGGGGGAAAAAAAAAGGAGCACAGCAAAAGAAGGTAAAAAAGAATGGGGCCTTAAGAGGGAGAGGCAAAATCCAATGTATTTCAGGTCCTGCTGTTGTCCTACAAATGACCTGCCAGCTTCTGGTGGTACTTGGCAGCTATGAATAAATGGCTGCATGAATGGTCCAAATTCAAGCAGTGGGTTTAGCAGAATTCATATTAGAAGCCAGGGGTGTTGGTTGTAGGCGTGTTGGTCTAAGGACATAGGCAGACAAGGTTCTTTGGGTAAATCTAATATCTTTTATTAGACCAACTAAAATAGTTGGAGAAATTGTTCTTTGCAAGCTTTTGGGTACAAACGGCCTTCTTCAGGCAGAGGGAGAGTCTGCAGCTGATGATGATGATTATTAGCCAGGAATTCAATTCCTGGCCTCTCCTGAATAGTTTGGGCTTCCCTCCTCCTTCCAATCATAAGACCTTCAGTGGGACTGATAAGATCCATGAGCCTAAAAATTGACGTGTTGCTAGAATGCTGTAGGTAAATGCAGGCTGAAGGCAGTTTCAGGTGGCTGCTGTCATCTATTGCCATTCTCTCCAACTAGATGGATGTTGTGGAAGAACTGCCTTCTTCCATAAGGGATTCAAGAAAAGTTGTAGGAAAACTAGAAAGGAGAAGAAAAACAGCATGGTGTATATTTAAGTGTACATATTCCCCATATTCATGGCCTGCGTGCCCCTCAAGGTGTGATAGGCAAACAGGGTAGACAGAAAGGCAGTTTATCAGGGAGCTGAAATTGTCTCACTAAGTTTGTATCCTCTACTCTGAGATGATAAACTGGAAAACAGATTCAATCCTCAAAGTTTTGAAGTAAAAATCCACAGAGGAAACAGTGAAAAGAGTTAAAGCATGGAGAAGAGGAAGCCAAAGTGAAAAGTCATAACTGGGGAAGTCATAGAAATGATCAATAGTTACTAAGAGATTTTAAGAAAGGTAGGGTGGAATTCATGGAAAAACTTCTGACCTGAAACCAAATTCTGAAACTAAGGGCTTTTGCACTCACTTATGCTGGAACTGTGTCTAGAGCCACCTGGAACTGAGTTGTCTTCCAGCAAGGACTAGATTACAAAACAAAGAGCAGCTCTATCAATGTAACAAACCTATTTAAATTGGGGACCTTTATGTGGAATCTGTTTTGTGTGTGCTGCTTGTGTGTCTGCTTCCCGCTGTGGGCTAAATTCACAGCTGCTGTAAATTAATATAGTTAAACTCATTTGAGTCGTATTACAATTCCTTAGCACTGATAGAATTGCAAGCGGTGGGCAGAATATAGAGAAGGTTCTTCTTTCTGCTGCAATGAATAGGTTGCTGCTGATATTGAGTATCCACCCATCACTACTTTACAGACACTCCCATGAGTTATCACAATGATAAGAATGGCCACTTTTGTTTCCTGCATCTATTTATCTTGCAGACAGAAATCCCACTTTACAAAAACTGTGGCCCAGAAACATGTGTGCAAATCTGAGATTTGTAAATTGAAAAAGATATTTAGGTATACAGCTTCCCATGATGTGTAGCTGAATGCCTGTTTCCATGTGCAAATTCAGTTTGTATATACATCTTCAGTGGTACTCTATAGATCAGGTTTTCAGAAATCTTGGTTCCTTTTGAGACAAGAAAATAAGAAACCAGCTTCTCCAATATCTGATCCCAAGTATTTCCCTGATGGTATTGAACACTTTGTTCAGGGGAGCGGTAACCACCTGATGTGTTTAATGACAGAGCTAATGTATCAAACCATTGTTCAGATGTGGGGCAGGTATGGAGGAAAGGCAAGATGGAAAAACAAGATTGCAATAATTCTGGGGCCTCTCCATCTTCACTTTCTGCCTGTGCTCATTTCCCCCCAGCCAAAACTGCTGAATATTAACCTCCCCTGCTAAGCTGCTGGATTAGCAAAGCTCAGGAGCTCCATTTTTCTGCCCGCCTGTCAGGCAGTCTGGACTCTTGGAGTGGATTCCTCTGCTTCTGTATGTGGAGCTTTTGAGAGATTGCTGCAAACGCTGACGTGATGTCCTTTTCCCCTGCTCCTATTACACGGGTATTCAGTTTAATAATTGTATGTGGATCTCAGAGCCACTGCCAAAGTCCTGCTCATGCAAAGTCATTTGGTGAAGGAGTCCATTATGATCATGGCTTGCGGTGATAAATTCCCTGTGATGGTGGCAGCTCACAGCAGCCTCCTCTCATAATGACATTCTGCTCTTGTTGGCAGGGATCCCTGGGTGGGAAGCAGTGCCCCAAAATAACAAAGATGATGATGATGAGAGCAGCAGCAGCTAGACAGACTCTGGGAGACTTTTTATAGAGAATAAAGAAAAAAAAATGTTTTGCTTATTTGGGTTTATTGATGTTGTGTGCTTTACAGGATTCCTTTTAAATTTGCCTGCCACAAGACACCATATTTTTACTTCATCAGTAAGGCCCAGACAAGGAGAAATTATTAAGCATGAACCAAACTGATAGTATGTGCTGGGCCCTTATGTCCTTCTTGAGTAATAGGTCAGAGGTACCAATTGCTGTCCTAAAACAGGCTAGAGAAGAACTCTCCTAACCAACTTTACATTTGTAGATAATTTTGACTTCATCTTGCTAGTGAGAGGTCTGACACCCAAGAATCCTGTTTAAGTTAATGAGATTTCTCATTGGTAGAAGAGTCCATGTGGATGCATTTATTTTTCAGATAAGAAGTAAAGTGAAGTCATCTTCATTGCTGTCCCTGTGCAGACCCAAAATAAGACAGTTAACACTGCATTGTTCTTCATATGCAGTTTCTGGCCAGTCCTGGCATCCCTGAAGAACCCTTATGTGGACAGAGGCAGATCCAGAGGGGCTGTGGTGGTGCTGTTGCACACTCTGAGCTCGCTGGCTGATCAGCATAGGTTCTGCCAGGGCTATGCAAGCAGTGAGCTCTCTAAGCTCATAGAGCTCCAGCAGGACTTGTGCTAACCAGCTGGTGAGCTTGAGAGGTCACTAAGCATGCACTGCACAGCTGGAGGATCTGGCCATGCATGTGGCCACCCAGTAACATCATTTATTCAAAGTGTTTGGGTGACCTCAGTGGGAGGAATGTGTGGGAAAGGCTGCCATGAACTACATTGATCCAAGTACTGGATCCAACCATCCAACCAGGGAAAAAACTTCAGGAGCAGAAGTGCATACACCAGTGATTCTCTTTTTTTTTAGATTTGGGGCATCCCTCATTAGACTCAAGGCACCCTTCTGAAAATGCCAGGTCTTAGTTTGCCCTTTTTTAACTATAGAAAAATAATAGGGCAATTCTTCTGTCTCAAACTGAGAAAAGCCACAAGTCAGAATGTTGTTGACACTATGGATTCACTTTTGAATCGTATGTAGGCATTGCACGGTTGTTGGTTGTAGCCATATTGGTCTAAGGACAAAGCAGGCAACAAGACTGACTTTAGTGTCTCTTCTACCTTGTGGACTTTAGCTTTTTTTTCTACCTAGGAGAACTCATAACATCAGCAGAGTTTGTCAGGCATTGGGAAAGGGTGCTTGTGCCCGACAGCTTGCAAAGAACTTTTTTTTTTTTTTTTTTAATATTTAGTTGGTCTAATATTACATCTACCATTTGTAGGTGCTTGCACACCTAGCAGTGCTAATATTGCACAGCACCCCACAACACCGTTAAGAAAATGTCATGGCACACTGGTGCACTGCAGCACCCTGTTTGAGAATCAATGTAATTCATTATTGGCGTGTTTTCAGTATATTTTTTTGCCCCACCATGCTAGAACAGTCCCTCAGCAGCACTGATTTGTAGACTCTGGATTTTTTATCTTCTTTGAAAGCCTTGATGGATAGAAAGAGAGCAAATAACTTCTTTTTACTGTTCATTTAAGACCACTAAAGGAAGAAAAAATGTGTGGGTTAACTAAGTATGAGTGAGCTCTCTATTTAGTAAAGAATAGCACATTTTAATGGACATTTTAGACATCCTGAATGGTATGTGACCATTTTATCCTGATGCCCTCTCCACTACCTCTCCTACTGAGAATTACTACTTGTTTTTGTTACTGTGTCTTTGAACATATTTGTTAGAGCCTTCATTTAACTTGGTTGTCATGGGGGTACAGAATACATTTGACTATTTGAGATTTCAGATGATCAAAGGATTGTCAATGTAATATTTAGGGCATGACCTTATTTGGACAACTGATGTTCAGATACATTGTCTAGATAGTTAAATTACACTATATTACATGATCTATATAAAACGCCTTAACATACACTTGCACTTCCCTGTATCATTAATCTAAAACTATTACTGTGATTCACTTAAAAATCTCCCTCTCTCTCTCTCTCTCTCTCTCTCTCTCTCTCTCACACCACTTCTCTCTGTCATAAAAGGACAGCAGTGTAAAAAATCCATCTTCCAGGTTGAGTCTTATCCTTATGCTGGGAGTAGCAGGAATTAATCCAGATCAATGTATAGTTTCATAGTAATAAAGAAACACATATTCTAGCTCAATGGTAGCACACAACACGGTGTATAACTTCCTGCATTTTGGTAGGAGCTTAGACTAAGCTCTGAAGTCTGAGACAAATTCCCTATGATTTGTCTACCTCATTGGTCAGGCACTTTGAAGTTCTGGTTTCTGGCTTTTTCAGAGAAGAATTTCTCTATAATGGAGCTCTCAGCTGACACAAAACAATATAATAGACTTCACCACAACTGTCCCTTTCCTCAGGAAATGGAGAGAGGGGGCCTATCAGGGGCAAGGAGGTCATGGCTTTCTGGGCGAGGCAGAAGTCATCTAGGCCCTGCTATTTCCCAGTTCCTGGCTGGCATACATTTACAGCAGCCTAAAAGCTGTTCTGATTTACACCAGGGTTGGGGCATCTCCAGAATCAGCTGCCTCCAGCTAGTAAGTCTGTAGGAGGTGGGGGAGGGAGGGATTGGGGCTGGGACAAGCTGCCCAGCTGGGTTGGGGAGGCGTGTTACTTGGGGAGGGGGGTGTGGGGTACAGGATGAGGGTGCAACAGCGCTGGGAGCAGGGGCTCTGCCCTGCTGCCACTTGCCCTGCTGGGGCTCATGGGGCAGGACGTGGGTGCAGCTCACTCCAGGCGGAAGGGGGCAAGGGACAGCAGGGCATAGCTCCTGCTCCCAGTGCTGCCGTGCCCACATCCTGTGTCCTTCTATGCCTGCTGGCACATGGTGTCATGGCAGAGTCACTGCAGCTCCTTGCACTGGGGCAGAGGCAGGCACAGCTGGAGGAGCTGTGGGAGAAGCCCCCATGGCTGCCCTGCCCAGCTCCATCCCCTGCCTGGCCCCAGCCAAGTCCTGCCACTTAAAAAAAAAAAAAAAAAAAAAAAAAAAAAGGCCCAACACTCATCGGCTCTGGCTGGAGGGATCAGGGCCTCTGAGAGCTTATAGAAGAGGTCTCCCCCCACACACACAGGTTAGGGAAGTGGGGGGCAAAAGCCCTATGGCATGGGTGCAGCATGGTTCAGTAGGGCACTGCCTAGGAGCTGGGGCCACTGAGGCTGAGCACTGCCAGGCTCTGGCTGATGCATGGAGCTGCCCCAGCTCCCAGGAGAATTAAACTGGGAGTTGTGGAATTGAACCAGGGGCTAGCTTTTCACAATAATGGTATGATATGGGTGTATTGTGATCCTAGCATGGGAGATGATGTACCTTGCCTTCCTTATAAAGAAACAGCAGCTTCTGCTTACCATATGCTCATTCAATGTGTTGTGTCAGCCTAGATGCCATAGTATGCCAGCATGGATACCATATAATGCCATGGAGGATGACTGAACAGTCACCAGTTTTTATGCAGAATTGTTTTAGTACAACATAATGATTAACTCCTCTTGCAAGTACAGTTCTGTAATATGCAGATACCTGTACCCAAATCACATTGAAACTATTTATCATTTCCTTTAAGTTCCTCCCCCCCACCTTGAGATCCCAATGAAAAAAAAAGAAAGGTGAAGAGTAAACAGTAAATTTAAGACAAATGAGTAGCTGAACACTGGCATATTTGAAACATATCGGTGGCCGCTTACAAATTCATTCGGGGGTTGCAGCAAGGGATCGGAGATGCTTTGCTCACCATGGCACCCCTTGGTGTAACAAGGAACAATGGTTACAAACTGACACAGCAAATTTAGGCTAGATATCAGGAAAGACTTCTTTACGGTAACGGTGGCCAAAATTTTGAAATGAGCTTCCAAGGGAGGTGGCGCTCTCCCCTACCTTGGGGGTCTTTAAGAGAAGGCTGGATAGGCATCTGGCTGGGGTCATCTGACCCCAGCACTCTTTCCTGCCTAGGCAGGGGGTCAGACTCGATCTGTTGAGGTCCCTTCCAACCCTAGCATTTATGGCTCATCCTATTGCTACTAAACAAGTGTCCACGTCTCAAACTAACACCACACAGTTGGTACTTGTTGGCAATCAAGGCTCTCAATAAGGCAGGGAAGCAAAAGATTGAATAGGCATGCAAAGCTAACAACTCTCGTGTGGCGTGTGTATTGTCATCCTACTCAACCTTTGCCCTTCTTCCAAGCATCCCTTATATTGTGAGGTATGCTCTCTTCTTATAGTGTGGCTAGCATCAGAATGTAAACTCTGCAGGGCTTGGCTTTTTCCATTTTCTGTGCATTTGTACAGTGTCTGTTACAATGGAGCTTTTATTACTGAGGGGACCTTGTACTACAAATAGAAGGAGATTTTAAAGGGAAATTCAGAGTTAAGCACCTGAGTATTATTGAAACTGAGCCACCTAGATTGTACCCCATAGATTCCTTTTGAAACTTTCAGCTATAAATCATCATTGCCATTTCCAGGCCCCCGCCTCTCCATGGAAAAGACAGATGTGTCTCCTGTATATAATGTAGGCTGCTTTTTATAATAGATGATGCATGGGTCTTCTCTGAAGGAAGTTGGCTGCTCCACATTTAAGATCATGTCTACATATTTTCACTGTAGACTAAATTTTGATTTCCCTTCACACCCTTGTGAAAAGCACTTTCTGTATTTTCTTTTTTTAAACAACATGAGAGATGATGTGGGTTAACGGTGTGAAATAGGAGGTTCTGAAAACACTGTGGTGCTTTAATTGGTGGTTCTTAAGTTTTCTAATCATAACATACAGGAGGCCTACTTGCTCCAGTCAACATTACCTCTATGTTTTGCTCAGGACTGATGTGGTGAAGTGTGCTCTGCCCACTTGTTCCCACTCCATAGAAACCCACCCCCAGACATGAGGTAGTGGAGACTGGCCCTGAGCACATGCTAGGGGTGCAGCTTGTATGCTTTGTAATTATTGGCCCATGCTCAATTTCTAAGGCAGCTGCATTACCTCTATTTTGGGATATGACCCAAGGGCTGGACCAAGTAGATGAGATGGACTGCCTGGTGATGCTCTGGGACATATCATGGAGGCTGTATACACATCTACAGTTTTTGATTCAACATGAAGTTGTACTCTTCCAAGGCAAACATAATTAAAATAGCACTACTGCTTTAGCATGGACATAGACCTACTGATGTAAAGGTACTTTATACCAATACAGCTGATTGCTGTAACCTCCATACTAGGTTTTATGCTGGGATAACTATTTTTAGCATGAAAAAAAATATTTTGAGTGAATTAGATAATTAGAGAACGTATTAATTGGCAAACTGGGGAGAACAGAATTAGGGAGAGGGGTTTAAAAATGGGCCATAATTGCTTCTGGATACCTAAAATGTAAGTCTCATGGAGTTTTTCTAACCTAATGCAAGACAGAATTTCAGTCAAGATCATCCTAATGGTGTCTTCTGCTCTTATACACATGGAAGCTACAGCTTTCTAGATAGTACAACACAATTTGCTTGCATTCACACAGACATAGAAAGCAAATAAATGTGAACTCCTAACCATCAAGAAACAGTTAACAGCTGTGATTAGTATCAGGTACTGAAAGAGTGTCCAAAGATCTGGGGCCCCACTGCCTGAAGGAATTTATGATTTGTTTATTTGTATTTATTTCTGTTTATTATTCATTTGCTTGTTTCACATCCCTGTCAAGGATCAGGTCTTCATTGTTCTAGCTGCTGTACAAACATAAAACAAAAATGCAGCTCCTGTGCCAAGTGGAAATACAAAGTGGACTGGAGATTATGGTGTGTTAGCAGCGGAAATGGAGAGGATGACAGACTAGAGTGGAAACAGTATTAGATTATTTTTATTGACTTTACTCTCACTAGCAATAGAAATCGCAGCCTGCCTTAGTCCAGCAAACGGCCGAGTTCCCAAGCTGACCATTTTTATGCAGGGATGTGACCTCATGCCTGGCACAAGACACTAGGAAGCCAAAGAATTAATCATTCTATAGCCTAATTTGAGCACCTGAAATAGAGTTAAATGTACAGCTGCAAAGCCTTGTGAAACAGACACTCTTTTGCTAACTAATTTATTAAAAGTGTAGAAATTCTTTCATTGGGTTATTTGTAAGTCCCTTGCTCCTGTGTGTCATCTGCCCTTGGCTGCAATATAACCATAAAACATTTACTGCAAAGCCATGAAGAATCCATATGTCCATTTGATATGTCAGGCCACCAAGAAGCCAGAGCTTGTGGGGTAGCATAAGGATATCTGAAGGTGACACATGCTGTCATTTGATGAACAGAGATGCAGAAGGGGCTTCTGGCAGCCACTACCTTGGCCTTGACAACTTGTGATGGTGACCAGGTGGGGTGTGTTATCTTAATAGTCTGGAGCTCTTGTGAATTATTTGCTGATAGATGTAAACAGCTGTTATTCTTGGTAATGGAAAGCAATTAGAAACATCTGTACTCTTGGCTATGAGTAATGCCTCCTATCCTCACTGCTCCCAAGTGCCAATTGGAAATAACTACATCATCAGGATGGGGCTGGCAATTCTACACTGCATTATGGACTGATGATTAGTACTGAGCTGTGAAGAACAAGAGGTGAAGTGCAGTAGAATGAAGCTTTACCTGTGCTCTAAAGACAGGAAGGGAAGTGCTGCTTTTACAACACAGGGAGGCTGAAAGCAAGGGCTTTGGCTCTTGTATCAGTCCTAGGGCAGTAAGCAGCTTAAATTTACATGCCTCACTTCATCTCAGCTTTGTAAAATGACAGCTCAAAATAATGGCTTGCCCAAGTTTTGTGATACTTAACAATTTCTGTCTGATTATTGTTTTCCTCTCTGTTTTTCTTCTAAAAAGGCAGTAGTTATCAGAGAAGACTCAGCAAAATAGGCAAGACTACCTGCTCTTTTTCTCTTATATAGATTCACAGATGTTAGGGTCGGAAGGGACTTCAATAGATCATCGAGTCCGACCCCCTGCATAGGCAGGAAAGAGTGCTGGGTTCAGATGACTCCAGCCAGATGCCTATCTAACCTCCTCTTCAAGACCCACAAGGTAGAGGAAAGCACTACCTCCCTCAGGAGCCCGTTCCAGATTCTGGCCACTCTAACTGTGAAGTTCTTCATGTCCGATCTAAATCTGCTCTCTGCTAGCTTATGGCCATTATTTCTTGTAACTACCAGGGGCACCTTGGTGAGTAGAGCCTCACCAATTCCCTTCTGCACTCCCATGATGAATTTATAGGCAGTCACAAGTTCGCCTCTCAACCTTCTCTTGCGGAGGCTGAAGAGGTCCAGGTTCCCTAGTCTCTCCTCATAGGGCTTGGCCTGCAAGCCCTTAACGATTTTGGTGGCTGCTGCACATACAACTAACATTTTCAGAGAACTCTGTACTGTGACTCCAACGTTCTTTAGTATGGTGTGGTGCCTTTGTACTGCTCAGAGCGGAGGAAGAAGGTCTTGATTTGAAAGGTTGTCTAACTCCATCTATGCAGTTGGTCCAATAAGATATCTCATTCTAAGAAATCCTTGTCTCTTGCATTTGATAAGTGTGGTTTTGTTTTTGTTTTGAGGTTGCTTATGATTGTGTTTATCAGGATTGGTTTATAACTGTGTCCAGGATTGGCAATAAAGGGGAAATAAGTTCAATATCCAGTTATTCTCATTCAGGTATGTCACTGAAGTACCAAGCATACAAGTGACCATTATACCCAGCACATATTCCGTGTTTTTTCCAAGGAGAGGTTGATATCTGGTCCCAACACTCTGTGTAGGACACATTTGTAAATCAAGCTTTCTGATGTGGCTGTCTATAAATGCTGCATCAGTCTGACCTAACTTGGAAGCATTGGTTGATCTTACTAGGGTTGTTCTGAAAAATTCTAAATCGGAACAGGTTTTGCCTAGTCTCATGCAGTCAGATGCTCCATTGTGTTAATTTTTTATTAGAACAAGAGTGCCTTGCTTTTGTTGATACAAAGAAAATCTTGGAGAACTGGATCAGTGTCATGCTGCTTCAAAATCAGCTAAGGTTAGGCTGTCCAAAATCTTTTAATTGAATAAATGCTTCCGAAGCCTAATGATGATCTCTCACCACCCCCATTTTTTTGTGTTCAACTCTGCATTGATCATGTAAAAATTAGATGTTCACCACTATGCAGGTATTTAGTAAGTAAATAGCACATTTCAAGGGGTAGTCCCATTGCCAATTGCTATAAGAAATTATTCTGATTTGGCTGAGAATAACCTTGGACATTTAGAATAGTTTAAAGTGTAAGGGATTTTCTGGCTGTGCTTTTATAAAAGGTCTGACACCGCAAGATGCTACATGCCTTAAACTTCCATTGGTTTCAGTAGTAACTGAGGGCATCTAGCACTTCTCATGAAGTCTTCAGCATCTCATAAGAGCAGCCTTAAAGTGCATTGCTAAAGAGGGCAATGCAAGTAGACGATGCTAAAATAAACTGCATGCTGAACCCCTGGGAGAAGCGGCTGCACTTGAGAATAAATCCAATATGGTCAGCTTCTAAAAGAATGTTTGTTTCTTGGAGAGAGAGCTCTTTATATTCAGATAAACAGAACTTATAAGGCTGTCTGTATTAGTGTACCTACTGTCTCACAGTAGTGCACTTTCTTGGTTATAAGACGTTTCCTTTTATAAGACTAATAAATACATACACTTAAGGTCTGATTTCATAGACTATAGCAGATTAGAAGTAAATGAAATGTGCATGACTTGTGCAATTCTCAGATTAAGGGACTCTGCGTCTGGGCAGACTGTAGCTGTTTTGGGCTATTCATGACTTGTTTAGGGGTTCATAGCTAGCCAAAAAGACCTGGAATAAGGCAGCCCTATGGCTGTCTCTCGCCAGCCTTTGTTGATGATCTGCAAGTTGGGTGGTAGATAATAAATGCACCATCTTTGTTCTGACTAGTGGGTTCTTTTCTGAGGTCTGTATCTGGATGGCATATAATCACTTTGCATAACCAAAAAGGCATGAAGAGTGGGCTATGGAAGAAGGATTTGCTTTGAGGCGCAGGAAAGGAGCTAAGGAGGCTATTCAGTATTTGGCTCTGCCACAGACTTCCTAAGTGACCCTGGTAAATTGCTGTATTCCATGCTTCATCTCCTTTCTGGGAAACGAGATTCTTTCTCACCTCAGATGAGTGTTCTTAAAGTAAATTCATTACCCTAGAGGTGTCGGATAGTGAGATAATCATATATATATTGGCTATCCCTCGATACAAGGATGATGTCTGCTGGGGGGGGAGAGGGAAAGGGGGAGGCAAATTATTGGTGAGTTTTAAGATATCTGAAGTGTCCATTCCACATTCTGCAAGTTTTTCTAAAGATATGACAGGTGGTATCTTGGAAGGGGCACAGCTGTTAGTCAGGATGTTGTGCTCTTTTCTTCCTCCTGCCACTTCTCGGTATCCTGAGCAAAACGCTTCACTTCGAAGTGGACAGTAGCTTGATGCAGGGCCATCCCTGGTGGGGCGCAAATTGGGGTAATCATCCCAGGCCCCATGCTTTGGGGGGCCCCATGGAGCTGGGTTGAGCAGTGACTCCGTGTCCAGCTGCTCACTCCCCTTCTCCCCCCACACCGCTTCTTTGGGTCTAGGGCCTGTGGGATTGGAACGGGTGCGGGGCCCTGCATGCGCTGATTTGCCCTGGGCCCTGCACCTTGCTGGGGTCACCTCTGGCTTGATGTGTGGTGCAGCGCCATTGAGACCTGTGACTAGCCAGCACTTCCAAGTTTGTAAGGTTGATGCCACCCTTCTTAACGTATGCTTTCAGAATGTCCTTGTAGCACTTCCTCTGTCCTCCATGTATCCTCTTACCATGACTAAATTGAGAGAAGAGGACTTACTTCAGGAGATGTGTCAGCCATCCACACACAGTGGCCAGCCCAGCAGAGCTGAGGTTTCATGATCTTTGCCTCAATACTGGTTATGTTAGCTGTGGAGTGGATGTTGGAATTGGTGTAGTGGTTTTCCCATCTAATGCAAAGGATCTTCTTGAAACAATGCTGATGGAACCATTCCAGGCACTTAAGATGGCTTTGATATGTCAGTGATATCAATAGTGAGGCAGTCAGGGGCCATGAAAATACTTGAGAACAAATTTTTAAAATGCATCAAGATTCATAAGGATTTAGGTAACATTTGAGGTCCTTTTGAAAACCTGTCTGTCTCTTCTTGTGGACCTTGCCCTAGATAGTCATGGAATTTCATCCTGCTCAGCAGAGTTACTTAACAGTCTTCTTCCCCAGGTTTCACTTTGAGAGCTAAGTCATCTCTGCTTCTATTGGATGTGAAGGAAACTCTTTTCTTTTATTTGCATAAAAGTAAACCTTTCTGGTAATTTGTTTGGCTATTTGTTGCTATAGCTAAACTATTGAAAAGCTAAGCAAATTCAACTCAAAGGCTGTCCTAAATGGATCTCAGACTGAGCTACAAAATCAGAGCTCAGTGCAGCAGAGCCCAAGTGACTTTAATGGCCTCCATCCAGAATGTGTCTATTCCATACATTTTCAAAGCAGCCACCTGGAGCTCCACACCTGTTTTTTGTTAAGGACCACACTACAGTTTAGGCTTCTAGATTGGATGCTATGTTTGGCAAATCATCCTTTTAATAGCATTCCATCTAGGTCTCAAAGGGTGCTTGCACAAGTTACATTTTTCACGTGATCATGCCCTTGAAAGCATTCTACAGCCCTGACATAACACACATGCACAGCTGCAGAGTGCCTTTAATATGGCTGATCACATGAAAAATTAACCATCGTCAAATTGGGTATTGGATAAAGGCACTTTAAAGCAGAGCACCTTAGGGAACTGGTGTTCCCTCAAGAATTAATTTTCCATGTGGGGGCAGGGATGGACTGGTCAACAACCTGCCCCCCCCCCGCCCTGACTCTGGCTAGGCCTCTTGAGAGAGGCAGCTGCTGCCAGCTGCTTTGCTAGGCCTGAGCTGGAGGGGTGTGTGTGCATGAAATGGAGCTCCCGCTGGCCTAGCTCCCCCCAGTACTCCAGCTGGGGTAGCTGAGGGGGACGGACTGCAAGGTGAGGGGCTCCATTCCACATCCCCCCCCCCTCCAGCTCTGGCCAGGCAAAACCCAGCCTGAAGCTCTGTGCTTCCCCCCTCCCCTTTCTCCCCTGCTGACATCTCCAGAGCTGGGAGGGAGGGGTGGTTCAGCAGCTTCCTTAATGCTGATAGCCCCGAAGCTGGTGGGAGGCAGGGGGTGGGGAGAGGGGTGGTTTGTCAGCCTCCTCAGAGGCTGCTGGAGTGCCCTTGGCTGCTGGCCAGGGCTGGAGCAGGAAAGCTCCAATCCCCTCCCCACCCAAGACCCACCTCTGACTGGACTGGGCAGTGCTTTGGAGTCGCCCTCAATGGGATGCTCATATGGACAAGTACTTGGAGGAGAAAGATGTCACCGACAAGCAACTGGAGTTCTTTGATATATGTTGCCCATATTGCATGTTTCACCTCCTGCCCTCCATGCCCTCTCCCTCAGTCCCTGCCACTCCTGGCTTCTGAACCCAAGAGGGAGTACGCACACCCCTCTATATCCTTGGCACGAAGTTGAAGGCACGTGTGCGCTTTGCAGCTACTGCTAAGGCAAAAGCTTTCCAAGTGTAAGCACTTGTGATGCCTGTGTATCCCCTGGTAGAATGTGCAGATGTACACCCCATGCTCTTACTGATGAGTACATTCCTGTTAGGTGTCTAAATACTTTTAAAACTTGGCTTTCAGTGATAATAATGGCCCCTCAAATTTGGATCACAGATTTTAAACTGCTCAAAGAATAGAGAGCACAAGGCTAATTCATAGTATTTTGAAGTACAAAAAAAATCAGCCTCATAAAACTGGAGTGCATGTTTTGAGTGGAGAACTAGATTTTCTGGCCAGAATAGAAGCACCCTGCTTAGATTCTTGCTTCACAGAGTAGCAGCGGTAGCATTATTATTCAGGCAACTGAGGAAGTCAGTTGACTTACTGGCTTATTGTTGTTTACTCCAAAGGTGTTCATGATCATCTCTCCTTCTTTAATCTTGATGTTTCACTAATCAAGCTAACCTTTTTTTAAGTCATTTTTTCTGTCTGTTCCTGGTCTCTCTTTTCCTATTTCATAGCCCTGGAGATTCTTTGTCTCTTTTCAGAATCAGATCTGCCCAGTTTTCAGCAGCAGTTAGGGCTTCAGCTTTTATTTAAGCAGGAAAGGGAGGGAAAGTCAGCTGAAGAGTAGGCTATGTCCCTGCTCTGTGCAGCCATATTTCAGGAAAAAAGATCTTTTTTTTTTTCTTTTTTCTTCATTTTGGTTTAAACAAGATGCATGCTTTATTTG
This sequence comes from Crocodylus porosus, assembly GCF_001723895.1. Taxonomy (NCBI): domain Eukaryota; kingdom Metazoa; phylum Chordata; order Crocodylia; family Crocodylidae; genus Crocodylus; species Crocodylus porosus. Next base: position 38,810,258 of record NW_017728912.1, read on the forward strand.
GGGGCATGTGCTATGCAAGAAAATCCAGTACGTGCTATGAAGTTGCACTCTATACTTTTTAACTGCCAGAAGAGATTTTTTTATTGGCAGTTGTATAAATATTGATTATTCAAATAGGATAGTTCTTTAAAAAGAATCAATTTCCTTGAAGAAAACCCTTGTAGTGGAAATGGATGCTAATTAATTGGTAAAGTGTTTTGATTTGTGGTATGTTTTAAATCGGATTGTGATTAGTTCACTTGTAGTTTTTGCAGTTAAACAAACAATAATTAACCATCATAGGCACAGTTATGTGCCTCTTTCCCTTCTCCACAGCTAACTAGTACCATTCTTGTATTGCCTGGAATAAGCTACCTCAGCCAAACATCCCATTAAATCCTTCAAGTGTCCATTTACACTTCCAGTTGCAAATGTTGAGTGATGCTTCATTGCTCAGCCAGGTCTCCCATCCTATAATGACAGGGGAGAAGAAGTCCCTACCATGCCAAGAAGACCCCACTAGTTTCTGCTGCATCAGTAGCCTCTGAACCCTGAGATTCATATTGCCACATTCCAGTCAATGAATGCAGAAGAAGAGGCACTGAGTTTGAAGGCTGCAATTAGAGCCAGGGGAGTTTTCACAAAGGAATACTGGAAGGCTTAATAGGAGACTTAATGAATATGGTCTGGGTTTGTTTTTAGAGAGAACAACATTAGAGAAGGGTTAATGGGCTTCACTCTGCTCTTATTTATCCCAGTGCAAGACAAGGCAAGCTCCACTGCTGTCAGAGAAAATGCACTAATACAAAATGGTGTAAATTAGAGGAGAATTGAGCTCCTTGTAGCTATAAGAGACATGTTTGGTCAAATCCATGGCTGGTATAAACTGGTGTACAAGCAACACTGAAGTAATCTAAACTGGATGAAGATCTGACCATCAGTACTTTTGGGCAGAGGGAGTATTTTGTTTCAAGTTTCTTTTTCTTTTATGTTCTTCCAAAGGAGAATGAAGCAAGTAACCACCATTTCATTTCCTGAAGTGTCAAAGCTGGGTGTTTTCTGGAAAGTAGAGCCTATATCTGTGTAGCTGATGTAAATTAAAGATGATCATCAACTAACACATTGGAGTTTAATGTTACTGAAATATGAAACCAAGCTGGATGCTCAATACATTTTTCTGTTTGACCTCTGTGTCTACAATGAATTAAAACTCATGATCTAGCAGTCCCGCATACAGACAGATACCAGATACTCAATGAAGAATTAGTTTTAGGGCCTTCTACACTGAATAAACAGACCTCTAAAATTTAGGTTGATGGATTAAATGTGAGAGCCTATTGAAATGTTTCATTTTTTGGAGCCAGCTGCCAGAAGGCAGCACACTTGAAACCAGTGCTTTGGATAGACATTTTGATTTCAAGGGAACTGGAAACATGGATTCATATTTTGTATCTTGGCCTTTTCCCTAATGGAAATATCTCAGTGCCATTGAATGGGTTCCCCAGGACTCATGGAATCCAAATTCATGGTTAGATGGGATCATTTTTATAGGTACAACAATGTTTCACTGTTTGACAAAGAGGGAGGGCTAGGGTAGCTGATGAACTTCACATTCAGAGAGGCAATACACAGCCCTATGCATCTTTGAAGGAAATGTTAACAGAAGCCAAACCCAACTTTGCTTATCAGTTGGAATGTGGGGAGGTGCAGGAGGAAACCGTGTGGGAGAAATGAAAATGCAAGACAGACCAGGGATAATTTCAGTCTGAGCTGTATTTGGGGCCTTTGGGGTAGAAATAATATTTAAGTCATTATTTTAAAGGGACCAGAAGACCTGGGACATCTTCCTGTTTCCAGGCACTAGCATAAATTTTGACAGTTTGGCCACAGGTGGCTCAAGGGTAAAGTGCCAAGCTGTAGCATGTTGCCTAGTTTACATGGACCCATAAAATATTACTGAAAGGAGGAATGTCCTGAGGAATGATGGGTGGATGTTTGCGTGTATGTGGGAAGGTCTTATGTAATATACTGGGCCAGATCTTCTACACTTATAAGATTGCTTTGTGATGTTCAAGATCTTCAAAGCAGTCCTAAAGATGTCTTAGCTGAATGTGTGAAGATTTGTTACATGGGGGAATGGGAGGATCAGTTGGTATAGCCAACCCTAAGTAACCCTCTTTCCTGTTCCTTGTTTGTAGAACATGCCAGGATTTTCTAGGATGACGGAAGCCTCGTTTGGAAAACTACCACTGGATTCTGGTGAGTCTTGATTGTGTAATGGCCCTTTGGCCTTGGAAAGTGGCTTAAAGTAGAGAAGCCCTGAGGTTGCCCTAAATTATGCTAAAGGTTGGAATGACCTCTGACAACCGTGAAGACTGTAGTAACACAAAGGTATTTTAAAAATGCTGTTATGACTCAGCTCCTCAACTTCAGTGAGAGGAGCTTCTGTGCGGGTAAGCCTTCAACTCAGTAAATACCTTCCTTTTTAAGAATGTCAGAAAAATGTTACTTTACCCAGAAACTACTCCATCAGATTGGTTCTCATGTATCCCCTAGGCAGTCTCTTGCTGGGAATTAGATTGAGAATCTTTGCAGCTATGGACAGTGCCAGTAGATGGTGGTCTTAAGTTGTGAGCTGAAAAATCTGCAACACCTGTCAGTTCATTGAATACATACAGCTATGAGTAAGTTGCCAAAAATTACTTGTACATTGCCATGTAGTATTTGGAAATGTATTCATATGTGAGACTTGGACAAACAAAACCACTGAGATACCAGGTATTTGGCCTTGAACTTTTACAAAAATATCTTCTTTTGTTTGTCTTAACTTCCCATGTGTCGTTTTTAGACCCTTAGGACTGGGGCAAGCTGACAGTTTCACATAAGGAGTTTTGGATGCTATAATCTGTCCAATAGGAAGAACACTTATAACTCATGGCCTATATGCTGAAACATATCTGTATCCCCTCTGTGTCAGGTGCATTATAGAAAGATTCGTGTGCAATAGGTGTTACAATACCTTGTAATTTTATGCAGACTGACTAGAATTAAATACTTAAAAGATTAATTTTGAGTTGAAATATTAAAAAATTAAATAGAATGTTTTATTATAATGACATAATTTAAAACTAACTAAAAATAGCATTAATAACTATCATGTTAACTCTTCTTTCATTAAAAGAAGAAATTTAGCAGTAAATTATTAAGTGATCAAATTTATGAGGCCCGATTTTAGTAAAGATTTTACATGAAAGTATAAATCATGCAACATGATTTCTGTCTGGTGACTATTGCAAATTGCTAACTGCAATAAATTTCTGAGGAAGTTAGTAATATAAACATTTCAGCATTTTAACCATTAGCAGAATAGTGCTATTTGTTCATAAATGGATCTGTATTAAAAAATTCTTGTTCAGTGATTTACTTTCACACTGCCATAAGGAATTAAAAGGATGTACTAGAGCAAGAAAACAGACAAACCGACAAAGTGAAAAGGAAGTGTGTGTATTCCTGATGTATTTATTTATTTTTTGTCGTTGGCTGGAAAACTGGAAGGTTATTTCTTTTAGGATGCTGACTTAATGCAAACTATAATGTTTTTGTTTTATTTGTTTTTTTTCAACATTAGTATAAAAGCATACCCAATACACTGTTTGTTCATTTTAGCAATTTCATAACCTCCTCTGATGTAGCAATGTATCGAAACTGGACTTTGACATTTGCTTCATTTAAGTAGATGGGACTACTTATGTCTAATATTAAAGGCAGATTGAACTGGCAGCCAATCAGTTTTTCTGCCCACGTCTTTCCAGCATGTGAACGTTTGCTATTTTTTTTTAAACTGATTTAATACTTTAATCAATATTTTTATCTGGATAACATTAATGGTTCCAGATGTCAGTTTATGTACATGCACGCGCGCACGGTAACAATAATGACTATTATTTAATGCATCAATGTGATTCACTAATATCAAAGTGTAAGTGTTCATATAATCTCAAATATATTTAGGATGAAATTATAAATAAAGCCACTGAATATCTTCAATTTCCTACAGATCTTAAGCAACCTCCATGATTTTCTTGAAACAAACTTTTCATTACCTCACCTTGCCTGTTTAACAAACACTCTTCAGGTCAGTTTCTGCCCTCAGGTTTGCTCTCTCTGATTTAGCAAACCATTTAACCATGTGTTCCAAGATGTGCTTGAGACCTGCAGCTTCTGTGTAAGTGTTGTGTGGAATAGAGATGTCCTTAAGTCACTGCTTAAAATGAAACATCTGCTTAAATGCTGTGCTGAGATGAGGTCAATATGCATAACTCCCTGAACTCAGTTGTGAATATCTGAGAGAAGAATTTAGCTGTAAATTAGCTGCTCAAAGAAACTCTACTGCGTAACTTCAACATGCTTTTTCATTTTAAATGATGATTGAAAGTTTATGTTAGTGGCTACTTAAAACAGTAAATGGATGGTGAACCTGATTTAATTTATAAAGTACATTTAGGGGAGGGTTTTCAAAGGTGTCCTAATAAATTTGATAGTACATTCTGAATGATTTTCATGTGTATTAAGCATCCAAATCCTTTTGAGATTATACAAAATATTAAAGACAGCAAGTTCAGAAATGTTTTCCATGTCTTACAGAGATCTTAATTTATGCAGAAACTAGAAAATCATAGAATTATAAATAGCAGTAAGTTGAGCCTATTGATATAGTAATGAGAACCAATTTTAAACTAATCATTTCTCATTAAGTTAATACTTCTTGTGCATTAAGTAAAGTTTCTTGTGCAGAGGAGTTCTTTTTGGGGGTTCTTCACTAATCAATGAGGTATATTGTGTTAGCGAAATGGAGCTGTGGTCTGTTAGGTTAGCTTTGTTTTTCACTGTAAATTACAGCACTTTCATAACTCCTTAACACAGCTCCCAAATAACAAAATGTCGCACTTGATTTTTCTCAATTCAGCTCAAATGAGTGTCCTTAAAAAAAAAAAAAAAGGGGGGGGGCATAATTTAGTGTAAAATCCACAGCTTTCATTTGCAGGCTAATTACACATTTTAATTTTTCATTGCCTGTGAAAGAACACAAATGGACCCCAGGATTCTTAATCAGTGAAATAAAAATTTATCTTGCAGCTTATAAATGAAAGCAGTAACCCTTGCATTGAGGAGCATCTTACTCCGTGATAAACATGAGTAAAATGCACCAAGGCTACTTAAGGAGTATGCAGTATAAGAAAGGGAATAATGAGACTTAGGGTGATTAAAGGTATCAGAATATGGTCCAATGGTAGCATGTGTATCCGTATTCATAATTAGTCTACTATTTTGTGTATAAAAGTTCCTAAAAGTAAGTGGATGAGCTACTGTTTTAATTTAGCTTGTGTTAGTTATAAAGACCACCTTTCCATTCATAACAGCTACTCTTACTCACATACATACATAAGCATCAGGCATAGATGCTGTGTGGCGTAGGCCCTTTTTGGCTTGATGTCTTAACAGAGGACGATGCCAGGATGAGGACCAGTGCTATCACAGCTGCTCTCCAGTGTTATCTTTCTTGCTGGCCATGCGTTTGATCTTTTTAAAGTTGAGAGCTGGTTCTGCTGGCTGATAGGTCCAGGCCTGTCCCTACGAGGGATTTCTTCATGGGGCTTGGCCTCCCCTTATACCCTAGACTTACCATGTCCTAGATGTTATGTGAGTTCTTCTTTTGGGTCATGACCCCTTGTCACAAGTACAATTGTTCTGCTATGCTGCTGGTGTCCTGGTGAGGCCCTTCTAGTTGCGTCGGTAGAAGTCAGTTGGCAAGCCAATCCTATCTTGGCCCAAAGTTCATTCAGGGCTCATCTTCAGTGTCAATTCCTTAGCAGTCTCAAATGACAAAATGAACTTAAATTCATGCATTCATTCGGGGTTGATCCCCTTCCCCTATCAATTCATTAAGCAGTACAAAAAAAGGACTATCAACTTAAGTCTGCACACTTACTCGGGGTTAATCCCTCTTCATCAATTCATTTTCCCTTTTTTTTTTTTTCTTTAGCTTGTGGTTTGTTTGTTTTTTTTAAATTTGGGACTACTAAAACTTATGGCAGCTGAGTCGACTCTCTCACTCGCTGAAGGCTTGGGCTCCCAGGTTGCACACTACTCATTTCCTTGGGCACTGACTTTTACCCAGTGTTCTCTTGACAAGCCCGTGTTCAGTGGTGGTCATCTGACCACTTGTGCCTTTTGCCATGCACTTCTTTGCTGCAGGCTGATGCAGGCAGGGGAATCCTCCAGCATCTTCCTTGCTCAGATGCTGTGGACTCTCCCTGGCTACCCCTCTCTGGGGCTGGAAGTACTGCTCTGGCTTTCTCATCACCAATCTGGATGGAGTACTTGGTTTGGAAATGCTGTGAGGCACTCTGGGCTCCAGCTGTGCTCCTGTCTCGCCTGAGGTAAGTGTGGGGTGATTAATCCCCAGAACTTCCTCCATGCTCGGTGCTTCTCCCTTCACAGAAAGCATATACAAAGTAGCTATTCTCATGTAAAATATGTACAAAACAATATCTCAAAGTTAGGAATACATACTTAAAAAAAAAAAAAAGAATTGTTTAAGAGAGGTAGGATATTTTTTTCCTAGACAGGCATCTAAAGGGAGATGATCCTCAGTGATATTGTACCAACTATAAATATTCAAAGTTGTGACCAAATCTTAAAAATAATTTGTTCTTTTATTTGTGTTTTGGATAGTAAGCCTTCAGAATTAATTTTCTCAAGCTATCATCCAGAACTTGGGCATCTAGCAACTTACTTATTTAAACAATGAAAAAAGTATAGAGTTTCCCATATTCACTTGACTCCTGAAGTGTAGACTTTTTAAAGGAATGTTCCAAATATCATGAGTTTTACTCTTTGATTTATGACAGTTGGCAACCCCTGAAGTTGGCATAGCTGCAGTGAAAGTGATATACTTCTGCCTGTGTAAACCAGCTGTAAATGCAATACTTTCTGATTCATAACTGCCTCACTTCAGTTTTACATAACATAACTCCATTGTGGTCCACTGCTATAGTGGTGAACTGCTAGAATAACTCGGTGATGGATCAACCCTTCATACTGTCCTCTCCTTCAGTGTGATGGGCACAGTGATTTTTCTGCCAGTTTCCCATGCTGTTTCAAAATTCCCACCAGTAATGTTTTCCCATCAGTTATATTATACCAGTTTTGAGTGGAGTGAATAGAGTATGGTTTAGGAAATTGGCTTAGAAAAAGTGAAAATTAAATACATAAATAAAACATTTAAAAAAATCTGCAGGCAGAAAATGGATAAAAAGGTTACTGTTTTTCCTTTCCCTGACTTGATAGTGCTTTTTATGGGTGGTGTGGGTTAATTTTTTCTGCAGAGATGGTGAAAACAGAAAAGTAATTAATACATAAGGCACAAAATATGAAATATTACTCTGCACAGAGGCATTTCATGCTTCACTGGTTTCATGAGGAGACCAGAGGTGCCAGAACAATAATTAATATGTTGTAAGAAGAAGAAAAAATAATAAGATTGTGCAAGGTCAGCAGCATTTCTAGGTGTTGGAAACGAGGGTGGTTTTGAAAAAAATCAGTGTATTGGCAAAACTGAAAGATGTATAGGAGTTTACGTTGTGTGTGCGTACCCACAGGCAGATATACATATAAAATCTTGGCCTTCTCTAGCCAAGGCAAGGAGCTGAGTTACTGTGTTGATGGTAGCACTTAACTGTCCTGTCTCATTCAGGTAAGGTCTTGATTTATTTGACAGTTTTTCTACCAGGCATCTGCTCATGAATGTGATGCAACCAGAACATTCCCAAGCAGTAAGTAAGATCAAGAGTGGAAAAAGTACCTAAAGGTTTGAGCAAGGAGCTAGGAATCAGGTGATCTAGCAATTCAGTTCCAGTCTCTGCTATATAGGTGGCTTATGACCCTGGGGATTACTTTGATTCTTCAATGGGTGCATCTGTATGCACAATTAATGTGAAGCAATAAGCTCTGGAGCTGTTTGAGCTGAAGTAAACTGCTCCCAGGCACAGCGTCTACACATGAGCCAGGTATAGCAGCAACTTGAGCCAGGGCCGAGCAGGCCCAGGCTGGCAGGGGTCAGCCCCAGGCTCTGGATGGTGGCGTCAGGGGGCAAAGGGCCTGGCAGGAGGGAGGAGTCTTGCCCCTGGCTGGATGGATGGACAGGGAGCAATTTGCAGCCATGTTCATTGTCTATACATGCATTTGATCCAAGGTAAGTAGTCTGCTATGAGATAATACTGTCATAATACTTATGACATACAAAAAAACCCTAGAACTCTTTGTTCTAAAATGATACCTTTTATTAGACCAACTGGAAAATGGCAAGAAAATTGTCCTTTTCGGCAAGCTTCCAGGATCAAAGTCCCTTCATCAGGCTCTGAGAAAGGTGTAGATGGTACAAGATGGTAAAAATTCCCCATAGGTAGGAAATAAACTCCATTTTTGCACAGAGGGAGCTGAAGATGGAAGGCTGTCCCTCTGGGTTCATAAGAGTGTCTTTGTGAGCTGTGTTAAGTAGTTCTTTGTGTTGATCAGGTAGAATTCCTTCCCTGGAGGTGTCAGATGGTAGGCAGGGAGGTTAAAAAAACAAAAAAATTTCCTTGTTCTGCAATGAATTTTAAAATCCAAAATTGGATAAAATTCAGCATCTTTCATGTTTCAGGGGTATACGTGGTAGCTGTGTTGGTCTGAGACAAAGACATACAAAAAACTAAACTCTTGGTATCACACTGTTAGCACATATTAGCTCATATTGTCCACAGTAACCCCTAGGACCTCTTCTGCAGAGCTGCTGCCCAGCCTATACTGATGCATGGGATTGTTCTGTTCTAAGTGCAGGACTTTGCAGTTGTACTTGTTGAACCACATGGGATTCCTTTTGACCCAATCCTCCAATTTGTCTAGGTCACTCTGAATCTGAACCCTACCCTTCAGTAAAGCTATTGCTCCCCACAGCTTGGTGTCATGTGTAAACTTGCTGAGGGTGCACACTGTGCCATCTTCTAGGTTGTTAATGAAGAGATTGGACAAAATTGGCCCCAGGATGGACCCCTGGGGCACTCCATTTGATACTGGTTGCCAACTAAACATCGAGCCATTGATTACTACTCTCTGAACCCAATGCTCCAGACATTTTTCTATCTACCTTATAGTCTCTTCATCCAGACTACTTCCTTAGCTCACCTGCAAGAGTGTTGTGGGAGACCATATCAAAAGTCTTGCTAAAATAAAGGTACACCACATCTACTAATCTCCCCACATCCACAGAGCCAGTCACCTTGTCATAGAAAGCAATCAGGCTGGTTGGGTATGACTTGCCCCTGGCGAATCCATGCAGTTTGTTCCTAATCACCTTCTCCAGGTGCTTCAAAATGAGAATCTTCTCTATAGTTTTTCCAGGGACTGAGGAGAGGCTGACTGGTCTGTAGTTCCCTGGATCCTCCTTTTTCCCTTTCTTAAATATGGGTACTATATTTGCCCTTTTTCAATCATCTGGGACCTCTCCTGATTTGCCATGAGTTTTCAAAGATGATGGCCAGTGGCTATGCAATCACTTCAGCCAACTCCTTCAGCACCCTTGGGTACATCCTATTCTGCCCCATGGACTTGTACACATCCAGCTTTTCTAAATAGTTCCTAACCTATCCTTTTACCACAGAGGGCTGCTCACATCCTCCCTAAACTGTGCTGCCAGGTGCAGTAATTTGGGAGCTGACCTTCCCTGTGAAGACTGATGCAAAAAAGGCATTGAGCACTTCAACCTTTTCTGCATCCTCTGTCACAAGGTTGCCCCCCTCATTCAGGAAGGGACCCACACTTCCCCTGATTCTCTTCTTGCTACCAACATACTTGTAGAAACCCTTCTTATCACCCTTCACATCCCTTGCTAGCTGCAACTCCAATTATGCTTTGGCCTTCCTGACTTCATCCCTGCATGACACAACAGTGCTCTTATATTCTTCCCTAGCTATTTGTCCAAGCTTCCACTTCTTATAAGCTTCCCTTTTGTGATTATAGTTTACTGAAGAGTTCCTGCTAAGCCAAGCTGGTCTTCTGCCATACTTGCTAATCTTCCTGTGCATTGGGATGGTTTATTTCTGCACATTCAGTAAGGCTTCTTTAAAGTACAGCCAGCTATCCTGGATTCCTCTGCCACTCAGACCGGCTTCCCAGGAGATCCTACTTATCAGTTCCCTGAGGGAGTTGGTCGTCTTCTTTTCTGAAGTCCATGGTCCTTACTCTGCTCTCCATTCTTTTCCTCAGTATCCTGAACTCAATCATCTTGTGGTCACTGCTCCCCAAGTTGCCATCCACTACTTCATTCCCCACCAATTCATCCCTGTTTGCAAGCAGCAGGTCAAGAAGAGATGGATAGAAAACTGGCTTATCATCAGGATCAGAGGGTAGCAGTCAAATGGCTTGATGTCCAGTTGACAGCCTGTAGTTAATGGAGCACCCCAGGGATTGGTCCTGGGGCCAGTTTCATTTAATCTCTTCATTAATGATCTGGAAGATGGGATGGATTGCACCCTCAGCAAATCCATGGATGACACCAAGCTGGGGGGAGTAGTAGATATGCTGGAGAGTAGGGCTAGGATTCATAGAGACCTTGACAAATTGGAGGATCGGACCAAAAGAAATCCCATGAGATTCAATAAGGAGAAGTGCAAAGCCCTACACTTAGGATGGAACAACCCCATGCACTGGTTCAGGCTGAGGAGTGACTGGCTAACCAGCAGCTTTGCAGAAAAGGGCCTGGGGGTTACAGTGGACAATAAGCTGACTGAGCCAGCAGTGTGTCCTTGTTGTGGAGAAGGCTAACGACATACTGGGCTGCATTGGTAGGAGCATTTCCAGCAGATTGAGGGAAGTGATTTATTCCCCTGTGTTCACCACTATGGTAAGGCCATATCTGGAGTCCTGTTTCCAGTTTTGGGTCTTGCAATACAGAACAGATGTGGACAAACTGGAAAATTCAGAAGAGGGCAATGAAAATTGTTAGGGGGCTGGAGCAGATGACTTCTGAGAAGAGGCTGAGGAAACTGGGGTAATTTAGTCTGGAGAAAAGACTGAGGGAGGATTTAATAACTCTGAGGGGTGATTCCAAAGTAGATTGAGCTAGACTGCTCTCAGTGGTGGAAGATGACAGAACAAGGAGCAATGGGCTCAAGTTGCAGCAAGGGAAGTTTATGTTAGCCATTAGGAAGAACTTTCTTACTTGGAGGTGAGGTTAAGCACTTGAACAGGTAACCTGGAATGGTTGTGGGATGTCCAACCTTAGGGATTTTTTAAGGTCTGGCTAGACAAAATATTGGCTGGGATAATATAGTTGTGGATAGTGCTGGGGGTTGGACTACATGACCTCCTGAGGTCCCTTCCAACCCTAATTTTCTATTTTATGAAATCCCTTTATGACAGTGTGACTTCATATAATCTGTGACTAGAGGGCCTGATTCATGCCAGTTATAGTCAGTGTAAAGGCTTCCATTGACTTCAGTGGGTCACAAAGGATTTAGGTTATTAGATTATTATTCCTTCTGCTTTAATTCAGGATCCTGATACAGTGACTTACTCATGTGATATAGCACTATTGCTGTTTTTTCCATCAATACCAATGGGAACCAACTCAATGAGACTTAATTCGTTGAGACTCATTAATTTGTTGATGCTCATTTCATGACTATGGGTCAGTTGCCACGAATAAGGGTTTAGTATTAGGTCTTTAAAGAGGTCTTTTAAGAGTGGCTCAGTTCAGGGACCTTTTGTTTTATTTCCTTTGTCTGGAAAGTGCTGCAGGCACTAATGGTGTTTGTATTAGTAATAGTGGGGCAGGGTGCTAGAGGGCTTAAGGTTTCTCACAACAGCTCCAGAGGCATGAGTTTGAGCCATGCTGTGTGGACTTGTGCACCAGGTTGTCTCTAGTTATTAATGGGTATTTGGTAATTCAGGGTGGAGAGCCAAAGGCAGCCAGATGTGATACTAGCCACATTGCTTCCTTGTTCACCCTTGACTATAGAAATTGGTATGCCTTAACCATGCTTGCCCAATTGGCTCTCAGGTTTAGGTGGAATTTGGCTTGATAAATCAAGTGGATGTAGATAGCTATCTTAAAAATAAAACAAATATATATTTGTCTACATCTACTTACCCACCTGGGTATAACCCTCTGTAAACTGGGTTAAAGTGAATAAGGGACATGACAGGCTTATGGAGGATACTATACCATACCAAATTTTATCAAGTCTGTTTGTATACTCAGATATCTGACTTTCATCAACACTGCAATGATTCTAGGCAGAGTACCTGCTGTTGAATGGAAGATTAAGCCTGCTCCAATTGTTGCTTTTTTTACTTTGCAGATGTCATTTAAAAAAGCATTCCTTCAAACCTGTTCAGTCCCACAGCCATGCTTTTCCAGATGGGAATTAGGGAGCAGGATTCAATAAAATCTGCTTCTATGTTACTTAACAGAAAAAAAAAAAAAAAAAAAGGAAAGGAAAATTACACTAACCTTTCTTTTCTAATCCATTCATTTCAGGTTGATTTACCTGCTCTACTTTGATCAAAAATCTCTGTAGTTTTATAAGATTATATATTTCTGTATCCAGTTTTTGCATGCATTGATTGTATAAAATATTCTATAATTATTACATTTCAAAAGCTAGGATTAACCTGTGGTTCTTGATTAAAAGATATTGTGCTGAGATTGGATGGGTGTTTTAAATTCTTTCTAGCTGTCCATCTCTTCTCATATGGAAGAAGGCAAAATCAAATTAATCTCTCAAGTAGCATGTGGGACAGAACAGGAAAGCTAGTGAATGTCGTTACTGTGAACATTATTGGGTTTGAACATTTTTGTGTTTTGTTGTTTTGTTTTTTTTTAATGCATAGCTTCTCTTGATAAAAAGGTGCTTTGACTCTTCTAAATTCCTCTCTAAGCCAGCTGGGATTGTTGACCATCTGAAATAAAAAAAAATGTAGGCTCCTTTTCAGCTTGGAATTTAAGTACGGGCTCTATTTTAGGCATGTGATCAGCTTCACTGGCTTCAGTGAGATGACTCTCCTGCTTAAGGTTCCAGCTGAATCAGTGGCTTAAACTGACATGAACTAACTGTGGCTTAAATTATGGTTGTTCTATCACAGGAACATGGAGCCCAGCTGCAGGAAACCCATTTCTCACAGTACTTTTGCTTTGGAGGTAGTCCATAGTAATGTGCCTAGCAATCCATGCATGAAGACGGGATCTATTGGCATTCTTTCTCCTGCTTCTGGGATGCATAGGTGTGACATTATGGATCCACTTATGTACATGTTAGCAGCAGGTGGAGCAAAGGAGATGACTGAGGAGGGCCACTTATATGGTTGAGGGCCTCCGTGGCCAGCTCTACGAGGAGAGGCTGAGGGACCTGAATCTCTTCAGTCTCCTCAAGAGGAGACTGAGGGGGGATCTTGTGGCTGCCTACAACCTTATCAGGGGCCAGCAGCAGGGACTCAGGGAAAGTCTGTTCATCAGCCCCCCTTGGAGTCACCAGGAACAATGGTCACAAGCTGAGGGAGGATAGGTTTAGGTTGGATATTAGGAAAAACTACTAAGGATGGCCAGAGCCTGGAATGGGCTTCCCAGAGGGGTGGTGCTCTCACCTTCCCTGGAGATCTTCAAAAGGAGACTGGATAGGCACCTGCCTGGGGTCTTCTGACCCCTCCCACCCCCAGTGCTCCTTCCTGCCCATGGCAGGGGGTCAGACTCGAAGATCTGTCTAGGTCCCTTCCAACCCAATGATTCTATGAAGTGCAAAGGTTAGAGATGGTATCCCATACCAGCTGTCTGGAAGCATTCTGAAGGCATAAAGCCTCTGACTTTCTGCTCTGGCTTTTTCTCCCTTCCTAACCTTTGAGGCTCTAGGAGCCTTAATGGAGTCATGCATTTTTATGAAGAGTTCTGGAAATCATCTTACTCAGCCATCTTGTTTTGTTGCATTCATTCTTTTGTCACTGCCATGGATCAGGAACTGAATAAGAGACTGAAAACAAAATATAAGATTAATCCATTTTTGAGCTGGAAGACTACTAACAATGGGATATCCTGAGATGCTCAGGTAAAACTGAGATGGTTTTACTAAAAAGGGATGACATTTGAAGTAGAAGCCTTTGCATATGGCATCAAACAAAAGTGAAAGTAAAATCTGCACTTGATTCACAGAGCAGAACACTGAGCAGGCTCAGCTTTGTAGCTACTGCTACTCAGTTTTACTACAAAGACATTTATTGCGCAGTAGACTAATTAGCTAAGCAATAAATGTCTTGGTATCTACACATGTGCCCCTTGTCAGACTGGAGTAAACCAATTTACTCTGCAACAGGATAGTGCTTGTATTTACTGTTGGACTAATAAATGTATTTATTTATTTGCTTGCTTGCAAAGTTGATGAGTTACTTGTGGCATTAATTGCCACCAGATATTTCAGTGGCTGAAAAGCTTAATGGGATTCAAGAAAGGATTGGATGCTTCTTTTGGTAATGGGAAGATCCACATTTATGTAAAAATGAACTAGTCAGCAGAGTAAAATAATACTAAGAAAGGCATATGAATTTCAAAACATCGATCAATAACTGCAGAAGTTTCTCTTCTGGCTAATTCCATGATTGTTCAGCATGGTATGACCCACTTAAATTCAGGAGTCTTAGATTCCATGTGAGATTTTGTTTTTATTGTGGGTTAATTAAATGTCACAAATTACTCCTAGAAATATAAGTTAACTGAGAAGCCCGTTGTGGCTAGATTACATCCAGGGCTATAAAAGTATCCTGTTTCTATTATACTTCTGCCTATTTTTACTGATGGCCTAATTTTCAGAAAAGTGATTATTGCATGCACATCTTGGTTTTCTAGCTGAGGAGTGGCGACATAAGCTAACATTCTAAGGGATAGCCAGCACGGGTTTGTTGTGGGTAGGTCTTGTTTGACCAATCTCATTTCCTTCTATGA
>NW_017728912.1:38826199-38833983 GCF_001723895.1 Crocodylus porosus
CTTCCTGCCCTTTGGGCAGGGGGCTGGACTCGATGATCTCCCGAGGTCCCTTCCAGCCCTAATGTCTATGAAATCTATGAAATCTTATGTTGATGGAAATGAGGTCTTTATTCTGTCTATGGCTGCTTTGTTTCACTATTCAGCATGCTGCTGTTCTTCCTCTGTAAGCAGCTGAATGTCAGGGTGAGCTAAGTTTACTTAGGTAAGCAGTATGTTCTAGATATCTTGCCTTTACAGGCTTAAAGAATCTCAGTGGGCTAATAGGAAGAATGGGTAAAATGACAAATGTATTGATTCAAATCTCTGCTCAAAACTCAATCCAAATAATTTTCTGTTTGGAAAAGTTTTAACTTAATTTTGGCTTCCGTGCCTCCTTCTGCCCTTTAGTTAATGGCAGGGTCTAGTGTGGCAGGGTCTTGATGTCAGCCTGGACCATAAGTAGAAGGTGGACTTAAAGCTGAATTCAAAGTGGAGTGGAGTGGAAGGGGCCTCATTCTCTTAGTGCTAAAATAGAAGTAATCTTAAAACACAGGAGAGAGGACTGAAGTCAAGGGAATTCCTTGGCTATGTATTGTACTATTTAAGTCCTGGCTGCAGGATAAGGTGCAATATTAGAACTAATGTTCTGAACAACTTTAACCAAGTAGTGTATTTGACTCTACGCTGGAAATCTCCGTCAGGATTATATGCTTTCAAAACAGATTAGCTAATCTGAGGACTCTTCAGGTTGGTAAATAGGAAGATTATATGGAAGCAGTGGAAAAACTACTTAGCACTCTGAGTCTTTGCCACTAAGTGCCAAAATGAAAGCTTATCTTAGAGGCTCTGTTTGGAATGAACAAGACTGAAATTGCAAGGAGAGATGGCAAAAGGCATGAAGTTGAAACCCAGCTGAGCTTTTTTTAGTTGCATCCTGTTTGCCTGTGGAAATGAAACAGGAGGAAATACCAAGATGAGGAAGGTAATTGTAATACAGAATTTATTCATGAATTACATTGGTTAACAGAGGTCATATGATAGAAAGTGACTCTGGCACTTAGGAACATAACACTGGAAGGATTTCCTGGCTTACTTGAGTCTAGTTCTTTGTCATTGCAGTCAACTACATCACATCATGCCTTTCATGACTTTATTATATAGAAACACCTGTAAGCTGTAACCAGGATCAGGGCCAATTTGTGTTAGGCAATGCACATAAAATAAAATAAGAGATGGCCCCTGACCCAAAGCCTAAATATAGGAGACAGAGGCACATCTACATGAGATGCTTTACTGCACAGTAGAGCTATTGGTGCATAGTAAACATCACTGTCTATACATGCTGACACTTACTGTGCAGTCATTTGCTCTACTCAGCAGTTAACTTGCTACCTGCAAATGCAAGTAGCAAATTACTTGGCAGTTAATTACTGCACAGTACAGCATGAGTAGATGCCTGACTGGGAGCAAATTTGTTCTTTTAGCTGGGAATCAGGGGGCAGGAGACTATGGAGCTGGGGCTGGGAACAGTGACAGAGTTGGGGCTGGGAGCTCCCCGCTTTTGGGGCAAGGGGACAGCAGGAAGCAGATTCTGGGGACAGGGAGCAATTTCCCAGGCCCCACTCTGTGATTGCAATCATGGAATGGGGGGTGGGGGCTCTCTGCATGGGGAGAGTCCCTTGCTCAGCCTGGAGCTGTTTGGGACCTGCCCCTAACTGGGACATTTCCTGGACAGCCTCGGGCTGTGGGGCTGCATGTACAGCCTGGGTCTGGCTGGGACTGGTGCAGCCTGGGGCTGGCTGGAAACTGTTCCATCCCTGCAGACTTTTTTTCCCAGCCTCATGCCCAGATCAGGCAGTTGAGATCCTGGGATCAAAAGGACCTATGCCAGAAAAAAGTGGGGTGGCACACATGGCAGCAGTGTGTGCTGCCCAAAACCAGAGTCTGGCCAGCTGGAGTCACATTTTGGCTGTCAGCCAGGCTTCCTGCTGCAGAACCACCATGGCTGCAACTCCTAGAGGCCTCAGAACCCCAGGTTAGGTTGCTGGGGCCAGCACAGTTGCTGTCCTCAGACTTCCCTACCCCACCTGGTATAGCCTGCCAAGCACCAGAGCATGTGTGGTATGTGTATGGGACAAGTAGCAGTGGCACAAGTGTGCACCATGGGAGGTGCACGTGTGCTTGCAGCAGCCAGTAATGCCAACTCTCACAAAACAGTTGCTAGACTCCTGTTTTCCAAATCAAATTAACCCTAACTCACAATTGCAGGATACAACCCTCAATTCTCAGGAGTTTTCTTCCAGGGCATGTAGAGAGTGCTCAGCTGGTAAGTCTGTGCAGGGGAAGGGGTGGCAGTGGGACAGGGGAGGGGACAGATCAAGGATCCTACAGTGAGGGAGGGAGTGGGGCAGGGGCTGGGGTGAATGGGGTCCTGGGCTGGGGTGGGTCATGTGGTGGGCAGCTTATCCAGAGGTGTGTGTGGGGGGTGCTCCTTGCAACAGCACTTAGCCCCAGGTGAGGCATGAGAGACGTGCTGCATAGAGGGCAGAGGGGGGATGCCTGCTGCAGGCTGGGGCTCTGCATCCTATTACCTTTGCCCTGGGAGTTCAGGCGTGCAATGCCAGTGTGCTTCCTGCCACCAGGTAGACAGGGGATGTACCTCATGTCCTGAGTGCCCCACGTCCCCTGGCTGCTCAGTGGGCGGCGATGGCAATACCTATACATGGGCATCAGTTGAGCACCATGTTCTACTGATATGTTTACAGTTTTTAATGCAGTTTGGAAGCCTACCAGTGACTCAGTCGTTATAATAAAATAAATTTGAAATACCTATATATTTTGGCATTTGCTTTTGTTTTGTGTTTTATCATGGGAAACCAGAGCTTCCCCTGTCCCCTTTACTTACCAGGATGCTTGTCCAGCTGTGGCTGTCCCTACAGCTGCTTTATGGTACTGAGCAGAACCAACTTGTCAGTGTCCTGCCCTGCCCCTCACTCCCAAACCACAGCCCCCACAACCTTGTTAGTGCCCCTACTCCCTACCTCCAGGCAGCAGCTCCCTCCCTGAACCAGGACATGGGTCTAGCTACAACTGTCACACCTGCAGCTTTGTGGCTGTGAGCAGTGCCAGCCTTTGCTGTTCTGCTCCATGTGCCTAAGCTCCAGTGATCCCCATGCTCTCCCTGGGAAACCCTTGACTGGGGCTCAGGGAGTGGGCTAGGCAAGCCCCTTCCCTTCTAGGCTTCCTCCCCCTGCACAGGCTGCTTTCAGGGGGGCTCCTAGTTCAGGTCTGGCAGTCACTTCTGCATATAGGCCCCTCTATCTTACATATGTCTCTGTGTCTCTCTCCTGCCACCTTTAGCTCATCATGTACACACGTAGACCCTGCTGCCACCTCCAGCCCATGACAAGTAGTTCCCCAAACCAGGAACTACACAACTAGTTCCCCGAACCAGGAGCCCCACGGGCTGGGGCTGCTTGTCTTGGCATTGGTATAGGCATGAGGCAGGGCATAGTGTAGCAGCTGCCCATGCAGCTGTGGTTCCTACCAGCAGGTTCTGTCCTGTCTGGTGGCTGGGTATGCAGGGTGTGGGAGTTGTGATGGGAGTAAGGGGGAGGGTGGTTTGTGGGGGATAGGCTCCTACCGCTCCCCCCTCCATGGTGCACAGCCCCCTGCCCTCAGCAGCAGGTGGAGGGCCCTCGGTGAGCTCCTGGCCTGTTGTGGGCAGAGACCCACCCCTTGGTGGCATGTGACTTCAGCTGAGTCTCAAGGGCTGCATATGGCAGCATGGAGCTGGCCCAGCCCACTGGCATGCGCCTTTGTGTCAGACCAGTTTAGATTCATGCCAGCACATGGGGCTCATGACAATGCAGGGGGAGCCATGTGCCATCAGGGGTCAGCTCTGTGCCTTCACATGGGGCTTCCAGCACTCCAGCAGGGAGCTGCACGTGGTGACATGGAGCCCACCTGGTCTGATGGCATGCGACTCCCCGCAGCTTCTGGTCCACACACCATTGGGCCAGGTTGGCTCTGTGCCTCCAAGTGCAGCTTCCCCCACTGGAGTGCTGGAAGACCCATGTGGAGACGTGTTGCTGGCCCAGCCTGATAGCCCATGGCTCCTGCCTTCAGTGTCTGGAGCCCCATGTGCTAGCATGAAGCCAGCCTAGCTTGGGCCAAAGGCATGTGTCAGCAGCCTGAGCCAGCTCTGTGCTACCATGTACAGCCCCTAGGGACTTGTCAGAGCCGCATGCCACTACGCAGCTCTGTCTGTAGTTTCTCATGAGTGCCCTGAGGGCTTACAGCCTGCTGCTGCTGCCACTGGCAGTAGGGGCTGTGCACCATGTGGAGGGGGTCCCCACCCCCCCTCAAGCACCCTCCCCCACACACATGCCCATGCCCCCACCCCCCACCACAAACCCCACATGTGTAGCTTCTGAAATTCAGCTGGAGCTGTGCACTGCTGCCTGCAATGGGCCATGAGCATCCTGGTGGCACACTGCCTGCTGCTGCTGCTGCAAGCCATGCTCTGCTTGTATTTTCTCCAGCACACTGAGGTGTTCTTCATGCATATAAACAGTGAGTATCATTATAGAGTCATAGAAAATTAAGGTTGGAAGGGACTTCAGGAGATCTAGTCCAGCCCCCTGTTCAAAGCAGGACCATCCCCCACTATATCATTTCAGCCGGGGCTTAGTTTAGCCAGACCTTAAAAACATCCAAGGATGGAGCTTCCACCACCTGTTTAGGTAACCTGTTCCAGTCCTTCATCACCCTCCTAGTCTTTCCTAATATCCAACTTAATCCTCTCTTGCTGCAACTTGAGACCATTGCTCCTTGTTCTGTCATCTGCTACCACTAAGAACAGTCCAGCTCCATCCTCTTTTGCATCACCCTTCAGGTAGTGAAGGGCTGCTATCAAATACCCTCAGTCTTCTCTTCTGTAGACTAAATAAACACAGTTCCCTCAGCCTGTCCTCAGAAGTCATGTGCCCTAGCCCCTAAACCATTTTCGTTGTTTTCTGCTGGCCTCTCTCCAGGCTGTCCGCATCTCTTTTATAGTGGGGGCCCCAAAACTGGACACAGTTCTCCAGATGAAGCCTCACCAGTGCTGAGTAGAGTGGAATAATTACTTCATTCAATCTGCTGGCAATGCTCCTACTAATGCAGCCCAGTACACTTTTAGCCTTCTTGGCAACAAGGACACATTGCTGTCTCATATCCATCTTATTGTCCATTGTAACCCTGCTCCCCCAACCCCATCCCTGGTCCTTTTCTGGAGAGATGCTGCTTAGCCAGTCTGTCCCCATGCTGTAGTGGTACATGGGGATTGTTCCATCCTAAGTGCAGGACTTTGAACTTCTCCTTATTGAGCCTCATGAAATTTTTTTTGGTCCAATCCTCCGATTTGTCTAGGTCACTTTAAATCCTAGCCCTACCCTCTAACATATCTACTACACCCCACAGCTTGGTGTCATCCTCAAACTTGCTGTGGGTGCGATTCATCACATCTTCTAGATTGTTAATGAAGATATCCAAGCACTTAGAAATGGATTCCTTGAGGACCTGCTCCATGATTTTTCCAGGGTCTGAGGTGAGGCTGACTGGTGTGAAGTTCTCTGGATCCTCCTTCTTCCCTTTCTTAAAGATGGGCACCATATTTGCCCTTTTCCAATCATCCAGGCCTGATTTCCACAAGCTTTCAAAGATAATGGCCAGTGACTCTGAAATCACATAAGCCAA
Organism: Crocodylus porosus; assembly: GCF_001723895.1. Classification (NCBI taxonomy): domain Eukaryota; kingdom Metazoa; phylum Chordata; order Crocodylia; family Crocodylidae; genus Crocodylus; species Crocodylus porosus. The sequence goes on from NW_017728912.1 coordinate 38,831,918, forward strand.
CTCCCTCAGCACCCTTGTATGCATTGCATCTGGCTCCATGGACTTGAGTACATCATATTTTTCTAAATAGTCCCTAACCTGTTCTTTCACCACTGAGGGCTGTTCACCTTTTCTCCAAATTGTGCTGCCTGGTGCAGTAGTCTGGGAGCTGATTTTGCCTGTGAAGACCAAGGTAAAAAAGGCATTGAATACTTCTGCTTCCCCCATTCAGTAAGGGACACACACTTTCCCTGACCTTTTTTGTTGCTAACATACTTGTAGAAAACCTTTTTGGTACCCCTCATGTCCCTTGCTACCTGCAACACCAACTGTGCTTTGGCCTTCCTGACTTTATCCCTGCATGCCTGAATAATATTCTTATACTCCTCCCAAGTTTTGTCCAAGCTGCCACTTCTTGTATGCTTTTTTTTTGTGTTTCAGCTCATCAAAGAGTTCTCTGCTAAGCTAAGTTGGCTGCTTTCCACATTTGCTAGTCTTCTTGCACATCAGGATTGTTTGCTCCTGTGCCCTCAGTAAGATTTCTTTAAAATACAACCTGCTCTCCTGGACTCCTTTCCCCTCCTTTCCTGCCCATAAGTTCCCAGAGGGAGTCAAACTCTGCTTTTCTGATGCCTAGGGTCCATACTCTTCTGCTGTCCTTTCTTTCATCAGGATCCTGAACTCAGTCACCTCATGGTTACTGCTGTCCAAGTTGCCATTCACTTCTACATCCCCCACCAATTCTTCTCTGTATGTGAGCAGTTGGTCAAGAAGAGCATAGTCCCTAGTTGGTCTCTTCAACACTGACACCTTGAAATTGTCCCCAGTACTCTCCAAAAACTTCCTGGATTACCTGTGCACTACTGTATTGTCCTCCCAGCAGATGTTGGGGTGATTGAAGTCCCCCTTGAGAATCAGGGTCTGCAATATGGAAACTTCTCCTAGTTGTCTGAAGAAAGCCTCATTTACCTCATTCTTCTGGTTTGGTGGTCTACAGCAGACACCCACCATGAAAACCCTTGTTGCTTTTCCCTCTGACCTTAACCCAGAGACTTTGAACAGGCCTGTCCCTGGTTTCATACTGGAGCTCTAAGCAATCATACAGCTCTTTTACATAAAGTGCAACTCCTCCTCCTCTTCTCCCCTGCCTGTCCTTCCTGAACACTTTGTACCCATCTATAACAGTGCTCCAGGCATGCGAGCTCCCACCAGGTCTCTGTTATTGTGATCATGTCATAGGTTCTTGACTGTGGAAGGACTTCCAATTCTTCCTGCTTGTTTCTCAGGCTCTGTGTGTTTGTGTACAGACACTTGAGGTAACTAGGCAATTGCCCTACTTCCTCAGGAAAAACGAGGCCTCCCCTGTTGCCCCTTCATGCTTCTGCTTCCTCTAGGTCCCCTACTTCCCCACTTGCCTCAGGGCTTTGTTCTTCATTTCCCTGTGAACCTAGTTTAAAGTCCTTCTCACTATGTTAGCAAGCCTAATTATTCACTAATCATTGCAAATTACAGGTTCATTTTAAAAGTTTCAGTCAGGGATCTGAAGAAATACCATGTGATAGAGCAGGGGTGTCCAACCTTTTTGAATGTGGGGCCAGATTGTGAACTTCTTATCACCTAGTGGGCTGGCAGGAGTGGGCGCTCATGCAGCCTGTCCAGTCCGGCCATGGCCTGGGGGTGGAGGGGTCAAGGGGTGCCGCCTGACCCTGCTGTGTCCTCCCTGCCACCTGGGTGGCTTCAAGGATGCTTCCACACCTGCATGCTTGGTCTCAGCAGCCAGGGGTACATGAGAGGACTCCAACGGGGGGGTGCAGGATGTTCTCTCCCCCGGAGCAACCCGAGCCCAAGTGGCAGGGGTCCCTCCCTCCCTGCGGCCCGCGACTCACTGGGTGCGGGAGGATGTGGGGCAGTGGGAGCGGTGGCGGCTTCCTGCCCCAACAGCCACAGCAGCAGCGGCAGCAGCATCTCCCGCAGGCCCGGCTACAGCATCCCTCCAAGCCGGCATCCGCGGCCCCTGCACCCACCCACCCGCTGCACCGCAACCTGCTCCAGCCCACGCGGATGGCGGGGACCGGCATGCAACTGAG
>NW_017728912.1:38836170-38856037 GCF_001723895.1 Crocodylus porosus
CCTGCGCGAACTCTGCGCTAACTCAAGCGCCTGTTTACGCAGCCTGTTCGCGGGGCTCCCTGGGGGGCTGGGCCAAGTAGGGGCCTGGGCGGGGGCTTGACAGCAACGTCAAGCTGACACAGTGCGTGTGGGAACCTTGTCCCTTCCCCAGCCCATTGCAGCACCACGGGCCTCAGAAAATGGCATGGTGGACCGTGGGCCGCATGTTGGACAAGCCTGTACATTCCTTACATTCAGGGGTGGATCCAGGAGTGGTACATCTGCATCCCTCTTTGATTTCTAGTCCACTCAAAGTTTAAAGCCAACTGCTTGGCGGTGATAGCAATATTTCTATCCAGGCACCAGAGGTGGAGTCAATTGACTTTATGGCTCATTGTAATCTACCTAATACCTTTTAAAGTCTTATGTTCAACTAAAGCTAGCCTTTGTTCTGCAATTCTACTATTAGCTGCTTCTGGTAATGTAAGTCCTTTTTCACAATCCTGAAGAATATTTTTAACTTGCTAAACACATTAATTCAGGTGTAGAAATAATTTTCAATGAAGTATTGGATGCATAGTCAGGATGCTCAAGGAGTCTAGATTTTGTTTTATGAATCTCAAAAATATTTATACATTTAAGTATAATGACTGCAGGACTAATGAAACAACATTTTTGATTTATTTTTGCCTAGTTTGTTGTGTATTTTTAGGCATAATATAGCAAATGAATATACATTCCAATACATTTGTATTTTTTTCTCATATCTTAAACCTGGAACCTCTAGCTTATTAGTAAAGTTTCTAGTTTTTTTTAAAATTTGATAAGAACATGCATTGTTTAATATATAATGATGCACCACACAACCTGTACCCCCTTTTCAAAATCCTAGATCTACCCATGCTCACTTGTCATAAGAAGAAAACTGAATAGTTGAAGTGTGTAAGCAAGCCACATGGTGGAGCTTTTTTTGGTGCAAACAATTTGGCAAATATTTATTATTAACATCTACATATGAGGGAAATCGGAGATTACAAAGAAATAGCTTCCTAAGAAAAGAGAACAAAAGTTGGCAAGTTTAATGTGTGTCCTAAAGATTACTTTGCAAGACTCTCAGGTGTTTCTATTCCACACTGAATGTGAGAATCGTAATCAAGAGAACCTGCTCTGGGGAAACCTCAAAAGTTTCAGCATGGAAGGTACTTCAGAATCTGGATGCTTAGTTGAACATTATCTCAATATCTAGAAGAGGCTTAGATTCAAGCCAAAATTAATAGGAGAGTTTGACAACTCTTACCTAACTGTTCCTAAACAGAAATCTCATTGTGTCCATTCTGTACTTCTTTTCAGCTTTGCATACAATTCAAGAAAGGGAACAAAACAGCAAGGCCAGTTCAGATCTTAGGAGTTAACTTGAACAAAGAAACAATGTGATGGTGTTTGGGTTAGAAGCTCTAATTAACAGGCCTATCTTTAACAGTCCCACAGCCCTCCTGTGGGGCACAGGCACCCGGATCTGCATGTGGGATGACAGCAGGCTGCTGCTGCTGCCAGCTGGGGCCAGCGGCAGCACCTGAGTCTGCCTGGCACAGCCCCTGCCGGCCACTGGGAAGAACCCAGTGCTGGTGCTGCCCCAGCTGGCAGCAGCAGCCTGCTGTCAGCTTGCACACAGATTCAGGGGCCTGTACCCCCCAGGAGGAGTCTGGCTCAGCCCTCCTGGAGGGAACAGGCCCCCAAGTCTGCATGCAGCATTACAGCAGGCTGCCACCACTGTCAAGTGATAGGAGTTTTGCTTTGAACAGTTTGAGGTGCAGTTTCCCAGAAACCCCCACGCCTATCTCCTTGAAATTTAGCAGGCGTCATGCCCTCAGAAGGGGCTACCATCCCTGCAGTTGCCATCCACATCAGGCAAGAAATGACAAAGTTATAGGCATTTTCATGATTCCCCACTATAGCCTATGGGCAAAACGTCAAAATGCATTGAAACAGTGAAACAATTTAGACGAAATGAAATGCAATAGTGCTTCAAAGCAGTGAAACCAAACACTGTCCCTTTGAAATGGCGAAACAGAAGTCAAAATGAAATGGTGCTGTTTTGCACATCCCTAACAGACAGACGGAATAAGTCTTTTATGATATTAGATGCTGTACAAACACAGGATAAAAACACAGTTTGTGTTCCAAAAAAAACTTACTTTGAGTGATGTTTTTTTGAGTTTCCTTTGAGAGGCAGAGTTAGAAGAAAATCAAACAGGCTTTTTAAGTAGGCTGGTAGCCAGCATTCTTAGCCCTATGGCTAAGTTGGCTAAAAGCGCTGATAACAGCACAGTCTAAAAAGGTATTCACAAAGGACCCCAGTGCTGACACAATGAATGCTAATCAGTGCTGAAGGACAGTGGCTTTTAATTACCTTTTCTTGGAGCATGGTCAAAATTGAAGAGCAGTGTACATTTTCCCTGTGGCCATTCATATTGGACTATTCATTTGTCTACAAGTCTTATAGTCACACTAATCTGCATCCTCCTCCATGTTTGTTAGACAGCTTCATAATAGCAACTAAAACTTCCCAGCATAGTTGGAAGAGGTGCCCACTTGTCCCAGAGTTCTGTGCAGTGTTCCATCTCACTCCAGAGGCTGCTGCTGGGCATCGTTCCAGTACTTGTTTGTTTCTTGCTGAATGATGCTCTGGGTCTCTTAATTTGGCTCTTGGCTGTCGCTGAAGATGTATTTCAGCTTCTGCTCATAACTGATAAGAAGTACTATGATGGCTCAATGTTTCATATAAACAGGGGAGTCACAAAACATTTCCACTTTGTTTTCTTAATGGCTAAGAAGACAACTGAAGTGACTAAGTTCTTTGTAGCAGCAGGAAACACAAAATCAGTAGTAAATAAGGCACATTAGTTGAAAGCCCATCTCTTACCATCATCAGGCAACTTTTGCTTGTAGTATGCAGAAGATAGGGCCCATAATTCATCCTGTGCATATCTACATGAGACGCTGCTACTTAGTAGTAACAAGCTACTTCACAATAGCTTGTTGTTGTTGGCGCTGGATTTAGGACCCAGATGCCTTGTTCTGTGGGGGAGGACCCACCTGGGGGACCCTCATACCGACCATGACTCTTCCATTTTGATGGTAGGCAAATTTATACAGTGATAACGGAAAAGAAGCAATACAAACAACCAAGCAACTCCATATATCTACCAAATCCTAGGGCTGTCATCAGAGTCAAAGTACATCTGGCCAGGATGCAGTCTTCACTCTGAGGCTCTGTCTGAGATGTCAGATGCCAGCATGTCAGCAGCCTGGAGGTGGGATGTTGAGGCCCAAAGTGGGATAGATGAGAGAGGCTGGTGGTGTGCCATCTGTCCATGAAGGCCTCGGAGACCCCCTCCAGGGGACAGGGATGCATCTTGTGGAGGAGGACCCAGGCAGGACAGGGAGGAGGGACCCTTTGTTACTCTCGAGTCTGTGTTTTTGTATTCTCCTTCCTCCAATGTGAGGTATTAAATAAATGGACATTAGGCAGCCCTAACATGCAGTAGCAAAACTGCATGCTTTTTCAGTGACGCTTTAATATGCATTAGCTTATTGTACTGTACATTAGTGTGTTTGTATGGTTTTTTACATGATGCTTTACTGTGCAGTAAAATAGGCTACTGAGCATTAAAGTGCACATGTGCCCACTATATCACAGTTCAAGTCTTGAAGAAGCACTGCAGGAACATAAGACCAGATCAGATGGTAATGCTGTATCCTGTCCTTCAGTGTCTAAAACCAAATGTTTCAGGGGAAGATTCAAGAAATCCCAGAGCAGATGGTTGTTAAATAATATGAAATAACTAAAGTTTCTTCATGGACCAGTGTTTAATGTGTGGTTAAAATGTGAAAGCTTATCAAGCCATTCTACAAAAAATGTTTTTATCCTATCAAATATATTTATGGATGTTCTCCATCATCCTTTTTTCAAATTAGCCTCCCTGATACATTTCGTCAATGAGTTAATAATATATTATGTAAAAAATATTTCCTTGTATCATTTATAAATGTGTTGTCTTCCAATTTCATTGAGTGAATCTGCATCTTTGTAGAAAGGGACTAGGAACAGTAGGTAATATTTGCTATTTTGTATGATTCTTTCCTATTTCATTTAATTTCCTCTAAAAGGAAACAGTTGTAATTAAGTATCTCTACCTTCGTGCCCCTAATTATTTTCTGTGTCTGTAAAATGGCCCCCTCTATGTCTAAACTGCAATAGTTTTTCTGAGAGGGGATGACCTAGACATGAATATCATGGTCCAGGTGATGATGCATTATCTATCTATATACATACAGGGCTATAAAATTTTCAGTGTTATTCCCCCCCTTCTAATCTATACCAAATGTTGTTTGCTAGTTTTTGAGCATGTGAAGCATGTGAACTGTACCAAATAATACCTTCAGCTTTTCAGATTGACAACAGTTTGATTAGAATCTAGTAATGGGTACAAATTGCTCCCATTATTTCCTTCAAGATGCATTGCTTTGTTATGTCTATGGGCACGTCTACATGAGACATTAAATGCACAGTGGACTAATTCTACTGCACATTAATGTGCCACAGCAAAAGCCATTCTATTGCACTAGAATTAGTTACTAGTTGTAGAATTAGTTGTTGGCTAGAAAATATGTAGAGGTTTCCTTTTAGGAATTGGCTTATGGGGAAAGTAGATAGTGTATTAGAACAGAGGTCCAGGGCAACAGCAAGGGTTAATTGATTTCTAAAAGCCTGTTTTGTCCCAGTTCCACAGTTTTCAAGAAAGACAGGGTGTCTTCAGGACAGCCAATGGATATACACATCCTGGGAAACTAAAAACATCCAAACTTTATTTTCATAATAGAGATAGGCCTGGCTCCAGGGCTACAGTGCCTACTTGCAATAGGCCTGTGCAAATAGGGAAGTATTTGATTTGGATTTGGATTTGGATATTCAGATCACTGTCCTGAATTGATGCAGCCGAATCAGCTTTGGAAGATTTGGTGCTGATTTGGAGAGATTCGGTGATTTAAATCGGCCGGGGAGAGGCAGGCACAGCTGTGCAGCTGCAGGTTCTCCTGCAGTTCCTCTGGCTGTGCCTGCCTCTCCATGGGTAGGGGGAGCCACAGGAGAAGCCCCCATGGCTGTCATGGCTGGCCTCATCACCTGCCCAACCCCATCCTCGACATGCAGCTGCGTTTGTCCTGCAAAAGTTTATAAGTAGGAATGGAAAAAAAAAAAAAAAAAAAAAGAGAGGGAAAAAAAAAGGCCCCGTACTCATTGGGTGCAGAAGTGGTGACTGGGGCCTCTGGGTGCTCATGGCAGAGCACTGTGGGCAGTGGGGGTAGTGGGGATCACCCCGCCCCCCCGGCTCCCCTTTTGGCACCCGCACAGTAGCTGCCCAATGGTGCAGGTGCAGTGTGGCTTGGCAGGGCACTGCATACTGCCTGGGAACTGGGGCCACTGGGGCTAAGCGCTGCCAGGCTCTGGCTGACGCATAGACCCACCCTAGCTTCCAGACAGTGTGGGGCACCCTGCTGAGTCACTCTGCATGCATGTGATATGACAGCTGCTGCGTGGGTGTCAGGTGGGGGTGAGGAACCTTTGATGTCTTCCACTGCCCCATGCTGTGCAGGGGGGGAGGAGGGGTCTCTGCCATGAGTTCCCAGGGATCCCAACTGCTGCTCCTGCAGCTGGTGACGATGGAGCTTTAAAAAAAAAAAAAAAAAAAGCCCCATACTCACTGGCTCTGGCAGCAGCAGTCTGGGGGCTCTGAGGGCTTGTGGCAGAGCCTCCCTGCACTTGGCACCCATTCAGCAGCTGCCCCATGGCATGGGTGGAGTGAGACTCAGCAGGTTGCTGCATGCTGTCTGGGAGTTGGGGCCACTGGGGCTGAGCACTGCTGGGCTCTGGCAGACTCCTGGAGCTACCGTATCTCCCAGGCAGTGTCCAGCACTCTGCTGAGCTGTGCTCCAACTGTGCCATGGGGCAGCTGCCATGTGGGTGCCAAGCAGGAGGGACAATCACCACTTCCCCTTGCTGTACAGGGGGACTCTTCCATGAGCCCTCAGAAGTCCCTAATCGCCACTGCTAGAGTTGGTGAGTACAGGGCTTTTTTTTTTTTTTTTTAAAGCTCTATAGTCACTAGCTGCAGGAGCGGCAATTAGGGATGCTTTCCCAGCCGGTGAGGTGGGGTGTGTGTGTGTGATGCAGGCACAGCTCACTCCAGGTGGCAGCAAGGCATAGCCCCTGCTCCTAGCACTGCTGTGTCCGCATCAGTGCTGGGAACAGGGGCTCTGCCCTGCCACTGCTTGTCAGCTGGCATGGCAATGCTGAGAGAGGGGGCTATGCCCTGCTGTCCCTTGTCCCCTTCTGCCTAGAATGAACTGTGCCCATATCCTTCCCCCACTCCCACCCCAGCTGGGCAAGCAGCAGCAGGGCAGAGCCCCTGCTTCCAGCACTGCTGCACCCACATCCTATCCCCCCGCCCCCCTCCCTGAGTAACATGCCCCGCTTCCCTGGCTGGGTAGCTTGCCTCAACCTCTATCCCTCCCTCCCTCACATTCCTGCCCTCCCCCCACCCCCAACCTCAACAGACTTAATAGCTGGAGGCAGCTGTCAGCTGACTGTTTAATCTATGCCCAAACTCCAAATTGGCCAAATCTTTTCTGAAGCTTTTACTTGGTCTCCCAAATCTCCTCCACATTGAATCAGCTACCAAAGCTTTGCACAGCCCTAACTTGCAAAACCCCATGGGACTTCTGGTTTCAAATGAAATGACCATATTAAGGTGTGTGCATGTGATAGGTTTATGAAAATAGGATTTTGGCTGACAAAACAGAACGTGGACCGTATGATGACCGCAGGAAAACCAATCCATAATGCCTAAAGATGAAGATATCAGAGAAGAAAAAATATAAAAGAGGGAGTTTTCAAAACAGCAGGTGGGCAGTTGGCATCAGCCCTGACCTCCAAGGTTGCTAATGTCAGACCTTCAAGCAAAGAACCTTAAGGTGGTGTTTACGTACCGGCCAGATGGACCACTCACCTTGTGTATATTCTCAGCCAGATGGACCACTCACCTTGTGTATATTCTGGGGACTGGGGAATTTGGGTAATATATGTTGTAATCATCTTGCTTGCTTTGCCTGCATTGCTCTTATTTCCTATCACTTTGTATCAATAAAATTCACCTATCATCAACTGGAGGAGTTGTGGTAAGTTTGAAGGTTGTGCTTGCCTGGAGCAAGGTATTGGGGCTGGGTTGTGAATCCAGTGCCAACATTAGTCTATTACACATTAGCATCACTAATAAGGCAGTTACTGTACATTTAGTTAGTACCTGTTATTACAGGTACTAAACTTAATGTGCAGTAACCATGGTGCATTAATGCATGTGTAGACCTCTTACATCTCTCTGAAGTTCCACACAGTCTTCCACAGCTTGGACAAAACTCTGTGATGTGTTATCATTTGCAAAGACTGCTCTCTCATAGTCACCATCTTTTCCCAAATCATTGCTGAATTCACTAAACAGTTCTGTTCTTGCTATCTAGAGGCATCTTATTGCTAATCTTGCACTATTATAGTAATTAACTATTTGTTCCCATTCTTTTTTCTGTCTAATCCCTCTTCCTAAATCATGACTGAACTATGCATCTTGCCCTCATGACTACATAATTTCCTTAACAGGCTCTTGTGAAGGATTTGGAAAGCTTTTAGAAAGTCCAAATAGATTGTCATTGAGTTCTCCTTTGTATCCTGTTGGCAAAATGCAAGTGGCATAATACTTTTCCAAAGAGATGTTAAGAACCAATTATATTGTGGTCACTGTTACTAATACTAATACCAGTTCTGCTTGGGGCCTTGTTGGCTCTCATGGGGTGGAGATTCCAGAGAAGACTGGGATAAACTGTATGTGTTTGGGTTACAAGAAGAAAGGAAAAAAACGGTGGAGTGGGGAGGGGTTGAAGGAAGGAAAGGAAGAGGAAAAGAGAAATTAGCCTTTTTTCCAGTTTGCCTGCAATATTTCAATCAACACATTGAACCACTTCTGAGAAACAAAAGCTGCAGTTGAAAAACTGATTTAAGGCATCCCTGTTAATAATAAAATAAATAAATTTACACTTTAAGATTATGTCTGAGTGTATCAGATTATTTTCTGTCATTCACTCACTCTCTCTCCATTTTGCTACTAAACAGTTTTAAAAAAATAGCTTTTCCTGTTGCCTTCATTTTATAATAGCTGTATATTTTGAAAATGAAATGATAAGGTTGGGACCCCCCCCTCCGCAGCTCTAATGTAATAGCCCATGTTTTAAAGCTTAGGACTGCAGGACATCTGCATAGGTAAATATAAATCTTGTTGGCATTTTAATTTTCTCCCTGGAAATCTTGTATTGATGTTCAAGTGTTGAGGAATTCTGGGAGTTTTTTCATTATTACTGTCCTTATGAAAGCAGCTGTTCTATGAATGTTGTGTATTTTGTTACCTCATCAAGAATCGGAGAGAGATTATGGCATGATGGGGGCTGGTGTGGCTATATTCAACCCATTTCTTATTCATTGGAGTATTACTGATTGATTTAATGTCAGCTCTGGGGCAGTTACTCATCCAGGATAGTTGTCCAACTCAGAACTCTATGTTATTTATGTAAACGATGCTTTACTTTTATTCTTCCATACAAATAAATCCAGTCTGACAGAACTGTTTAGAAGACAAGTGTGTTTTCCTTGGGGGATTATGGTACTGGTAGTGGTCTGTTTCAATTCTCATATTGCTTTTGCATTGTATAAGATATTGGCAAGCAACTGTTTTCTTTTCTTCAAGCAGGACACAATGGCAACTGGGAAAAAAGACTAGGGAAAAATGCAAAATTAAATTAGGGATAATAAATTATGTCCTAAAGAAATAGAAAGTGGCCCAAATTTGAAACAGACAGATTAAATCCTTGGCTGAAGTGTATTGGCTTGTTTCCATTGAAGTGAATTGAAGCCCCTGTTGCAGGCAGGAAGAAAGAGTAGGTTGGTGGGTGAGGCACAGGGCTGGGAGTCAGCAGACCAGTATTTTAAGCTCACCTTTGTACCTTACCTGTTGTATGATTTTGAGGGAAATCAGTTTACCTCTCTATGCTGCTTTTCTCCATCCTGTCCTCTGAATGTCCTGTCTATTTAAATCGTATGCTCTGTGGAGCATGGGTTCACTCTCTCCAGTGTCTAGCATAGTGGATTCTTGACCCCACTTGGGCCCTCAAATAAAAATAAGGGGACAGTTTCACTGTCAGAGGATCTGGCCCCACGTCTCAAATTAAACCCTATCTAGGTTTTAAAAAAATGAAATAAGTCCTAACAAGCCTGCAGAGTACTAAGGATAATCTTGACTGTTAAGTACAGTAGAAAACCTCTGCAGATATTATGGTTTGACTGTTCTATGTTCTGGGGCTCCCCTGCTGTGAGGGAGGTGTACAAATTTAGGTAGCAAAAGTAGATGCACTTGGTGTTGTGCCCTGAGGGTGGGCAGATTCAGTATATTTGAGACTGGAAGGGCGGAATGGAGTTGATTCCAAAGTGCATTGACTACTCCTGGACCATAACTTTTCATGGTACACATCCCTGTGAATAGTTTGCCATTTGTTGGGCTGAGGTCTTCTATATTAACACTGCATGTGTGTGATTGCTGGTAAGTAGATTTATTGTAGATCATTCTTAGAGGAGGTGGAGGGAAGATTGTACTAACATTATCTCTTCTGGTCCTTGCATGGCGGTTAAACATTTTTTAAAAGCAAGTGATAGATTGATATAAAAATGGGAGACAGATGGATAGACAAAAAAACAGGATCAGATACTAGATGAGTTACAACTGCAGCCTTAGCTCATGTGCTGTCTTAATGCTACAATACTAGCACAGCATCAAAGGCCCTTTACATCTGCCCCCTCCTCCCCCCAACTGTACTGATTTATATGAAAATTAAGATTACAAATTAAGACCAGGCTATCCTAGAGTTTTCCAGTTCATCAGCCATCCAATAAAAATGATGTTGAGCCTGTATGCATAATTCCCAGAAGATTACTTTGTCCTTACAGCTAAGCTCTGTCCCTGATATAAAAGATCTCTATCCAGTTTTATTGAAATAAAGAACTAACATCATAATCCCAATATTGAGGTATAATCTTCATTATCTCCTGACCCTCTTGAGGTTTTTTTTTTCTCCCACCACCCCCTATTCTATATTGCTTCAGATTTATTTCATTTATAATCTTGATGTGTTTACCTTTATTGAGACAGGATTATAAACCAAATGAAAAAAGGGTAAAAAACAAACAAACAAATAAAAAACCTCTCATGATTGAGCTTGGGGTCAGCACCAATCAACTAATGTGTAAGCTTGAATTATATTGCAATACAGACTCAGTTCTCACTTATACTGTTTCCCCTTTGCACTATACTGGCTGTGTTAAATTTGTACCTCCTTAAACTGGGATATGCAAAGGGTGCACTGTTCACCATGCTGTGGTATGTTTCATATTTATATTACCCTCATTTTGAAGGGCTCTTTAAACTGCTGGAGTGCTGCATCATCCATAGGTGAGAATAAGTTTAGGTAGCTTTTCTGGATAACTTGAACTAGCAGAATCTGACTGCGCCTGTCCCAATTCTGTGAGAAATATTTAACCTATAGCAGTTTAGAGATTCGGGATTTTTTTCTGTAATCAATTTGAACACACAAAGAGAAAAAAACAGAATCTTCTGATACGTTGTGAATTTGTCCACTTTTCCCAGAGACTCTTCATTCAGCAGAGTATAGTTAATGACCATTTTTTTTCCTACAGCTTTAATGGCTATAGGCTATGCCTCGGGCCGTTAGCTACCAAACTAGTCATTAAATGCCGGTCAGGATGATTCTTGGAGATTATTGCTTTTATTTTCATTTTTGATGGACAAAATAGTACTTCTGTACCAGGTGGAATGGGTAGGGACCGGAAAAGGGAGAGATGCATCAAGCAATCTTGTATTTGTCAAATATCATTGAGATATTGCTGTGTGAATATATAAAACTCAAGTGTCTTATATTTGCTTTAGAGGGTTGATACAGTCTTACTGTAGGAGAATTTTGGAAAGCGACATTAATTAGTAGGGCTCTGCGAAACAGCACCATTTTGTTTTAACTTCCGTTTTGCTGTTTTGAAGCGGCACTGTTTCATTTTGCTCTTTCAAAGCACTGTTACGTTTTGTTTTGTCAAATCTCTTTTGCTGTTTTGATGCGTTTTGACATTTTGCCCATAGGATATAATGGGGAATCATGGAAAAAGCCTATAACTTTGTCATTTTTTGCCTGATTCAGATAAAAATTGCAGAGATGGTAACCCCTTCTGAGGGTATGAAGTGTGTCAAGTTTTAAGGAGATAGGTGCAGGGGTTTCTGGGAAACTGAACCTCAAATTGTTCAAAGCAAAACTTGTATCACTTGCCGGCAGCAGCAGCCGCCTGCTGTCATTCTGCATGCAGACTGGGGGGCCTGCCCCCATTCCCCCCAGGAGGGCTGTGGGGCTGTGCTGGACTCTTCCAGGGGGGTGCTGGATGACAGCAGGCTGCAGCTGCTGGCTGGAGCTGGTGTTCAATGAAGCCTGAGCCGACAGCTGGAAAGCCTGGTGCTGCTCCTGGCCCCAGCCTGCAGTGGCAGCCTGCTGAAACCCCATGTACAGACCGGGGGCCCACACTCCCCTGGAAGAGCTGGGAAAATGATCAGAGAGCTGGAGGAAGCGATTAGAATGCTGGGGGATTGAATAGGGAGCTAGATGTCAGTATTAGAGCAGCCTTACCCCCAATTTCCCCTCCTTCTCCTTAGTTTCTGTTTAGCTGCAAGCAAGCCGGCTTCAAAACTTGAAACATTTTGAAACTTTCAGAACATTTCAAGTGCCCTTGTTTCATTTCAAAGGTGTTCAAAATGTTTTGTTTCATTTTAATTTCGCTGTTTTGAGCTTGAAATGTATCAAAACGACTTCAAAATGAAACACCTGTCAAAATTTTGCACAGCCCTATTAATTAGTTCAGGTCTTGGTGAGGATTTTCTCTCATTTAAAGGCAGCTACCTAGTATTTATCAGTTGAAAAAAAGAGGCCTCAGGAATATATAACAATATTTTGGATTTTAATTATCTTATTGGTATATATCAGTACCTTAGGAATTGCCTAAGTCCTTTGACATCAGACAAAAATATTTGTAGGCATCTTTTATTCATATTATAAACTGGTTCCATTTCAGATGTATCATCAGCCCTGTTTGCTTTACCCCATTGTCCTTTGTAATCAGTTCAGTTTTCTAATACAGTATACAGAGCATAGGTTTAGGTTAGATATTAGGAAGAACTACTTCACTGTAAGGGGGGCCAGAGCCTGGAATGGGTTTCCCAGAGAGGTGGTGATTTCACTTTCCCTGGAGATCTTCAAGAGGAGACTGGATAGGCACCTGGCTGGGGTCTTATGAACCCTCCCACCCCCCTGCCCATGGCAGGGGGTCGGACTCGATGATCTGTCTAGGTCCCTTCTGACTCATTGATTCTATGAGACATAGACACAGCTTTAAATGTTTTTTCAACATACCTCTAAGTACCAGGCAGCTCATGAATGCTGCAATGGTGGGGCAGATGGAGCATCCCACAGGAACATGTGAGGCTCCCCAGTGTGCTTGGCAGCAGATCCAGAAATGGACCAGAAGCACTTCTGCTGAGGAGCACATGGGGGGCTCCCCCATGCCCTCACAGCTCAGCAACTGGTGCCTCCTGGGTCTAAGGGGGCACCCAGGGACCCCCTGCAGCTGATCGCTGAGCAGGGGGTGCAGTGGGGGGGGCCCTCCAGCACACTTGGCAGCAGACACGCGGACTTCCGGTCCACTTCCAGGTTCACTGCTGAGCATGTGGGGGGGGGGCATGCTCCTGTGGGACACTCCATCTACCCCACCATCACAGCATTCACAAACTAGAAATAGTTCTTCCTAATATCTAACCTAAACCTATGGCCCTACTTGAGATGCACCTGTGGATGCACAACAAGGCCCGGTTAGCCCTGCCAACCGTGACCTCGCATTGTTGGCCCATGTTCATCTTGGAGTCAATAATGACTCCAAGATCCCTTTCTGCCTCCATGCTCTCAAGAAGGCAGTTCCCCATCCTATACGTCTGCTGCTGGTTACTACTGCCCAAGTGCCCCAAGTGCAGCACCCTGCACTTGTCAGTATTGAAACACATCCTGTTTTTGATAGCCCACCCCTGTAACCTATCCAAGTCTTGCTGCAGTCTTTCCCTCCCTGCTAGCATGCTCACCTCACCCTAAATTTTGGTATCATCAGCGAATTTAAACAGGTTGCTTTTCACCCCGTCATCCAAATCACTGATAAAGAGATTGAACAGCACAGGCCGAAGGACCGAGCCCTTGGGGACTCCGCTGCCCACTTCTCCCCAGGTTGAATATGACCCGTCTACCACCACCCTCTGAGTATGACCCTTCAGCCAATCTGCAATACTTCTGACTGCGTAGGCATCAATGCCATAGTTGCCTAGTTTTTTAATGAGGATGGGGTGGGAGGCGGTGTCAAAGGCCTTGCTGAAGTCCAGAAAGACTATGTTCACAGCGACACCTGCATCCAATGCTTTTGTGGCCTGATTATAAAAGTCAATCAGGTAGGTCTGACATGACCGGCCCCTAATGAAACCGTGCTGGTTGCCCTTGAGCATCATCCCTGAAGCTGGCCCATTGCAGATGTGCTCCTTGATGATCTTCTCAAAGAGTTTCCCTAGGATTGAGGTAAGACTGATGGGCCTATAGTTGCCTGGGTCCTCCCCCCTCCCTTTTTTAAAGGTGGGGACCACGTTGTCTATCTTCCAATCATTTATGAGCACCATGAGCACTTGTAAAGCCATGCCAAAGGACCTGCAATAACCCCGGCTAGCTCACTCAACACTCTGGGGTGGAGAGCATCTGGACCCGCTGATTTGAACATGTCCAGCCCCTCCAGAAGCTCTCTAACCTGGTCCTCTCCGACCTGAGGTCTGGAGGCATTCCCCTCGAGTCCGTCTTCCATCATGGTGGGGAAGTCCCGGTCCCTGCACAAGAAAACGGAGGTGAAGTATTTGTTAAAGAGGTCTGCTTTCTCCTCTGGCACAACCACCAGATTGCCCAGAGGATCTTGCAGGGGCTCCACATTTCCTGGTGCTTTCTTCATCCTCCCTATATATTTGAAAAAGGACTTTTTATTATCCTTGATTTTGGATCCAAGTCCTAGCTCTATGTCCTCCTTAGCTTTCCTGACAGCCCCCCTACAGGCCCGAGCAGAGGAGGTATATTCCTCTTTGGAGAGAGCACCCCCCTTCCACCAGTTGTATGCTGCCTTTTTGGCAATCAGGCATTCCCGGATGCCCTTGGTGAGCCAGCGGGCCTTTTGGGCACTTCTGCCCCCCTCACTTCTTGTTGGGATGGTCACCCCTTGGGCCCTGAGTATCGTCTCCTTAAGGAATGACCACTCATCTTGGGCACTGAGTTCCCCTGCTCTTGAGAACCCCAGTGCCTCTCCTACTAATCTCCTCAACTCATTGAAGTTGGCCCTCTTGAAGTCTAGGCCTACTGCCTTGCTGCAGGCCCTTCACACCATGTGCTGGATTGTGAATTTCAGCAAGTGATGATCGCCATCACCCAGGTGGTCAAGAACCTGGAGGTCATCGCCTGGTGAACATAATGGTCGCCATGAACATAATGATTTCATGGTCACTATTGCCTAGGCTGACCTCTATGTTTAAGCTGGTCACCAGGTCATCCCCTTTGATCAGGACTAGGTCAAGAACTGCATTGCCTTTAGATGGACTGTGGACATCCCGAATCAAAAAATGCTCTTCGGTGCTAGTCAGGAAGGTTCATGATTGATCTGAGCTGGCTGAGCACTCCTCTCAGGAGATATCTGGGTAGCTGAAGTCACCCGTGACAACCATGTCCCATGCACATGCGTCCTCCGTTAGTTCATGGGTGAATGCTAGATCAAGCTCTTCCCCTTGGTCAGGCAGCCTGTAGTATATATCTAGTCAGGTCTGTCTTGCCACACCTCCCCTGGAGCTTGACCCAGAGGGTTTCAAGCTGTTTTTCTTTGGGGCCAACATCGGCCTGTAGGGAGGTGTACTGCTCCTTCACATAGAGGGCAACAGCCCCATCTCTCTTCCCTACCCGATCCCTTCTTTGAAGGACGTAGCCCTTTATGTCTATGCTCCAGTCATGAGAGGAGTCCCACCAGGTCTCTGCGATTCCTACTAGATCGTAGAGCCCAGTGGAAAGCAGGAGGATTAATTCCTCCTGCTTGTTCCCCATGCTTCTGGCATTGGTGTACCAGCACCTAAGTCCTTCTACTGAGGTCACTGGCCACCTGTTGCATTGAAGGGGAGCTGTTTTGTCAGCTCCCATAAGAGTGGCTTGCTTGGTTTCATTGTCGATGGAGCTTTCCTGTATATTGGTCCCTTGGTAGGCCCTAGTTAGCATTTCTCCATCCCCCTGTGATCTTAGTTTAAAGCCCTAAGAGATTCACCATCCTGGCTGAGAAAAGGGACTTGCCTTTCTGTGTGAGGTGGATGCTGTCTCTCCTCAGGGGTCCTCTGTCCTTGAAGTGGGCATCATGGTCGTAGAAGCCAAAGCCTTCTTTGTGGCACCACCATCAGAGACACTGGTTCACCTCATCAATATATTCTTGCCTGCTTGGACCAAGGCCTGCTACAGGGAGCATAGAGGAAAAACTATCTGAGCCCCTGACCCTTTAAGCCCAATTCCCAGAGACTTGTAGTCACCCATGATGTGGTCTGGATTGTTCCTGGCCATGTCACTTGGTCCCACATGCATAAGGAGCATGGGGTAGTAATCTGTGGGCTGGAAAATCCTGGGGATCCCCTCTGTGACATCCTGGATCTGTGCCCCAGGGAGAACGCAGAATTTTCATGCTATGGGATCTGGGTGGCAGATGTCCCCCTCTGTTCCTCTCAGCAGGGAG
Source organism: Crocodylus porosus (assembly GCF_001723895.1). Classification (NCBI taxonomy): domain Eukaryota; kingdom Metazoa; phylum Chordata; order Crocodylia; family Crocodylidae; genus Crocodylus; species Crocodylus porosus. Next base: position 38,852,186 of record NW_017728912.1, read on the forward strand.
TTGCCTACTATGATTACCCGACATCTTCTCCTCCAGTTGCTCTGTTGCCTTGTAGCCTGCCTGGTGGTAGTTTTGGGTGTGGCCTACGTTGCTGCACTTTCCGTTGCCGCACTCACTCCCAGCAATGCCAGGGCCCCAAATTGGTTCCTCAGCTACACTGGAGGAGTTGTTCCAGCAATGCGGGATCTAATTCTGCATTGTCTAGAACTAGAGGTGACTGTCTTCCATCCGTCTGTGTCAGGCCTCTCTTGTGTTGCCATTCTGCCATTTGAGTGATCCTGCAAAGAGTGGAAGTACCCGTCAATCTCATCCTCAGTGGCTCTGATCCCATGCAGCCTGCTAACCCCTGCCTGGAGTTCCCTCACCTGCCCCTCCAGGGCCTCAATCTGGGCACATGTGGGACCGGCGAGGGACTCCTGGCCATCCCACTTCCCCCAGGCCCAGGACCCACCAGGTAACCCCTGCAGGCAGGGGACCCGGGTCCCGCCGAGCCACCCAAAGTCTCTGTCTGGGTGGAGGCCTCAGAGAAGCCCTGGGCAGGAGGCAGTATCAGAACAGGGTCCCTGGCTGCACTTTGAGTCACCACCCCCATTAACACTCTGTCATGTGCACTCACCTAAAGACTCTGGAGACTCCGTCCAAAGCCACTGACTCTGACACGTGGAGTCTCAGGCCTTTCCTGCTCTCCCCCCTGCACCTACTCCCACGCAAACTCCGGTGTGCCCCTGAAGAGCACGCCTGTTTGCAGGGCCTTTTCGTATGGCTCCTCCCCAGTGCAGCTAAATAGGGGTAGGAGGGGGGGGAAACCCCTTTGTGATTCCCTACAGCTGGCCTGGCTCCTTCTCACTAAGGCATCAGTGATGAAGGTATTACTAATGCCTTGGGCTCCTGGAATGGTAGGGAATTTGGCAAGTGAAAAGTTCCAGATGATCTTAGAAAGTGAACTATGCTCCACAGTACAGAGAAGGGCAAAAAACCGACAGTGGATCTTGCCCATCTGACTTTTTTTTTTTTTACACTAATCTGGTGAACAGAAATCTGGCAGAGGTAACTATTGGCAGCTATTAACCTTAGTTGAAAGGTAGGGGGTCTTGAGAGAGAGACAATTATCTGGATACAAGATGAAAAAAATGTGCTTGGACAGAGACTTACATGAAGACACCTCTCCACCTCTCTGGCAGTGAAAAGGGACATCAGCTGAAAGCAAATGGGAAAAGACTTGTAGTCTATATCAGGAAGCAAGGAGAAAATTGAATGAGAATGCTGGCCATCTGATGAGCATGTACTATCTGTCTATTTGTCTTCCTTGCCTTTAATTTTTATCTGAGAATTTTCCTATCTGAACTCCTTTCTACTCACTTTGCAGCAAGATATCCAGGGAAGTGCAGACAGCTTCCAAAGCAAAATGTATTCAGAAAACCTTCTCTGCAGCCGTTTGTTTGTTTTCTTGATCTACCTTACTTCCTGTGGTAGGTAGTCTTTGCATGTAGTCATGTAGTCTCTGCAGGCCTGTAAAGACTGATGGGTTTTATGGTGTCTTTGGTGAAAAAGACATCATGACACACTGGCTGGGTCAACACATGCATTAATGTACTTTTCCTAATGCGTATTAAATTTCGTATCTCCAATGTTTTGTATCTCCAATAAATGTGCATTAGGCTGCCCTGAGGCGCAGTTCCAAAAGCAAATGTTTTTAAAGTGACTCTTAATGCGCAGTAGCCTATTTTACTGAGCATTAGCATAATTGTACTTTTTTTACATGATGCTTTAATGCACAGTAAAATAGGCCTACTGTGTATTAAAGCACATGTGTAGATGTGCCCACTGATGAGTAAAGATCATAACAAGAATAGCAGGTTATGGAAAGTGTCAGAAGCTCATTTGGGCTGTAGAAGACCAAAAGATTTTTTTTATTTGTGTTTTTAGAAGGAAATTTAAAAAAGGAACATGGAGGTGCCTGGTTCTGTGTCAGTTCTATTTAGTGTTTCTGAAAAATCACTCCCCTGTTAGCACACATTTTCATGTCCCTAAGGGTAGTGGTCTTAACTACCATTTGTGTTTTCCATGATCTTCCCCTTATTTCCTTTGCAGATAAGGTATACACAGCCTTAAATGCTTCATAGTTTCTTTCCTGGATGTTTGTAGTCATGTACAATGTTTGACTACAAGCATTTTCTGGCAAAATAAGCAATATTTTTACTGGAAGAAGGGGCTCTCTGAACTTGGGCATACATTCATATGACTTTAGCTGTGAAAGTTTTGTACATCTTTAAAGGAGATAAGAGCCATGAAAAAGGGGGAGAGAAAAAAGTTAAAAGTATTACTGGATGCATCTGTATGAGACATTTTACTGAACATTAGACAAATCTAATGCGCAATAAAGTGTCACTGTTTACATGCGCTCGATGCTTAACTGCACATTAAATTAGTCTAATATGCCATTTGCTAGTATTGACAAAGACAAGTACTAGAAAATGGCATGTTCATTTAATGTGCCACAGTGCACATGTAGACACTGACTGGGAGTAATTTGCTCCTGGGGGGCCCAGGCATCAGGGGGCCAGAGATGCTGAGCTCCAGGGTGTGGGGGACAGCTCCTAGCCACACAGAGCTCAAGACCACAATACAGCTCAGTCGCACTGGCTTGGGGCCTGGGAGGGGAGGGATGTGGGGGAGAGGCTACTGACTCTGTGCTACAGAGGAGCCTCTTGGAGTTCCCTGACTTGCTCATGAGGGCAGGGGCTGGAGCCATCCAAGGGCTTGGTGCAGTAGGGATGCTTCCCCCAGGGAGGAACAGAAAGATGGGGTGGCCCCACAACCTACAACTACTCTTGCTAATTTTGTGCTAGCTGGGTTCTGTACATCCAGCTGGTGTGAGGCTGATCCAGGCTTGGGTGGCAGGAAGGGGAAATTCTCACAGACCCGGCTAAGGCAGGTGGCACAGCACAGTGCAGCCCAGTGCAGGACCCCCAGATGCCCCATTCTTTTCTGCCAGCAGGAGATGTAGATCCCTCTTGTCAGAGCACTGCTCAGCTCCTGCCTCCCCCCAGCAGTAGGCAGGAGCCAGGGTGTGGGCTGGGGGATCCCAGCTTATCACAGCCCTTCCTCTGGCCAACTACCTTGAGAGGCAGAATGACTCCGAGCTCCATAGGTTGCAAGCCAGCACCACTGAGCCAGGCTGTGATCCCAAGCTCTGTGCAGCTGGGAGCTGTCCCCCACTCTGGGACAGTTCCCCCCCACAATTTCCCATACCCCAGGCCTGACCCCCATGTGTCCTGCCAGCCTGGGGCTGACTGCCAGGGGAGCCCGGAGTTCTCCCTGACTGCTGCTGGGTGGGTGGGGTGGGGAGGGCATATCAGGGCAGGGAGACCAGGGCAGCCCTGGACTGAACTATTCCCATTGGGAGCAAATTTGCTCTCGGTGACTGTACACATTCAGATATGTGCCGGGCGTGAATTTACTACATTTGAATTTTCTGCGCAGAAAATGCAGGCATGTTAATTTAATAGATTTCATAGACATTAGGGCTGGAAGGGACCTCGAAGATCATTAAGTCCAGCCCCCTACCCCAGGGGCAGGAAGTTAGCTAGGGTCAAGGGATCCCAGCAAGATAAGCATCTAAGCATTTCTTGAATGAGTCCAGAGTAGGTGCCTGCACCACTTCTGGAGGGAGTGTATTCCAGGTCTTGGGGGCTTGGATTGTAAAGAAATTTTTTTTATGTCCAGCCTAAAATGGTCTTGTAGGAGTTTACGACCGTTTCATAGTAGCTAGAGTCAGAAGGGACCTAGGTAGATCATCTAGTCCGACCCCCTGCCTTGGCAGGAAAGAGCACCGGGGTCAGATGACCCCAG
>NW_017728912.1:38861884-38865539 GCF_001723895.1 Crocodylus porosus
CCACTGACCCCCTAGTCTCAGCAATGCCCCGTCCCCCATCACTTACCTGTTTCTCCCTTTTGACCATTGGTCTGGGCTCGCTGGCTGTTGCTGGGCCTGGTAGTTCATAGTCTCCTCCGCCCTCATCTTCCCCCTCCCCCGACGAGCCTAGTTTAAAGCCCGCCGAAGGAGGCACCGTTGGTCCCTGTTTTTCCTTGGTGCACTCAGATGTTCTCCCAGATCCTGATGTACACGCATTATGTACTTATAAGCAGCCACCAAGTCCCCCCGAACCTGCGCTTTTCCAAACTGAAGAGTCCCAGACTCTCTTCATAAGGCCTATTCTCTTGCCCTCAGATCATGCGCGTGGCTCTCCTCTGGACTGTCAAGCTTCTTGCATCCTTCTTGAATTGTGGAGCCCAGAATTGGATGCAGTACTCCAGCTGTGGCCTCACCAAGGCTGAGTGCAGCGGGAGGATGACATCCTGAAATGTGCCCACTGAAAGTGGAGTATTTTTATGGTCAAACTATTCAAAGCTAGTTTACAAACAGAAATTTGCTAGAATAAAGCATGATTCTTTTGGGCATGTCTACACATGCATTTGACATGAGATCAGTTTACTCACGAATAAATAACTTGTGAGTAAATGCTCCCAGGGAAGCATCTACACATGCAGGGAAGTGGGAGCAGATTTACTGCTAATGGCAGCAAATTACTCCTGCTTCCTGAGGCCCTGCAATGGGCCCCTGCTACCACCAGGGGAGTGCGAGGCTCCTGCTGGGTCCTAACCCAGGGGCTGGCAGGGGCCACCAGGCCAGGAGACAGCTATCTACTGGGTGACACTGGGACACTGCATTCTGCCCCCAGGGGCATCTTCCTTCTGGCACAGGGAAATTGTCCCTCAGCTCCAGCAGCCAGGAGCTCCTGACCCCAGCTCCCTGATCAGGGGCAGGGGCTTGGAAATCTGCTGGTGGGGCACATAGCAGCTATCTCACTGGTAGATTGGAGCAGGGGGCTAGGACCTATCCTACCCCTGCAGTGCTTTCCAAGCCCTTTGGGGCCATGGGGCTGGAATCTGCCCCTGACCAGGATAGTTCCCAGTGCCTGCTCTGTGATTGTGGGGTGGAAGCTGGGGATTGTGTTCCCTGCTCAGCTCTGTGAGTATGGAGCTGGGTAGGGAACAGGCTGGGGAGCTTGGTCTCCACTCAATAGGGCTGTGGAAAATTTCGGCAGCTGTTTCATTTTGGAGGTGTTTTGGGCTGTTTCAGTGCCCAAAACACTGAATCTGAATGGAAATGAAAGGCTCTGAAACATCTCCAAAATGAAACAAGGCATCCAAAACATTTTGGAAATATTTTGGAAAATTTTTGAGTTTCAGAGCTGGGCTTGCAGGGAAACAGCTGCACGTTGCTGCCCTGTCATGTAACTCAGCTCCGCAGGGAGCAGAGATCTGTGCCAGGGTTCTCCTCACTGCCACTCACTGTCCTGTGCAGCCCTGGATCTCTGCTCCCTGCAGAGCCAGGTCACACAGCAGGGACTAGCACTGCCTTCCTGTGCAACCTGGCTCCACAGGGAGTAGAGATCTGTGCCAGGGGTCTCCTCACTGCTGCTGCCCTCCCCATGCAGCCCCAGATCTTTTTTTCCTGTGGAGTCAGATCATGTGGCAGAGACCAGCACTGCTCTGCCATGTGACTTGGCTCCCCAGGGAGTAGAGATCAATGCCAGGGTCTCCTTGCCACCGCAGCCCACCTTTCACAGCCCCATGTTGCCAGAGCAGCATGGGGCAGGCAGCAGTGGTGAGGAGACCCCTGGCACGGATCTCTGCTCCCTACAGAACTGAGGCACATGGCAGGGACCAGCAGGCTTGCTCACTGCTCTGTGCTGCTTCCTTGCCCTGTGACCTGGAGTGACAGGGATCAGAGATCTGCACAGGAGTCTCCTTGCCTGCATGGAGGGCAGCGGCCCTCCCCCAGAGAAGCCAGCCCGTTTGAAATAGATTCGGAAGAGATTCGGCAAAGCCAAATCTCCGAAACAGGTTCAGCTGAAATGAAACAGGACAGTGATCCAAAATACCAAAACGAATCACTATCCTCCAAAACAGCTGAATCGGAATCGAAACACAACTGTTTCACACAGCACTCAGCTGCACGATCATGAAGCTGGGTGGGGACACGCTCCTCAGCCCCTGCTAGCAGGGAGCTCCCAGTGCCAGCTCCATGACTGTGGGGCCAGAGCTAGGAGATGTTTATGTCCCAGCCTGAGCTTTGTGGTCTTGGGGCTCAGGCTGGGAGGCCTATATCTCTCTATGCCAGCTTTGTGATAGCGGGAACTGAGCTGGAAAATCCTTATTTCAGAGCAGGGGTCTTGGAGCTCCCTGGTGTGGGGCAGGGGGACATAGTCTCCACTTAGGCTCTGGTGGCAGAGTCCACCTTGGCAGCAGGCAGCTCCCAGGGGCAGGGAGCTATCTCTCCTGGTCAGTCATCTACATGAGAACTACTGCGCTGTTACTAATTGAAAGTAAATTTCCAACCTGTATTTGCAGGTAGCAAATTTACTCATGATTAGCAAGGTTTGCTGCTCAGTAAGCATGTACATGTGTATATGCATATGCTTACTGTGCAGTAAACTATGCTGCTGCGCTGTAATGCAACTCATGTAGCTGAGCTCTTTGAGTATTTTTTATAAAAATGCCCGTATCATGACATGTTTGACTTCAGTATACACTGCACACATTCCTACATTGTGCATGTCTTTTTTCCTATGAATAAGTCCCATCTGGGGCCACAGAAATAACCTTTTCGAAAAAAAGTTTGAAAAATAATTTGATACTTGATTCTCTATTCTCTTGTGTCACGTGTCATCCTTTATACTGTAGATCACTTTGTTCTTTATATTTACGAGAACTGAGAACTGCGAATTTGGTACAAAGTAGCCTAAATTGATGGGCACCTGAAGAAATTACTGTGATCAGAGAGAGGTAATTAGCTATGCTAGTCTGAAGTCAGGCAGAAGGCAGGGTAGTGTTCTATCTTATAGACTACTGAATCAGTCTATATGTTACTATGAGGTAAGGTAAGATGTGGACTTTACAGTGCAGTGATTATTCTGTGGTTACACAGGGTCCAGGTAGAAGTTGAGACACCTGGGGCAGATACAGACATTATGCTTTAACCAATATCAGAGATCAGAAACTGGTCTATACTTGCAACAAAACAGAAGTTCAGCACAGAAAACTTGTCTGTACCCACAACAGAACAGAAATTTGGTGCACACAGACTGCTTTAAAAATGATAGAATATGGGGTCTAAGATTTGCTCCCCCCACCCTCATAAAAAGGTGAGTGTGTGTTCTTTTTGCTACCAATCTAAATCATGCTGCTTACAGAAAAATGCATAATTTAGATCGATTCAACCTCAGGCTTTTTGAATATCTGTACCTAGCCATGGATACTATTTCTGACTCTGTAATTTATTCAGTACGTGACCAGGGCTAAGTTACAGAAATTCATTGCCCCTTGGTTTCTCCATTTGTAAACTGGCATAACAATGCTTATCTGTCTGAGCTCTACAGCTGAAAATGCTCTTATGTAGATTTCATAGATTTCATAGACATTAGGGCTGGAAGGGGCCTCGGGAGATCATCGAGTCCAGCCCCCTGCCCAAAGGGCAGGAAGTC
>NW_017728912.1:38865550-38878073 GCF_001723895.1 Crocodylus porosus
GGAGGGAGAGGGAGGTTTAGTGTGGGAGCAGAGAATAGGAAATTGCTATTACCTAAAAGCAGATTTAGGGGTAAATCCTGCTCCCCTTAAACAAGGTGCTTCAAGGGAGTAAAGGAGTAAAATGTGCACAGTTGGGGCTTTTAATCTTTGTGCCAGTGTGCTTTGGGGAGAGGTGACTGCATTGGCAGTGGTGGGATTTGTTCTCTAACGGAAAAGTTCTAACTCAAAGCCATAGAGAGGCAGGACAAAGAAGAGCGAGTTAGCCCTTGACAGCACCTAGTAATGGCAAGAAAAGTGATGTCTGTTTCTAGTTCTGGAATTTTGCTTCCTCAAATTTGTAGGGAACCAGTGTCGCAATCATGCTTGTTGCTAACAGATCTCTCTGCAGAAAGTTGGGTGCTTCTTTTGCCTTCCCACTTGCACGGGTACTATGCATTGCCTGATTAAATTCAGGATGGCTTTAATCACCAGCAAGTTTTTACAAGAGCTATGGAGACACTCCCCCTAAAAACAGGTATTTGTGTTGGAATATTATGGAATTTAGTTTTAAAAAGCAACTTTGTTTGCAGTGTCCCATTCCTTGGTCTAAATATTAGGTGCAAAATGGACTTGGTGGGTACAGAACTGAAACTCATTCTGATGTAAACTGGTATAGTTCCACAGACTTCGATGGTAGTTTATTCCTGCTGAGAATCAGCCCTGGTACAATATAAGTGCATTAACCACACAATTACTGTGGCATTTAAAGCAGCTGTCCATGGTTTTCTCTGACCCTTGCAATTGATGCCAACCCTAAAGAGGTAATACATTATGAAAAGTCATCTTGCAAGCATGCTGTATTTTATCTGTATAGGCTTTTTAACAGCAGACATCATAACCTAATGTGTTGTGGCTGGTTTTCAAGCCATGAGTGAATTTTAAAGTATTTTGGATACAGGTTTCAGTGGGATAATAAATTTAAATTTAAAACTCTCTCTAGAAACATCTTAAGGCAGTTTGACACCTGTGAACTTAGAGTGTTTGCTGCTTTGGAAGCATGAGCATTGCCTCTTCTTCCTCTGACTACATGAAGGCCCATCACCTATTCCCATGCTCCAGGGTCTAGTGGGAAGAACTGGTATTTCCACTAGAATTATTCTGTTGGGAGTACCGTCTTTAGCTCTTGGGGGAGAGGCTGTAAGTGTATTCCCAAAATTCTGTGGGTCCTTTGTTACAGAATCATGCTGTTCCCCAACACGATTGCTATCATTCTTCGAATGTACAGGTCTACTGGAATGAGCCTGCTGGGGAATTGCCAGTAGGCAGGGGGAATCTCCCAGGGTTGCAGACTGGCTATGGGAATCAAGGAAAACAAAAAGTCCTTCTTCAGATATGTAGGAAGGCAGAAAAAACCAAGGGCAACATTGGACCCCGCTGAACCAAATGGGGCAACTGACAACCCACACTGAGGAAAAAGCTAATTTCCTCAATGATTACTTTGTGTCAGTTTTCCACCAGCCCAAGGTATCACCCTGTCTGATAGGATGCAGGACTATCAGGGTAAGGACAAACATACGCCTATAATGGGCAAAGATTTTGCAAGGGAACATCTTGAGAAGCTGGACATCTGTAAGTCACCTGGCCCGGCTGGAGTGCACCTAAGAATGCTGAAAGAGTTGGCTGACATCATAGCACAATGGTGAGGACATATGAGAACTTGTGGTGCTCAGAAGAGGTCATAGAGCTTTTGGCTGAACTTGGTGGTTGAGGAAAACATTCATTTCTCTCTGTCACCCCTGCTCTTTTGCCACCTTCTCCATCCATTCCATGTATAGCTTGATCATGGCCTGCTCCTCCCCTTGCTTAGCTTGCTAGACTTGCGATAGACCTGTATGGATTTCAGGGAAAGAAGGGTAGTTGACCACTTCCTTCTACATAGCAGGTGTGATATCCATGTTGGAGAGCCCTCCTTGGGAATCCATCAGTGAACATGCAATCAGGCCCACAATGAGCCATAACACACCTGCTGCAAAGCCTGTTTGTTTCACTTGGGATCTTTTCACTGTTTTCATGAGCTTTGCATCAGGGTCTCGCAGGAAATTTTATCCAATGACCTCAAGGCACCCAGTGCTCTTAGCAGCTATTTTACAAATATGAATCAGGTACAGCAATGTTATATGCGAGTACAAAATTATCTTTCAGGAGGAATAATCATTGCTGATTTTCTGCTAATAAAAATCTAGCATGGTAATTAGTAGGATCAACAAAATGGCATGAGAAGGCAGGAGGTTGGAAAAGTTACAAGGAAATAAGGAAGAAATAAGGCAAGTGAATGAAAGCGTTTAAAAATAATCCAAGAAAAATGAGGGAAACAAACCTGCGCAGACACAACTGTTCACCTCTGCCATTCTCCTTTCTTCTTTCCATCTAAGGGTAAATTTTAAAGGTTCTTTTTCTTGTCAGGAGTACAGGCAGCTGGGAGAAGGATCTTTTGGGGAAAGGAACAGCTTTGAGCTTCTAATGTAGACATCTGTCATTCCATTGTCCCTCCCTTTGGGGTGTTTTAGCAGTGATTTTTTTTGTGGTACCTTGACTAGAGTGTGAAACAGTCTGTGCTGTGCTTTGGCAAAATACTGTAAGCTTTACTGAAACACTACCAAAGAGGCTGGTTTATAACTTTCTCACTCTGCTGATGAGGTGACAGATGACAACATCAGGGACATGCTGAACATTGCACAACCTCTCAGTATCTCTAACTGTGATATACATACTGTATAAACATTGCCATCTGCAGAATGCTCCTTTATTAAGAATTTCAAGCTCAGTCTTAAATGGGAGACTGGTATGACAAAGTGACTGTGTCACTTTGCAACTGGCCCTTGAAAGATGGTCCATTCACTCTAGTAACCATCTGTATACTCCTGTGCATTTGATGGAGTATTTATTGTGTTAGGCTGTAATGGAGAAGGAAGCACAGATAATTTGTGTTTGTACATGTTTCTTCTGCTAGTATTTCAAATGGGTTCCTAATATTCCTGGAGGTTTTATGGAGGCCAAAGCATTACAGAAGAGATTTAACAAGGATTTTCTTTCTTTTTTTTCTTGCTTACATTCTTGCTTTCTTGATATGGCAGCTGACCTGGAAGACCACCTCCGAGCATGGAGAGTCTTTCCTCCTGGGGATGTCTTGGGACCCTTCTGTCACTGCCTGTTGTCTCAGCTGTGGACAGTGACATGCATGGTGGGCCCAGCACCTTACTGGTTCTTCCTGTGCCTCCTAACAGTCGTACTGGGATCCACTTCAACACACTTCCTGGAAGGACCTATATATTTGAGTCTGCCATGCCTGTGTCCTTGCCAGTTGTCTTGACATGATGAGGTTGGAGGTACATAGCGGTACTGGCACTCATGCTGTCCCGCCCTGCATGGCGTGTGATTTATAAGCCTCCCATTGGTAAAAAAAAAAATAAATGGTGACCTCCAGTGGAGGTTGTTATGCGGGATACTGGCCACCAGCCCACATGGACCCAGCTGCATTGGTGACCTGCCCCTTTTGTTTGGGGGGAGTGGAGGAGGATCTTCACCAAGCTTTCCTTGGATGCCCCTGGCTGTTGCTACTGTTTGCTGGACTCAGTGCTTTGCTTGAGGTGCTAGACTTGGACTTCTTGGAGGCCACCTACTTGTTTTCCCTCCCATACTGAGTGGCCAATGTGGGTGTCATCTGCCTGGCCCACTACTTACTTGACCAAAAGCCAAGGCTGAAACCAAACTTAGACTAGCTATGGGAATCAAGGAAAACAAAAAGTCCTTCTTCAGATATGTAGGAAGGCAGAAAAAACCAAGGGCAACATTGGACCCCGCTGAACCAAATGGGGCAGCTGACAACCCACACTGAGGAAAAAGCTAATTTCCTCAATGATTACTTTGTGTCAGTTTTCCACCAGCCCAAGGGATCACCCTGTCTGATAGGATGCAGGACTATCAGGGTAAGGACAAACATATGCCTATAATGGGCAAAGATTTTGCGAGGGAACATCTTGAGAAGCTAGACATCTGTAAGTCACCTGGCCTGGCTGGAGTGCACCTAAGAATGCTGAAAGAGTTGGCTGACATCATAGCACAATGGTGAGGACATATGAGAACTCGTGGTGCTCAGAAGAGGTTCAGAAGATTGAAAGAGGGCCAATGTGGTGCCTATCTTTAAGAAAGGAAGATCCAGGTTTACTACAGGGTAATCAGTTTGACCTCAATCCCTGGAAAGATCCTGGAAAAAATCATCAAAGAAACCGTCAACAACAGGCTAATGGAAGGCAGTATTCTGAAAGATAGCCAACATGGCCTTGTTGTGGGTAGGTGTCACCGTGCTTGTGACGTAGCCCCCAGGAGTCTTTGTTTCTCCAGTCCCTTTTGGGTTTTGGCCTCAGTCAGTCTATGATCAGCCTATTGCTCGCTCGCTCGCTCGCTCTTCTCTCTTTCTCCCTCTCTCCCTCCCTATATATATATAATATCATTATAGGACCTCAGCCTGCCGGCTGACTTCAGTGATGAGTCCCAACCAGAGGTCCACACACCTACGTCCTCTCCTGCCATGACTTGCTGTTTATGGGAGTAGAATTCTGTACTTGGGTGCATAGTTCCCGTCGGTCGTTGTCCACCGCCCTATGTTCATGAGGGCTCCACCATCCCCTGTCCATTCCATCGGGTATTGAATTGTCTTCTCATCACTGGTCTGGCCGCCGTGTTCTCACCTGGGACCTTTGTCTTCATGTAAAAAAAACAAGTGCTCCTGGTCTGGAATTATTGTTCACCAGGCTTTTAACAAACGAAAGAAAAAAGATGCTCTGCAAGGTCATTTTCTCCTTTACCTTGTTCCAGTCATTATGGTAGCTCTTCATGAGTATTGTGGTCATTATTGTACCCTCACCTCACCGGGTCTACCCTTGAAAATTTGTTCTTACCCCCTTTTAGGGTCTTTATGGTACCTTGTTTCTATTAGGATTTTTATGGTATTTTCTCCGGCCATGCGCTGCAGGTTGCCAGCAAGATCATGGTAAGTTTCTGGTGCTGATACTTCACCACTCCTTTCTCTAGGTTTGTTCTGGGGAAAGCTACATCTTTGCAGGAGCCTCCTGCTGGCTTTCCAGGCTGCTCTCAGTCTTTCTTGCAGCTTTACTCAGCCCGGCTCCTCTCCTTCTGGTCCTGCACTCTGTCCCCCTGCCTGCTCTGGGCTCCACTTTATACTGTGGCTTGAATGCCTGGCCCCCTTCTCTCCAGAACCCATATCATACTTACAGGCTCAGCAGTGCTACACTCACTAGCACCACGACTAAAAAAAAAAAAACTTGGGCCTCGTGACTGATCACAAGATAAACTTGAGCCACCAATGCGATGCCACAGTTGGCAAAGCAAATACAACTCTGGCTTGCATCTACCGATACATCTCAAGCAAGACCCAAGAAGTCATCCTCCCACTTAACTCAGCCTTGGTGAAGCTGCAGCTGAAGTACTGCATCCAGTTCTGGGTTCCATACTTTAGAGAGGATGTAGAGAATCCTGAGAGAGTCCAGAGGAGAGCCATGCACATGATTAGAGGTCAAGAGAACAAGCCTCGTGAGGAGAGGCTGAGAGGCATGGGACTCTTCAGCCTAGGGTAGTGAAGGCTCAGGGGTGACTTGGTGGCAGTCTGGCTTCATGCCCCTCCCTCCATCGAAGTGGAGGACAGTGCTGCTGCTGTGGGGGTGCTCATAGGTTGCAAACATGTCCTCTGTGCTTCCAAGGGAGAGTTCAGAACCCAACCTCTTCCTCGGCAATCCAGTCCATAGACTGCTGCTTGGCATCAAGGTCCCTAAACTTCATCATGTCCTATCCTTTAAAAGGCAGCTGTTTATGTTTCTTAACAGGGAGGGTCAGGGTTTTCCCCTCTCCATGTCCTTCCTGTTTGATGGGCAGCATTATGAGGTCTACCTCACCACTGGGGACACCTCATGTTTTTACTGTGGTAGCAGGTCCCACCTGGCTACCCAGTGCCTGAAGAAGCGGCTGACTGTGGCAGAGCCACTTGTGGCTGCACCCGATGGTAGTTCATTCAGCTTTGGTGTGGCAGCCCCTTTGGGTGGTGGGGAAGGGTCTTCCTCCCAGTCACTTCCTGTTTCATCAGAGTCCACCAACTCTGTTGTGGTGGACCCAGGTCTCCCTTTTTCTCCCTTCTCAGGGAGGACTTGGCCCCTTCTGCTGGGAAGGGCAAATCCCAGAACAGAAAGAGGTCTTCTAAAAAGGCCTTGATATCCACTCAAGACCTCCCCACCACTTCAAGGGAAGCTGAGGTTAGTGAGCAGAGAAGTGGTGGTGGAGTCTGACAGCCCTCTCCCCACCTCTCAGCTCCTTGAGGATGACAAGGTTGATGTGGAGGTTGGAACCTCTGGGAGCCGCAAGTGGCTCCGGGAGCAAAGGTGTCTGGCCCACGAGAGCACCCCACCAAAGAGATCAAGGACTGATGCCCCCCCCGGCCCCCTTGGAGGACGCTGCTCCCACAAGCCCTAATGCTGAGGATCCTGGTGAGGGGACAAGTGCTCCTCCCAGGGTTCGGTGTCTCTCAGTGCCTGCCTGACGTATACAGCTCCTCCTCAGGGTCAGATTTTGATTCTGCCTCTGAGGATGGGTTAACCCAAGTCCTGCCCCGGAAGGTGGTGTTCTCTGATTCAGCTAAGGTGCCCCTCCTCAATAGGGAGTGTCCCTACCCTGGAAGCAGAACCTGTTGCTGCTTCTGAGGAACCTCCCTGTGTTGGTTACTCAGTTGAAAACCTTATTGAGTCTTGACCAGACAAAGCACTGCTGGGGGGGGTTGCACAGTGTCGGGGGGGGGAGACTGTTCTGTCCAAGTCGCTACTGCCTCCCTGCATCGGGACCGCTTACTGGATGCCCAGGAGTGGCTCACCTATGAGTCGGCGTTCTTTGCACACGCTTGCCTCTCCTGCCACGACTTTGATGATAATACTGTTCGGTTCAGATGGTCCGGCGTGTGTCGTTCCAAAAATGAGACTCCTTAGTTTCTAACGGGTTCCGCGTTGATGAGGGCTCTGCCACCCTTACACCTTCTCCCTTTCCACTGGTATGTGGCCGCCTATCTGGGCAGGCCGCATGTCAGGATATCACCCCGTGTGTTCATAAAAGAAAGGCAAAAATCAACACCAAAGGGTACGTCCAGGGATTCCCCAGGGCTTGGAGACTGCTTCACTCCTCAGCAGACATTCTCGTCCCGGCCCCTGTATGCCGCGGGGTTGGGACCCCTTCCCACTACTCTCAAAGAGTGCTTCAGCCCTCTCTAGGGCTGTCCCGAGACCCCTCAGCCCCTTACTACCGGAGTGACAGTCTGCCAGTCGGTAAATGCTCCTCTGTTATAGTCTATACGGTATCCGGCTCGGCTGGGCTCCAACCACTCCCGGTGGCATCAAACAGTCCACGGCCTCTCTGGGCCAGCTGCCCGGGCTTACAAGCCCCGCTGGGGCTTACCCTTACCCCAGAAGGTCCGGACGCCTCTCTGGATGGCTCGCATCCACACAAGGGTGCTCCCACCGGTGTTAGCTCCTCCGCTGCCTTCTTCCGGTTCCGCCGCTCCCCTGTCCGATGCCAGCGTCCCTTTTATGCCGGCCCTGGCCATCCTGGCTCCTCCCTCCTCCGTGCACCTGGAAGAGGTGAGTTCTCACCCAGCGTTCCGGGCCTGTGTGCATGGGGCGGGGAGTCTCGGAGCCCGCCAGCTCCTTCTTTCCCTCACACACAGCATATACATAAATGGTTCCCTGAACCTGAGACATCTGTGGTATCCACAGCAGCTGTGCTGCACTTCACTGCGGGGATGCAACAATATAGTTTTTGCCTAAGCAAGCTTGCAGGTGATGTTAGGCACTTATTGTGAGCAGCACCAGCTGGCAAGCTGTAGGCCTGTTTTTTTCTCTGTCTTGCATGCTTGCTCCTCTCTGATGTTTCTGTCTATTCCCTTGGCTTTGCCTGTCCCCCTTTTCTACATCCTTCACTCCTGGCTGCCACAACCTTTGGTTCATTCAGTGCCAACGGCTGCAGAGACTCTGGGACGTGGATGGCACTCCTTGATTTCCTGTGCCAGAAAAAGCTGGAGGTCACCTTTTTGCAAGAAACTCATCCTGATGCAGTTATTCTAGCCAACTGGCATTCCACCTGGAAGGGCTATATGTTCCTGAGCTATGGCACTTCTCTCAGTGCAGGAGTCCCAATCCTCTTATCCTGATAACTGCTCATATCACATTAGCACAACATTGCCGTCTCCTAATTAACATCTATGTGCCCACCACCAAGTGAGAATGAACAGTCTTCTTTGAGACCCTGGCTGACTTTTGGAGGAGTGCAGGTGACAGTGATGACCTTCTCCTCCTGGGTGGGGACTTTAATTCCAGTGTGACTGAAATAGGCCAGAACCCCATCCATCTTCAGCCCAGTGGCTGCAGACAGCTTTGGAGGCAGGGGACCTTGTGGATGTCTGGTGTCATTTCCACACTAATGCAAGGCAGTACACTTGGATAAAGGCAACTGCTGGTGGGATTGCCATGGCATGCCTTGACTGCTTGTACATTGCCAAGCATCACCGGTCAGTCCTGCATGGCAGCTGCATTATTCTATCTGGGCTTTCAGATCACAGTCTTATCTGCTGTGAGCTGAGTCCCCTTGGCAGAGCACGTTCCCGGGCACCTTACCGATGTTTTAACACCAACTTGCTGCAAGACGCTCACTTCTGTGAATGCTTTGCCTATGTCTGGTGGACATGGGAGACTGCGAGAACCACCTTTTCCTCCTGGAAGCAATGGTGTGATGTGGAGAAGGCACATATCAGTGCTTTCTGCTAGCAACACATGCAGCTGGCAATGAGCGAGCTCTGCTGCTGTGTCCAGGGGTTGGAGGAGGGTGTAGCAAAGCTTGAGGTGGCCCCATGAGATGCTGGTGGAGACATAGGATTACTTGAAAGTCTTAAGCTTCAGAAGAAGCACCTGTGGGAGCTGGCGGAGGGTGCAGCTCGAGTTACGAGTATTCGTGCCCACTGCCAAGAGCTGACAGAGGCTGATGCCCTGACCCAGTTCTTTTTCAACTTAGAAAAGCAGTGGGCCCTGCAGAAAATCCTTGACCATTTCAAGACTCTGGACAGCCAGATACTCACAGATCCTGTTGAGATCTGCCATCATGCTGTAGCCTTCTATCAAGACCTGTTTACAGCTGAACCTCTCTGCCTGGAGTCAACTCAGCACTTACATGATGGCCTTCCCAAGCTGTGCCCAATGGAGGAAGATGAACTTGAGCAAGATGAACCTGCCACTGAGCGGGGCCAGAGCCCAGTCTACCTGCAAGCCTTTCAGCAACTTCTCTATGGTGAGGAGCACCTGTCCTGGCAACAATTGGCATGCTGTTTCCTGCAGAAGGTGGGGGCCTTTGGCTTTAACCAGGAGCTGGTCCTGCTGGACCTCATGCTTCTGAAGTGGGGGATGCTTCTGGCCTTCTACTGTGGTGTGGTACAAGCCCAGCATCTATGGTTCCTGTAGTTGCTGAGGGAGTCGCTGGTGTATAACCTTAGCATGGTGTCCCATGCTAAGGTTGGCCTCTGCCAGCCTCAGTCACCCACATCCAGGTGTGCATCTTCTGCCTGGGCCACTGGTGGTGGACTGCAGCTCCAAGCTTGCGCCGTGCCCTGGGCCCTCAGGGTACAGCAGGGTAGGAATCATTTGTTTATGGATGGTTTTGGTCTGTACAACCACGTGGCTGGGTGTCCCAACTGCATAACAGCATGTAAGGCATGACATATAATACTGTGAAGGTGTTTGTATTCTCTGTCCTGCATGCTATGGTATAATGTTATGAATGTAATGGCCTGGTGCTTTTGGTTTGATGGAGATTTATCTGTCTGCTTTGCATATTGGATCTGGACCCTCTTTTTATACCCCAAACCCTTGAATGAAGTGGCTAAAAAGTCAAAAATCCTTCCTTCCTTCCTGTAGGGAAAATAAGCCTAACGTGTGCTAATGATATTATCAATTGACTTGGTGGATGGGAACTCTATTCTCGATTACTAACAGGAATAACTTAAAGAGACTGAAAATCAAGAATGTTTTTTGAAGAACACTTTACCAGTGATACCAAGGTTACCCTGAATGCAATGTTTATATGGACATGATGTGCATATGGATTATATGGGACTAGGTTCTGATCTTTGTTTTGCTTGTACAAGTATAGTGTAACTCCATCTCTAGCATCATTCCTTGCATTGGCATTTCCCCAGACTTTATGAGTTCTCAAGGCAGGGACCAGCTGTATATCAGTGATGCTACTCTGAATTCATACTGATATAAGTTAGATTTGAATCTAGTCTGCTGAGCAGGTCTGATTTAGACTGAAATGAGCTCTACTGAGCTGGGTGTGTTTGTATAATGACATCATGGGCAATGACTAAAAGTGAAAGGAAATTGTAGGTTAGCCACTGGGGGCTATGTAAAGGATGAGATGGAATGAAAATATCTGCAGGGCAGGAGTCAGCGAGAAAGACTTGTATAGACTAATAGCTTTGGTAGGAGAAATCATTGCACATGACAGTAGTTCATACATTTTTAATCCTATTCACAGCCTGGTAGGGTGTGACTTGAAAGGGATTAAGAGGAGCTGTTCTTCTAAACAAATATTTCAGATTCAAGATCCTTTATTTTAGGTCAGTTAGTAACCAAGAATACCCTTCCCATCTCTTAAGTGTGTTTGCCTGTGTGATGTTCTGCTGAAAGGTGCTAATGGCTATCATGAGGTGTGGCTGAGATTCAAAGCAAATCACAGACCTTCTGTAAGCCATTAGTGTGCCCAGCATTCTCTATCAGTCTTGAATGAAGGAGCAATCAAGCCCCTTGACCTGCTAACTGTTATATATAGGCAGTAGATGCTACCCTCCCTTCTTCCTCCCCTTACACCCTGCCATACCCCCAAAACACTCCAAGGTAGAGCTAAAGTACGTGGATTAATAAGGATTTACCTGGTTGCAAATGCAGAGACTAGGATAGTAGTTGCATGTCTGCAGTCCACCAGATGAGATTCAGCAAGGACAAATGCAAGGTCCCACACTCCAGAGGGATTAATTGCATGTACAAATATAGATTAGGATAGGCTGTAATACTGCAGAAGAGGACCTGGGACTTAGAGTAGAACATAAGCTAACAGTAGAACATAAACTGAACATGAGCCAACAGTATGCTCTTGTTGCAGAAACAGCCAACAGTATTCTGGGTTGTATTACCAGGAGTACCCCTTGCAAATAGAGGGAAGTGATTCCTCTGTTCTATTCAGCACCGGTGAGACTTCACCTAAAGTACTGTGTCCAGTTTTAGGCCCCACACTTCAAGAAGGATGTGGACAGAATGGATAGAGTTCAGTGAAGAGTGACACTTCTAAGGAGCTTGGGGAGCAAGGCTTATGAGGACATGCTGAAAGAACTAGGGTTATTTAGTCTGGGGAACAGAAGACTGAGTAATGATTTGGTATGTCTTCAAATACATGAAGGGTGATTATAGAGAGGATGGAAATGTGTGTTTAACTGTGGTTGTAGGGGATAGGACTAGGAGTAATGGTCCATGTTGCAGCAAGAGGAAATTTAGGTTGGAGATTAGGAGAAACTTTCTAACTATGAGAGTGTGAAGCATTAGAAGAGGCTACCTAGAGCAGTTGTGGTATCTCCATCTCTGGAGATTTTCAAGACCTAGTTGGAGAGACACTTGGCTGGATTGGTTTAGTCAGGGATGATCCTGCCTTGACTGGGGGGCTGAAATAGATGACCTTGTGAAGTCCCTTATATACTTACTTCCTTCTGATCCCATGTATGATCCTCAGAAGGGAGCAGCTGATATGTTCTAATCTTTGTGTGAACAAGCTGAGAATGATTCAAATGCAGCAGACCCACTCCAACTTTAACATTCTGTCATCCAATGTTAAATCTGGACCAGGGTTTGCTACATTTGAATTGTTCTCACTTTGTTCACATACAACAATTAGAGGTACCAGCTGCTACACTTTCAACATATTCCCCCTTTGAAAGGGCTCCAAGGCTAAAAACAGACAACTGGCTTGATTTGAATTTGAGTGTTTGATCTCACAGCAAACCCCAGACTTTACATATGGACAAGCCATAGCCCCACATTAAGTAACTGTGAATTATCTGAATTAACACTAGATTGGAACAATTACAGCTAATTTGAGTTAATTGCCACTTAAGTCTAGTGTGTAAACGGACTGTGCCCTGTCTATTTTGATGTGAGTCATATCCCAGACTAATCAGAAACACCTTAAACTGGTTTGTCTGTTTTTAGCCCAAGTGTTCCTTTGTCCACATGCTAAGGGGGTGAGCTTATTTGGCACTGAGATTGCTGGAGAGGGGAGTTCAGGATGAGTGGTTGCTCCTCAAGGGAGCGATCCTCAATGCACAAGCTAATTCTATTTCATCTCAGAGGAAAGGCAGCAAGAGGGCACAGCAGCCTCCCCTGGCTCTCCAGGGACT
>NW_017728912.1:38878678-38893595 GCF_001723895.1 Crocodylus porosus
TGGTGCCTATCTTCAAGAAAGGGAGGAAAGTGGATCTGGCAAACTACAGGCCCATCAGCCTGACTTCTATCCTGGGGAAGATCTTAGAAAAGTTTATTAAAGAGGCCATCCTTAATGCCAACACCAACATCCTGAGGGATAGCCCGCATGGGTTTGTTGAGGGTAGGTCTTGCTTGACCAATCTCATTTCCTTCCTTGTCCAGGTGATGGGTCACCTGGTCATAGGAGAAGAGTTTGAGGTCATATATCTTGACTTCAAAAAAGCCTTCAATCTGGTATCCCATGATCACCTCTTTTTGAAACTGGCCAATTGTGGCCTTGGGTCCACCACGATCTGCTGGCTGGGAAATTGGCTCTGTGGTTGGACCCAGAGGGTAGTAATTGAAGGAAGTCAATCCTCGTCATGCCCTATGACCAGTGGGGTCCCCCAAGGCTCTGTCCTTGGACCCATATTGTTAACATCTTCATTAATGGTGTGGACATTGGAGTCGGAAGCAGACTGGCCAAGTTCACCGATGATACCAAACTTTTGGGGCAAAGCATCCACACCAGAAGACAAGAGGGTGATCCAGGCTGTCCTGGACAGGCTCAGCAAATGGGCGGATGAGAATCTCATGGTGTTTAATACCAAAAATGCAAGGTTCTCTACCTTGGGAGGAAAAACCTGCAGCATCCTTATAGACTTGGCAGTGCTACGCTGGCTAGAACTACGGAAGAAAGAGACTTGGGGGTCATCATTGGCCACAAGATGAACATGAGCCTACAATGTGAATCTGTGGCTAGTAAAGCAACCAAAATATTGGCTTGCATCCATAGATGCTTCTCAAGCAAATCCCGGGACATCATTCTCCCCTTGTATTCGGCCTTGGTGAGGCCGCAGCTGGAGTATTGCGTCCAGTTTTGGGCTCCACAATTCAAAAAGGATGTGGAGAAGCTTGAAAGAGTCCGGAGAAGAGCCATTTGCATGATCAGAGGTCAGGAAAACAGACCTTACGATGACAGGCTGAAAGCCATGGGGCTCATGGGGTGACCTGATGGCCACCTATAAGTTTATCAGGGGTGACTGCCAGATTCTGGGGGAACATTTGTTCACCAGAACGCCCCAAGGGATGATGAGGTCGAATGGTTATAAACTCCTGCAAGACTGTTTCAGGCTGGACATAAGGAAGAATTTCTTCAATGTCCGAGCCCCCAAGGCCTGGAACAACCTGCTATCAGAGGTGCTTTAAGCCCCTACATTGAATACCTTCAAGAGTAAATTGGATGCTTATCTTGCTGGGATCCTATGACCCCAGGTGACTTCCTGCCCTTCAGGCAGGGGGCTAGACTTGATGATCTTCTGAGGTCTCTTCCAGCCCTAATGTCTATGAAATCTGAGTGGCAGAGTTGGGGATTTCTGATCAAGGAAACTGCATGCTGGCATTGCTTTCACTGTATTTAGGGAAGCAGGATTTTGTGAACAGTTTCTGTGAGCACAATGACAAGACATAGCAGACACATGCCAATGTATTGTTAGCCCACTGAAAACTACAGTCTAGGCACTGACCTATGGCTGCTTGGGCCTACTAAACAACAGTTTATGTTAGAACTTAGTGATGATTCACTAGAATGGATTGATACAAAAACATTTTTTTAGTTTTGATTTTTTTTCCTGAGAATTTCCACTATATCCCCATATTTGTCCAACTAACTATAGAATTATTGGATTTTTTTTTCAACTTTTTGCATTAAAAAGAGAAGTAAAACATTTTTGAAGCTATTTCTGTGAAAACATCTCCCTCTTCTTCAGACAGCTCTAAAATGTAATAAATAGAATGTATTTTATTTTCCATGTATGAACAGGTGGTGAGTTTTCTCATTTCTCTCGATTTTCTTTTTTGTTACACAACATTTTCCATCAGGTTTGTTTGTTCTGTGGCTTCAAAATGCTCATTTAGCATTGTGTTGCTGCATTTAGCATAGTGATTGGTCACATGGTATTGTTGATGAACAAGAGCAACACTTATAATCAGGTTTCTGTTGTAAATATTTGTAATAAATTAATTTAAAATTCACTTACCAGGAGGATAAAAGCACAAGGGTCATGTTTGCCAAGTATTTGTACTATTAAAACTCAGCTACATTATTGTCAAACGAGAACCGTTATGAACACAGCAGGAGTGAATATATATATAAAAAATGTGTATGAGTATGCATAGAACATTTTGCTTCAGTTTTTAAATCTATTTCTAGAAGTAGTATACCTCACTGCAATATTCCTTTGTTGTCATTATTTTTAGCACAAGTGTTTATTGCCTAGTTTGTAGAACTAGAAAAACAGGGCTGGAAGGGACCTTGGAGGACATCCAGTCCAACCTCCTGCTCAAAGTAGGATCTTCCCTGCCTAAACCATCCCCAGCATCTACATTTTTTTTCTGTTCCCTAAGGCTAAAAACAGAGGAGCAGTTTATTTTGGGGTTACATTCCCTCACTTGACCTGAGCACCCTGGTGCCTTGCTCTCTGTACTTCTTGGGCAACCTGCTTTTATTGAACTGATGACTAGGTTGCTGGGGAAGGAGGCTGTTGAGGCAGGGAGAAATCCAGGAGTGGCCCTGGCCTTGGGTCCTGGGAGCTCTAGTCCCAATTCCTTTATTTTCCCCTGCCCACTGGAGCTGGCATGTCCACTTCCTGCCCTCTGTTGCCCGGGCCACTGGGTCCTCCACTCCACTCTACTCCTACTATCCCTGATCCACCTCCCGCTAGCAAGGAGGAGAAGGGTCCCTCCTAAGATACTGAAGTGGGCACTGGCTCTTCTGTGGCTCTGGGAACATGGTGTCCTGTTGGAATTCTGGCATTCCTAGACCAGACAGGGACTGCCTGTTTATGTGACACTGGCAAAGCTCTCCAAAGCTCCTCTTCTCCCCACCATCATTGTAGGGGCAGTCCTTTCTTCCCAACATTTCTGTGATGAAAGTCGGTCAGTGCCAGAGGGGCAAGATTTACCATTATGCCAGGGGAACCTGATCTTGGTCTGCCCTGCTCATATTGCAGGAGGTGATTCCCCAGGAGGTGTTTGAATTCTGGAAAGGGCTTATTTTCTTTGATGGCATGGTGGAGAAGCCAAGGGTGCCCACTCAATGTGAGAATCAAGCTCGAGTGCTTTACCCGGCTCTGATATAATAACTGGATGTCTTAGGATGCCTTCTCAATCTCACTGTCTATTGACACAGTCCTTGGCCCATGATGGCTCGGCCAAGCAATGTTCCCCTCCACTGGACACTGTCCCCGTACAGCCCTTCGACAGGTTTCCCACTGATTCCATGCTGCATTTCTGTGCGTACAGTTTTGGGGGGAGAGGCAGGGAGACAATCTGTCCAGGAAAGAAGAACCTGTCTGGTCCCTGATGTAATGCAGTTCTGGTGATTCTCAGCGTAGTGTGTTTTTACATGTCTCTGACCTGAACATCCTATCTGCCACCTGTCCCCATGGTGCTTCAGGGTATGGTACATGGACACCTATAACTGATTCTTACCCTTTTCCTGCAGAATTAAATAAAACCTTTTGTTTATTGAAATTGTGGGGTGAGGAGGGGGAGAAGGGGCAACAGAGGATAGCCTTGAGAAATAATGAGGGCAGTGCAACTAAGATTTATTTTCTTGTATGTTCACTGATGAGATGCAAAATGCCCACAATTGTGGCTTGGATGCCTCTGGTCTGTGCTGGAGGAAAGGAGGGGAGAAGGACATGATTTAACCAGTGTTGGCTGGAAAATGGAACAACTAGTACCTTGAGCCTTATGCAGACAGGCTGGAGGCATAACACCACACCCCCATCCACCCATATACCAGGACCCTTCTTTTTTTTTTGTTTTTTTGCAACAATGACCTACTTTTGGATTCCAACCATGAGGATGCTCTATAGAGGCCACTTGCACCACGTGTGGGGAGAAGGAGCCAAGAAGTGCCTCTGGAGATAGTCTCCCCCAAAGGGCTTGGGCCTGGTGGAGAAACATTGCCTCAGTACCATCCTGCCCTAGTATCCCTGGGTGTACCCCACCCTCAGTCACTGGTCCTAAGAGTTTTGTGTTTCCTTCAGTGCCTGGGTTTCCATTACTTGTGTGCAATACAGTGATAAGATGATGAGCTGTACCTGCCCAGAGAATGGGCTCTGGTTGGTTGGTCTCAATTGGTCCTGGGATTGGGAGGAGGTGCATGGGTGTGGGTGCTCTGTGGACCCCCACACTGGGACCAGGAGGATTGATGTGTGGTCTCAGCACCTGTAACAGTGCTTCTGAAGAGATGTCAGAGGAGTGGGAGTAGAACATCCTTTGCCCTGACCCAGGAAATGGTGTATCCAGGCATGAGTATTCATCCTGACCAGAGGATCAAGGGCCAAGGGGAAATGAATGCTTGTTCTGGGCTGTCTGCGAGGAAGACAGCACAGTACTGGGGTCTGTCTTCTGTTTTGATGACTGTGCTGTTATACCTGTTCCCTGGGTCCTCTGTGGTAGGGCCTGTGAACACACCCCTGGAAGAGGTTGTGGGAGCTGAAGTCCAGCTCCAGCTGCACCTTCATCCCTGCTTCCCCTGTGTCACTGGGGACTCATACCTGCCCCCCAGGCTCCCTGTTACTGAGGAGTGATGCCTGGTTCTCCTTTCTCCCTGGGGCCCTCCTGCATCATCTGCTACTGGGTACCTTCTGCTGCTGGCTGCACTTCTTACCTGGTAGTATCATAGATATGGGGAGTAATAGTCCTATAGGTCATGAGCAAGTGGGAACCACTTCCATGCTCAGGGTTGGGTACCGGAAGGTGGGACAAGATGTTATGGTGTTTGGTGGTACCTGTGGGTGGGTGGGGATATGGCTGTGAGGGTGTAGGTGGATGCACAGAGGTACAGGTTCTGTTGCACGCCTCTCTTGCTCACTCCACCTGGGTCTGAGTTGGGTCAGATGTGTTCCCTGCTCCATAATGACCACAGCTACACTCACCACCCTGCTGCCCCCTAGCCCAAATTTTCCAAGGGCGTCTATCTGCAGACTCCAAGATGGCCAGCCACAACTTCTCCCAAAACACAAACTTGTTAGGGGCATCCACTTGCTGGGTCCATCTTTGATGGGCATGCCCCCAGCAGACTATGACTGCTCCAGGGACATCTACCTGCTGGCAGAAAATACCCCCATGCCAGGTTTACATGGCTCAGGAACTTTCCAGAAACATCCAAGCTCCCAATGTGATAGGGTCACCTCTGTGTCAGCCAAGTCCTGAGGTTCCACCTCATCCTGTAGGCAAAATGTGAGCAGCAGGGGTCTGGTTCGATGGGGAGGTGGGGGGGGCTTGGGTCTGAATTTTTAAATGTTGGGTTTTGGGTCTGTGTTTGAGTCCTGGGTTTTGGGGTTCAGTGTCTGGATTTTGGGGTCTAGATCTGTGGTTCTGTGCCTGAGTCCTGGTGCTCTTGTCATCTTGGTGTTTGGGTTTGTGTGTAAGTTGTGCGGTTCTTCAGAATGAGATCCTGGGGGTGTGGAGCCATGACCCAGGGTCTCAGGTGTCTGGTGGTCTGGATCACATTCAGGGGGTACAGTTGTTTCAGTGCCTCCCTCCCCCCAGGTCTATCTGCAGCCTACATTACAATGCACAGCTGGGAAAATTGGGTTTTCTTGACTCTGAGCCAGGGAAGAGGATTTTCTTGGTGCTTAGCCAAAGCAGTTGAGTGTGGTTTGAGTACCATAGCATCTCCCTATAGTGGAGGGCACTAGGGGGAGGGCAGCAATGCACACTGGTAAGCCAGAGGACAGTGGACTACCTTGAATTAATAGGGGATCTGTATTTGTTAGACTGGCCTAGCCCACATTGATCTAGACCAGGGGCAGGCAATTATTTTGGGCAGAGGGCTGCTTCCTGAGTTTTGGCAAGCCATCAAGGGTCGCACGACAGGCAGCTCAGGGCAGATTAATATTAATTTTCTAAATTTTTTAGGGGCCCTGTGGGCCAGATAGAATGGCCTGGCGTGCTGCATCCGGCCCCTGGGCCACATTTTGCCCAACCCTAAACTAGACTGAACTCTTGACCTAAGTTTAGACTGTGCGTGCCATTTTTAGCCTGCTCTAACTGATGTGAACACTTGCATGGCTGGCAGTTTAGAAGAAAGTAAATTCAATTAGATTGAGCTAAATCTATATTGAAGTGGTTTTTTTAAAAACCACCGTTTCAATTTAGGTCCCTGTTTTGTCTACACACACCCTTAGGCATGGACAAGTATCTCTAGGGGTCTAAATCCTTCAGAAAAGGGGTCTTTATTCGAAAATGCTGGGAGTCGTCTCATTTTCAAAAGTGACACAGGCATTTCAATGCCTAAGTGCCACTGACTGTTGCATTGATAGATCCACTGAAAGGCAGTACAACTGTATCATTTCTGAAAAGGAGACTTACATAACTAAATATCTTAAGCCATTTATGCATTTAGAAAAATTTCACCTAGGAGCAAATTGTAAAGGTTTTTAGGCATTTAAAGATGCCGATTGACATCTCAGAGGATTGTTAAAAAGTGTGCATGTCATGAAACCGAAAGGACACTAAGAACCTAAACTTGTTAGATGTTTTTGAAAAGCCTGTGAGGGCATGTGTAGACGAAACGAGGGGCATATGTGCATGATACTTGAAAGCCGGTTAAATGCTTTTGCACTGCTTCAGTGGTGTTGGTGTTTGCACGCGTCAGTGGCATATTGTGCGTTAATTCCAGCCTCTGTAGCACATTCAGCAGCGTAATGTGCCTTAAATGACTTTGGGATGCAGCAAACTAAAACACCTCCAAGGAGGTTTATTTTGCTGCCCTACAGCCATGGAGTAAAGCACTGGGCTCTGTGTGGCTCAGGGGCTCTGCAGGTAGCCTGGCAGCAGTGCGGGAAGGCAGGTTCCACCAAAGGAAAAAAAAGAAAAGCGGCAAGCCTGATCTTTTTTCCCTCCCCCTGGAGCCTGCCTGCCTGCATGAGCTGTGGAGGGATCTGGTCCTTCTCCCCATGGCTGCAGTGTCCCCTGGGACTGCCCAAGTGAGGTGCCTGTGGGCAGGTGCCACCTGGGGGTCGGGTGCACTGCTGCCGTGGGGGGAAGCATCAGCACCCTCCCTCACCGCAGCCCAGGAACTGCTCTGCCCACCGGCAGCTCGCCCTCCCTTCCCTGCCACTGGAGAGGTAGGTAAGACATGGGTGTACATGCCACGGGGGGTTTACTTTGCCCTATATTGAAGCGGTGTTTTTAACAACCCACCATTTCAATATAGGGCCCCTGTTTTGTCTACACACACCTTTAGGCATGGACAAGTATCTCTAGGGGTCTAAATCCTTTAGAAAAGGGGTTTAAATCCCTTAAAACATGTGGATCGTGGTATCTAACACTAGACCCTGAACTCACTTGGGTCTTCTAGGCACCATAAAATCATAACACAAATAAGGATAATACAAAGAATGAATAATACCAATACTGAATAGCCATACCGAGGCCAAGAAGTCCTGAGAGCAATATGAAGGCTACTCAGCACACAAAACAAAACAACCAACCAAGTAACCACCAACTCCCTCTCCCCCAAACAAACCATTTATAATAAACAGCCCATACACATCTCTGTGTTTTGTAGCTCATCTCTCTTGCTTTGCAATATTTCTTTGGAAACACTGCATTGTTGTGAGAAATACTAAACAGCTTCACCTTTTGGTCTTATTTTGGTTTAACCGATCTGTCATAATTTCAGGTTCTCCTTACAGAGTTCTCTTGTTGCAGCACCATTGCCTGTTTTCATAAAAAATACAGCTGAAAAGTTCAGAAAGTCCATTGCCTACATTGGGCCAAACTCATGTTGAATTGTCCCTTATTGCTCAAGTGGTCCTAATATTTTCTGCAGAGACAAGAAAGCCTAACGCCTCACCAGAGAAGGTACTGAAGCCTGTGTATAGTTCTGGTCACCCTATTTGAAAAGGTGAATTCAGACTGGGTTGATGCAAAGAAGGGCAGTGAGGATGATATGGGGAATGTCTTAGGAGAGAAATCCAATAGTTTTTTTCAGCTGAAAGGAGATACAGGCTGCTCTCTATACATCCAAATCAGGAAAGAAACACCGAGGAAGAGTTAAGCTAAAGGAGTATTGATACAAGAACACATGAATGTAAAGTGTTCAGCAATAGATTTAGGCTGGAGATTAGCAGAAGGGGTTTATGACCATCAGAACAGTGAAGATCTGAAATAGTCTTCAGCAGAAATTGAGATAAATGATATTACAGGTTTCCCTCACTTTATGCGCAAATTCACTCTTATGTTATGACCCTTTTTATACCAAAATTTTGTTATATGTGAGGTAAATTAACTCTTATGCATCGGTGTGGTGGAAGCCCGCAGTCAGCTGCTTTGTGTGATGCATTATGGGTGATATGCGCACCAAAATATAGTCTTCCTGTGTGGATCTGTGCTCCTCCTCGCTTGTTGTCTGCGACACATGTTTCTGTAGTTGTCATCCCAATTATAATAGTGCCCTGTGCTTGTGTGTACTGTCTGCTGTTGGTGAGTACCAAAATTGTCTTGTAACAGTGGTAGAAATGGGTCAGAGGGTGAATACCGCCGAGGTCTTGGAACATATCCCTATTTGTTACATTGTAAAGTGGGTTTCCTTTATGCGAATTCAAGTTACACGCCTTTTTCCAGGAACGCATGTACAACATAAAGCAAGGGAAACCTGTACTCATTTTAAGGTTACATTTATGAAGGGGTTGATGTGATGTGGTTCCCTCTGACATCAGGGGATTGGACTCAGTGACAGAAAAGGTCTCTTCCGGTCCTCTGTATGCATCAGTGGGGCTACTTTTGTATGTTTTTGTAGAAGAAAATGTATGGTCATTCTGTGAGTTATGTGAACTCAAACTATGTTCAGGGAGAAAGGGAGAAACCAAAACAATTCTTCCTGATGACAAATGTTTCTATAAATAAAATTTAGCTAATCAGTATTTGAGAAACATATGCCCTTATCCTCTTTTCAACTTAAAAAAGCTCTTCAGATGTCCTTGAAATGTATAGTTTCTTGCATATATGGGATAAGCTTATACTTAGAACTTACCAGACTTGTCACTTTCTAACTTTGTTCCATATTTCATTATATCATCTTGGTTATAATTAGTTGTCTGGTAAAATTAAGAGCACTCTATTTCAGTGCATGCTCATATGACAACAACTTACTGTTAGAGTGACAACTTAAAGAGCAGAAGAGAGTGAGTGAGCAATGGTAGCATGCAGAGTTAACTATGCTGGCTTCATCTGCATGTGTATATAGGTTTTGCAATGTTTGCACATCTCTTAGACACATTGGCACCATATTCCTTGCCTTTTCAAACTGGTAGCTGGATGGCATTTTTGAGTCCAGTGGGGGCCAACCTTTTTGGCAGGCATGCCACAAATTAGCCTCACATCCTCCCTGAGTGGCATGCTGATCCCCCTTCTCCTGCTCAATCCTACTGCTCTTTTTTTCTCCTTCCTGTCTTGTGACCCATGCCCCATTTGCTGCTCTGCTTTCTGTCACTGTGCTGCCTGTCCCTATCTGTTGTGTGCTGCACTTGGAGGCTGCTTGTGCCATTTGTGGGGCACTTGTGCCACAGGTTGGCCATCCCTGGTTGTATTTAACCTGACCTAACTGCACTGACATTGTTACCTGGGAATTGCGCTACTGAGGAGAGTTGATTCAGCTGAATATTTTAACACATCCCTCATCAGTGAAAGCTATTTTACTCATAAAGATTAATTTTTCATCTGAGAGCACAAAGCATCCAATCTTGTATTTAACAGAGCAGAATGTTCTTATATGCTGCTTACTGTAAGATGCCCTCCATCTTCCTGACTCCTCCTATTTATGTATGCTCAAACTGTATGTCAGAAAGGCATCACTGAGTGGAAGGAATTATTATGCATCTGCCTTAGAGGTATGGCCAGGCACAGTCTCACAAAAAATCTTGTTTTTATTAATGCTTATTCTTGACAGTCTGTCACCAGTATATATTGGAGCTCAGAAGATTTGGTTAAAACCTGAACCTCTATTAAGTCAATGGTAGTTTTGCTGTTTGACTTCAATGACTCAGGATTTTATTTCCTGGCCTGCTAATTTGGCTCTCTATTGATTGGTTTTCCTGTCCATAGAATAGGGACTTCTTATCCTGACCTGCTTTTGCCTTTCTTAGAGAGCTAGCAATGAAATATAATACGAGATCCAGCTGGTGGTAATAATAATTTCAACTGTTCTTAGGTAGATATATTTTCTAAATAATCTGATTAAAATCTGTCCAAGCAATTTTTAATTAGTACAAGACAATCAAGAGAGGCTTTTACTTTCACTACATTAAGCTACTGCCATTAAGTATAGAATTCATGAAAATTATTTTCAAGGAGATTTTTAAAATGTATAAACAGAACTTTAGCTTTTATAAACCCCAGACTCTTTATTATTATGCATGACTGACTGATTGACTTTTAGCAGAGAAGGCATTGAAATATATATTTTACTTACTCACATGTTGATGTTTTATTAATAAAGTCTCAACAGTTATCAATAGTGTATTCTTTAGCTTTGCTTCAAAGTTTTTCTCAGGTATAAGAAGTGCCATGGTATAGTAGGTTGCTACCTCAGGGCCTTTAAATCAATCTTTTTCCCCTTCCCTGAGCATCTTTCAGCAAGCCTTAGTAATATGCAGTCTTTCACCCTGCTGGCCTTTCCTGTCTGGAGTATTTCTCAGCATGCCCCAGCCGTATACTGTCTTTCACCGAACAATGCAAGTAAGCGAATGAAAAACCTTATTATCCTGGACCCTGGGATGTGTCTGCTGTGGCTTTAGTCTTCCGTTCCCAGGCTTCTCCCTATAGCCCAGAGGTCTCCTGCCTCTACTGCTTCTTCTCCACTCCTACCCTGGTTCTGCCTGCTGGGATTTTTAGTTCCCAGTGAGCCACATCCCTATTAGCCTTCCCACTGCTGCAGCCATGCTAGCTGCCTTTTTTTTAAGGGGGCAGGCCACCCTGTTGCACATGATATATCCAGTTCTTAAGCCCTGGATATGAAAGTTATCATTTTCAGCCACAGAATAAAATGTAAAGAGTGGGTTTTAAGTTTATTGAGAATTTCATCCATTTAGAATCTAGAGAAAAAAGCTACCTATCCCCTGAACCAAATTTTCATACCCCCAAAGCAAGCAAATTATGTTATCCCCCCAAATGTGTCATTCATATCAGTGTTTAGAACAGGACAGAGACATTTCTACAATAAATGTCAGGTTAGTGGTCCTGCCTTGAGCAAGGGTTTAAGCTAGATGATGTCCTGAGGTTCCCTTGAGTACTACTTTTTTATGATTCTGATTCAATGCCCACCATGATAGGTTCTCCAAACTGTTGTCAGGAGACAAGGTAGACACTAGACAAGAAATGAATGATAAAGAATAACTTTTCAAAATGTAGGTTAGCCAGAGTTATTACAACTCATTGTTGAGTTTTCCTATAGCAAACATTCTTTCTATAGAGGGTGGACTTAAAGGAAGCAGCACACTAAGGACATCTAATCAAATTTGTTTTTGTACTAGCATTTGTATAATGGGGGAACAAAGTTTTGGCTGGAATACTGCATCTGGTTCTAGGCAGCGTACTGCACAAAGGTATAAAGCGTAGTGATCATTGGGTTTAGTAAATACAAGCAGATGATGAATGAGAAGAACTAAATAAACTTTAACTGTGGCGCAACAGGCAACCTCAGCAACATTTTGACTGTCTCTGACAGACTAGCTAGCTGCTTCCTAACTGAAGGACCAGCTTCCTAACTGAAAGACCATCTTCTTCACTACTTATAGAAGGCATTGAAAAAGTGTAGTTCATAGCCATTGAATATAATTTACTTTTATTTTCAATTGCCAGTTATTTTAGTTACATTAAAGAGAGAAACACTGAATCAAGGGATGGGGCATGTGGACATTTAAAACAAATTTTCCTCTATCAGTGCATGTACTGCTAGACTGCTGTGGTACTCTTTGTTTTTGGACAAGGATGCCTTTTAAGAACTTCTCCAAATTGAAAAGTTTGTTAGTGCCACTACTATGCTAACTCAGTGAAAGAAAATAGTACCATTTTCTGGGGTCTGCCTCCATCTCTTTTTAATGCCATATTGATTGGGAAGGAGGAAACCAAGAGCAGATCTGGCATAATAGCAGAGGTTGTGATATTAGTATATTTGATAGAATTTTTGACTAAATGCAAAAGCTGAATGATTTCAGGATGAGAGTCGTACATGTAAAGCAGCAGAGAACTAGATAATGGAGATGGTTTAGTGGGAGATGACATGCTTTGTAGGCCTGTGTGAAGCCGCAAGTATTCACTTCGGATTCAGATTTGGATGATTTGGAGGGACAGTGATTTGAATCACTGCCCCAATTCTATTTGGATGATTCAGATTTAGAGATTCAACACTGATTTGGAGACTTGGCCATAGACTATAATGGGGAAGCACTAAAATACCTATACCTTTGTCATTGTTTTGCAGATTCAGATGAAAACAGCAGGGATGGTAGCCCCTTCTGAGGGCATGAAGCCTACCAAGTTTCAAGGAGATAGATGCAGGGGTTTCTGTGACGTGCACCTCAAGGTTCTGAAAGCAAATAAAAAGAGCAAATAGGTACAGAGTGAGGAGGGTGGCACTCACTCCATCTACACTTGGGGTTTGGGGAACCCTTCAGGAACACCAGCTGCTCCACCAAACTAGGATCCAAGGAGGTGCAGTGGGGTGTCAATACATCACCATGCTGAACACCCTTTCGCTTGAACACTGGACAGGACAGGTGTTCCCAGGCAGCCGCAGCCAGATCCTGTCACACTTGGCTGTGGGTTGCCCAATAGGCCAAGGGGTCACAGTGCAGTGGCTCCATGTCCTCGGCAAGATAGGTAGCCCCCAAGGCCTCCATGCTACCTGCCTGATGGTAGGGTCTGGTGCCTCTGGACCCCAACATTGAAACCATGCCCTTAGCCAACATTGGCAGCAGCTATGGTGGAGGAGATTGTCTGCTGGTTAGAGTGCTGGCCCAGGAAAGTGGATTCCCCTCTTCTGTGTCCCCCCCCCGCCCTTCTGCCTCCCTGATTCTGTTCACCAGCACCTCTGTCCAGTGATCGAGGGTTTTGCTGCTGCAGATGCTCCCTTCCACCCTCAGGTTGCACAAACCTGTCAGCACATGGACCATACTGAACCGCAATGGATCCAACCATTTTTGCTGCCCTCCTTTAGCTGCTTCACCAGTGCCTGCACCTCTGGTGCAAGTGACTTGCCCCAGCCAGGAACATTGATTCCCTGGGACTTCTCCATTTCATTCTCAAGCTCCTTCACTATGGGGATCACCTGGCTAAGGAGGGCATTGCCAGTGCTGAGGCTCTTGGTGGTCTTGAGGAATGGCTTGAGGACCACCAAGATCTGGGAGATGGTATCCCACTCAGCTCTGCTAAGAGGGGACTGATCCCAGTCTCCTTAAGCAACACCACCTCATGGATGGCCTTCTGTTGCTCCACCAGCCTTTCGAGCATCAGGTATGTGGAGTTCCACTGAGTCTCCACATCCTTTATGATTTTGTGCTGTAGGATGCTAAGCTCAGCCTGTTTGTCCTACAGCATCTTGCCGCACTTGATGCTCTGGTGGATGTAGCCTGCCACCTTCCTGAATTTTGAAATGAGCTGGCTGGTAGTGATGGTGCCATCACTGGGAGCTCTGTCTCCCTCCAAGGCATCTCTAAGTACAAGGTGGAACTTATGTGCTACACAGCAGATGCCAACGCGGTTGGCATCACACGCTGCCTTCACCATATTGGCCTCGTTGTCGGTAGCCATGAACCTATAGGTGAGCTTGCCCTGCCTAATGAACCACCTTTACACTATGCAGTTCATGGCCCTCATGATCTGTGTTGCTGTGTGGGACTCATCCATCGCCTCGGCTTGAAGGAGAGCCCACTGACACCCTGACTGATCGTACCAGTGCCCTGTGAGGGAGTGGTAGGCATGATCCTGGCTGCTCCAGATGTCCAAGGTGAAGTGCAAGGCTACCTGTGGACCTGCCTTCTGTAGCTCCTCCCTCCAGTACTCCATGCATGCCTCATACAGAAAGGGTACCACTGTCCTGCTAAAGGTGGTGCATGCCGGCACTTGGTACGATGGGGCCATGAGCACTATGAGCCACCTGGACTCTGGATGTTCAACAAAGGAGAAGGGCTGGCCATCCAGAGCAAGCATCTCCCCAATACTCTGGGTGACCTCGTTCACCTTTGGAACACGCCTCCCTTTGTCTCTGCCTTTCCCACACTGGTCCAGGGTGACCTGCTTCTGCTTCTTGGGGACAGGAGCTTTGGAGCGAGAGGGGGACTTCTTTTTGGGCCTGCTCTCATTAGTGCCAGGCTGAGGAGGAACAAGGGCAAGGGGGTGCTGCCTCTTGAGATGCAGGAGCATCACTGTGGTGGCAGTGTTTCACCTTCTTGCCCCAGCTGATCTACCTTCAGCAATGCTGGCAGGTAGCATACTTGGGATCATCTGCCACTTCAAAATGATCCCACACTAAACTACTCACCTGCTTCTGCAGAAGCACAACAACAGGAGGAACTGAGCCACCTGCCCCCACAACCTCCACTGAACTGCCTCCTAGAGAAGGAGACCTGCTTCTAGGGGAACTTTGAGGAGCATGGACTACAAATTGTGGAGTACAAATTGTGCAGTACTGTGTCCAGTTTTGGGCTCCACAATTCAAAAAATATGTGGAGAAGCTCGAGAGAGTCCAGAGAAGAGCCACGTGCATGATCAGAGGTCAGGAAAACAGACCTTACGACGACAGGCTGAGAGTCATGGGGCTCCTTAGCCTGGAAAAGCGCAGGCTCAGGGGTGATCTGATGGCCACCTATAAGTTTATC
>NW_017728912.1:38893755-38901203 GCF_001723895.1 Crocodylus porosus
CAGAGGTGGTTCAAGCACCTACATTGAACACCTTCAAGAGTAAATTGGATGCTTATCTTGCTGGGATCCTATGACCCCAGGTGACTTCCTGCCCTTCGGGCGAGGGGCTGGACTCGATGATCTTCTGAGGTCCCTTCCAGCCCTAATGTCTATGAAATCTATGAAATTCAGGTTCCCCGTCCTTCCCCAGAATTTCATTTGCTATGGCCCTCAGCTCCTCTGCTTCCAGATCCAGCTCCTCCTCTGGCATTGGAACGCTCACTCTGGGAACTGAAATTGGGGTGGAGAATGTCATGCTGCTGCTGATTAGTGATGTTAGGTGGTGGTGGTACAGGCACTGTTACCACCTCCTTGCTCCCACTGGCAGCAGAAGACTCATCACTGCCAGGAAAGAGGGTGCATCTATGTCTTTCCAGCTCTATCCTACACACATCAATGCCATAGCAAACATCACTAAGGTTCCTGGCTACATCTTATTTCTATCAGAATGGTTGTGTTCTGCACAGTTGCCAGACCCACGGCACATAACCTTCCCTCCTTCAGCTCCAGCTCAATTCATGATGGCTGTAATGCCCATGTTTAATTAGATCTAGAGGGTACTATAACAGCTGAGCCATTTGCTGTCTCTGTAAGTCAAGTGTCTGTGCTGTTAGGGTGCATCTAAAAGCACTTCTGAAATGTGCAGCTTCATGTAGCAGCTTGTGCAACGATTAGGCAAATTGCTTCTCCCAAAACATGATTTGCCTGCCTCCCTAATTTTTAAAAGTTTAGTACAAACATCAATGAAGTCATCTGCAAAGGTTGCTGCTTCATGTGCTTTCCAGCTTCCTTTGTACTTATTCAGTTGAGTTTTCATTCTATCAGTAAACAGTATCAATGTAATATATGTGCATAGTAATAATAAGATGAGCCAAATGCATATATCACCTTTGGCTCACAGCTTCAGCCTGTTTATCATTGCCACCCCTAAAAAATGTCTGAGGTCATAATATCAAGGCTGAAGCAACCCTGAATAAGCTACAGGCAAGAAGGAAAAGAAATTCAAATATCAGCTGTAGTAGAAGGTTGTTGCAGCTGTACTGTGACTAGTCTGCATCTCATAAACCCCCTCAGAATTGATCCATGAAGAAGTTCAAAGCTATTTCCCCAAGCAATTCTATACTGCATACAGTCTACATGGGAAATATAGAAGGTGTCCTGTTAACTTCAACATGTATTTAATTCTTAATGTGTCACAAGTGGGCCAGAGGTAACCAGAGCTACAAATGCTCTGCAAGTGGTTAGGCACAACATACGTGAGGCCAAAGTATCAGCTGTTTCAAATTGCCATAGTGGCCTCATCTTTGACTTTTGATCTGATATTATTTAGCCAGTGAATAAATTACTTTTCACAAGTGGATCATGTCCTTGACACCATGGGTGTTTGTGGTCAATGCATCTGTTAGTCATTCCCTCCCTTTGTAGCCACTGAGAGCAAATGTCAAATTAGTTCCTGGTATTCAGAAGTCACCTTTGGGTAATGATTAACTGGCTAAATGACATCGGGTCAAAGATCAGAACTGAGTGTAGAAAAAAACTGGTAAAAGGTAGGGTAGATTTGCACCTTATAGGCTAACTGGGATAGATATATATATAAACTTCTGTGGTCTGTAGTCTCTAAGGTGCAAACCTTACCTTCTACTTGACTTCAGACTAACACAGCTAACTATGACTCTACTCATGAAAAACACTGAGCCAGATCTTTAGCTGGTATAGTCTGGCATAACTTCATCAACATCTTTTGGACATTTTAGAACTGCTGAGAATCTGGGTCACATTTTAACATCTTATTTTATTAATTTCATTTCCTTACAGCACTGTATATTTCTCTAATTCTTTAAGGACCCTTTTTCTTTTTGAAGGTTCAATAGCTAACACAAGCTCTGTTGAATTGACATAAAGGGAATATGATTACCTTACCTGTGAGACACTTTACCAGGTGTGGTATTTATTAGGATTTTTATCTTCTGTAGGCTTTACCCAAGAGATGCTTCTATGATACCGGATACGTTAGAAGTAGTACCAATTCTTCTACAGTACTATTAAGGATTATTATTGTACTAGTCAATTGCCCATCAAGAATGACTGGGGGGGGAGGGAGTGGCTGGGGACGGAGCCCTGGACCACCCCCATCCAGGCTCGCTCCCCCTTCCCTCCTGCTGCTTGGGGTCTGGACTCACTCCTCCCCTCCCTGCTGCAGCAGCGGAGGGAGAGGGAGGAGCGGGCCTGGGTCTGATGCGGGGGAGGACCAGAACTGAGGGTGGGGAGAGGCCAGGTCACTGTGGCAGCATGGTGGGGGGAGCAGTGGGCCCAGGTCAACCTGGCAGCAAGGGGATGGGAGGAGTGGGCTCGGGGCTGACACGGGGGAGGGGAGGAGCCAGCTTGGGCTGGAGGAGGGGAGGAGACCTGCTTTTTCCCTCCCCCAGCTGCTGCTGTGGCTGTGTTGGGCCGGGCCTGCTCTTCCGCCCCATCTTGCCATGGTGTGCCAGCTTTTCCCCTGCTTGGACCCACTCCCCCCTGCCCTGTGTTGGTCTGGACCCTCTTCCCTCTCCCCCGTGTTGGGCCCAGGCCTGTTGCCCCTCCCCCCCGGCATTACCTGCAGGGAGTAGGGTGGGCAAAGTCAGCTGTGCACAGCTGGCCTCACCCCCCCTGCCCCTCTTTCTTCCCTGTGTCCGCACCATCATGGCAGCAGGCTGCCTTCTGTCAGAATGCTTCTTCATGCTCTGATTGGCTGTTTGTCAGCCAGTCACAGTGAGTATAAAGTGTTATGGACAGACAGAGAGATGGACAGGCTTAGGTTTTTATAATATTAAAATTGGTGGATAGCAACCTCTGTGCCTGAATAGGTCTGTTCTTCAAAGGTATGTGCCACATAGATCAGACAGACATGTACACAAATGTAACCAATAATGATACAGTTGAGTTTCTAAAGATGCCCTGGAGAACCTTCCTTCACAGCAATAAAAGACTCCAACTTCTATCTTCCCCTGTCCCAGTAGGTAGGCTCATTACCCGAGAATGAATCTGGCACATCTAAAAGTGTTTCATTTCACTTCACAAACAGGTGCCACCAACTTAAACCACTACCTTTCTCAGTCTGATTACTAGGTTCTAGTAGCACTGTGGTTTGGTGTACTACAGTTGAAAAAGCCACCCATTAAAATTGTTTTTTAACAAAACAGGATAACAAGTCAAGATTTCAGTAGGCTGCCAGTGCATTGTATGGTGAAAGATGTGTTGGGACACTCTATTGGCTGGTAATTCACAGAATTGCATCGTAAATGCATGAAGTAGTTTATCTCAGAAAAAGAGGAAAGAAGCTGTAGCCAATTAAGTGATGATTAAGAGTGAAAGTAAATAGAAGTAATTAACATTGGTAATTCTTTGGTTAGAAGGTTTTTCTTTTGTTGGCTTTTCAGTTTTTCCCCCTGTTTTTCAATGAAAACAGCCCTAAATTTTCAAAGATCAAAACATGTAGAGTTGTACTTTTTTAGTTAAAAGACACCTGGGAAATTTCTGTAGAGAATATCTAAAACACCAGTACTTTTTCATTTGTGGAAAAAATATGGTTGAAATGCAAAGTATTTTCCAAATACATTTACAAAAGGCTGGATAGAACTGCTGCAAATTGGTGTATCCCTGCTGAAGTTGATAGAACCACCAGCAAATATTCTGACCCAATATGCAAACCAATTGGCTGCCTTCAGAGTTCTATATAAGCAGTCGAGAGCACAAAGCTAGAATTGATGGTCTGATAGATGTTTTCTCTCTATCAGCAATCCATGGGTCTATGGTTTATGTAGGGGAAGCAAGAGAAGGAGGTTGGGAGCAGGTGGGAAGGGGGGAGATTTGAACAATATTATCCTTGCTTCTGAACCTGCACCTTCTCTATACAAATAAATGAATATTTTTATTTCTTAACAAAACCACATCTCCTGAGTTGTAGCTGACACCCATTTAAGAATGGATGCCATTGTACCTAAATAGGTTGGTCAATCCCTAGAGAAATAACTATCCAATAATCTCAAAGCTTTGAATATGACTGAGATATGAAGGGTGAAAGGAATTCATGGGTACATGGCCTGATCTGAGGCAAAGTTCTTTGAAGGTCTGTAAATGGAAACATGCGGGAAGAGGGCTGGCTTGGAACACTTCATTATTATGAATGCCTGAATAATGTTCGTATTTTGCCATTGCTCACTTTTATGGGGGGGCTGGCCTGGAATGCAGTATATTATGCAATGGTTTTGTCATGTATCAGTGATGATATTAACAGTCTAATGCTAAACAGGTTCTGAGGAAATGAGGAGGAAAAAAAAATGACTTACTATATTTACCCTGAAACAAGATTCAATCTGCCACTGTATTTAATGCTATATTTTTCATTATCTCACAAGCATATGTTGGAACCGCTACAGATGATGAAGTTAGCTGCTGGGCAGAGCTATCATCAATGCTTTCCATCTTTATTTTAATAAGAGGAATGAGCAAATTGTTTGTGACCTTTGTCAAGGGCTTCCTGGAAGACAAGAAACCTAGCTGCAACAGAATCACTAGCCTGGAGCCCTGCTGAATATTCAAAGCCTTTGCCCTGAATAAAACGTGTTTTAACAAAGCCTCTGCATCTGATAAAGCCACGTCTACTACAAAAGAAACAGGATTTAAAGGCAAAAGTTGTTGCATTCCTTCCCCCCGACCAACACACACATACACACGCGCGCGTGCGCGCGCGCACACACACACACACAGTTAGATGCTATGAAAAAGCTCATTTTGGAAAAAGAAATATTTTTTTTTTAAAAGAAGAAAAGTTGGCATGTGTTCTTGGTATGTGTCACACAAAGGGCACGCCCCCCATGGTTGGCAGTATTCCAGAATTGGGATGTTCCATTCTTCGTTACAGCTAAGAAAGCCTTCTGTACAGTAAGCATATCATATGGTATAAAATAAGGAAGATGGCTGAGGGTGCTTTTTCTGGCATTAATAAGAAGTATGTGTATGCGCATATTGAAGGATGGGGGAGGAATGCTTAATCATTTCCTGTAATGGGATTTTTGGATGGGATTTTTTCTTTTTTTTTTTTTTTGCCTGCATGTCCAACATGTTAGGTAAAGGCATCATGTTTCTAAACAGCCTGCAAAATATAGTATAGGAGTAGTCAGTGTCCTGGTGACTATCAAACCTACATTTATTTTTCAACTTGAGGATGGAATGTTTCTCTTTTGGTTTCACAGGCAGCACCTGGTGCAATCACCTTTGTGACCACTCTGTTTCCAGTATGAGGACAGGTTGGAGGTTTGAATAATAACTTGGAGGATCCATATATGATCCAGGCTTTCTCTTTAAGGGGTGTAGAACAGATGTCAATCTGGAGCCAAGTCACAAGCACTCACTTTCAGTGTTTCTGGGGTTAATGGGCTACTCTGCAGCAGTTCCATTTTCATTAGGAGAGCATCTCTGTAAGTATCCCCTTTTCAGATGAAATGGAGTAGCAAGAAATGTGGTGTGAATACAGAGCAGACATGCCCAAATCAGAGCCTTTCAATGGATCTGGATTAGTCACATAACAGTTTTCTAAGAGCAATTTTCATTTCTGTAGTCCATTTCTCATTAGTTTTTGCTAATTTTAGAGCAGGCTGAACATCCTGTTTAGAATCAGATAGCTGACATAGTTTCTTAACCTGTGGTACACGAGACACAGGGGTATGTGAAACACAGGCAGTGGGTACATGGGTACCCCAACACCCTCTCTCTCTCTCTCTCTCTCTTGCTCTCTTTTCCTCTCTCTCTCACCCTCTTTGCCTCTCTCTCTTGCCCCTTCCTCCTCTCAAAACTATGGCAAAAAATTGGTTTAAATTCCCCAGTAATAATTTGGCATTCCATGTTTTGCGTGGCACTGGAGTCAGCCCTCCTAGGTTTGGCCAACATCACCTCTAGCCCAGGTACATACTTGAATTGTGCACCCTTGGTGTAAAAGGTGACAACCCTACCCACACCCGATCAGACATCTGTCACATCACAGCCTTAAATACACAGCCCTTCTTCCAACATATGGCACACATTCATCTGTAAATATAAAATCCCTTGGAAAATTGTGTGTTGGGGTACATATTAAAATCTTCAGAAGTTAGGGGTACTTGCTATTTAAAAGGTTGAGAAACACTGAGTATGTTTGAATTTTTATTTGCTGCCATAAATTGGTTCTGAATGTATAAGTGTGTCAATCTGGGGTTCTCAATTACAGAAAAATCATTTCCATTGTGTATGTCATTCCCTATGGTGCCATCTGGTTTGGCTCTGATTTCAATGGGAGTTAACTTTTGATGTTCTGAGCCTAAGTGCCTTGCCTGAAGTCTCCAAAGAAGCTTGCCGCAGGATTCAGTGTCCTAATCGAGCATCATCCTGCTTCAAATCTATAAACCATGGAACTCCATCTCATACCCTCTAAGTACATCAGCACGTTCAATTAATGCAACTGAATACACTCTGGCTCTACTTGAGGTGGAGTAAACTAATCCCAACATCACCATCTACATGTGTGTTTAAGCATAATAATTTACTGCGCTGCTGGATACCACTTGTATCTGACAAGACTATCCAACAGTGCAGTAAAGTAGTCTACAGCATCCTAATTGTTGCACACATGTAGATGGCGATGCTTCCCTGCTCAGAAAAGTAGTCTTCAGCGCAGTAAAGTGTCTCATGAAGATGCACTCACTGGGCATGTCTACATGACACGCTTGCTGTGTGGTAGCTTAATAACACTGTACAGTAGGTTATTACCATGATTTTTGACTGGCACACTACTGCACAATGCCATTAGGCTACTGCACAGTAAGCATCACAAAAAAACAGTGTGCCAGTGCTACTGTGCGGTAAATGTAGTTACTGTGCATTCAGTTAGTACTTTATTAAGCAAATACAAAACTAAATGTACAGTGACTATGGCACATTAATGAATATGTAGACATGCCCACTGAGAGCAATAGAGAACTCTCTATGGACTTCAGTAACCAGTAGATCAGGCCTCATGACTATATTTCTTTAAGAGCAAAAATTTTGACTGTATTTACTCATATCTAAGTTGACCCTGAATATAAGATAATCCTCCAATAATTAGATTCTATATATGGAAAAATTATAAATAATTTAATTAGTGGAAGGTTGTCTTAAATTCATTCCACTCCCACTGCTACAGCAGGGAAAATAGTGGCTAGTGAGGTGGGGGGGTCAGATGGCCCCCTTGCCCTCTGCTCCCCCACTTCTTCCCCCTGTAGCCTGCCTGACCCCCTCCCTACACCACTGACCTGGAGTTGTGCTGCACCTGACAATAAGGGGGTGGGAAGTGGGTGTCTGGGGTGGGGGGAGCAGAAGCTTCATGGCAGGAAAGAGGGTAGGGCAGGCAGGAG
>NW_017728912.1:38901303-38940639 GCF_001723895.1 Crocodylus porosus
CCCCCCCCCCAATGCCCACTGGGGGAAAAACCTTGTCTTAGATTTGAGTAATATAGTACATTAATAATCCAGGCAATGAGGCATATAGAATAGCATTGCACCCTTATTGAGTAGAGTTTATGTTTTTTAAATACTGAGCATCATTTTAACACTGCTGCTTTCAAAGACAACTAAAATTTTACTATTCATTGCCATGGGAATATTGTTTTCCATTGTAGTGAGTGCTTTGCAAAATCCCATCCAATGCCAGATCATTTATAATAATTGTGAATGCCCTCAGCATTCCATACATATTTTAACTGGGTCCTAGAAACATACTGAGATCAGTCTGATACTGCTGATAGTGAGCTGAAAACTTATGCTGATGTGAAGACTGCTATCTTGTCTTATGTTATGCATTTTCTCTGAGACATCCAGAGCTATAACTAAAGAGGCAGAGCTTCCTGTCAAAAGCTGTAGCATCTTTTGTGGATCAGATGCAGGGGGTCCCATAACACTCCAGTCAATTAGTCTCGTGGCCTTTGTAATCGGCTGAGCTTTGGGTTTTCTTGCTGAAGCTGAAGTAAAGGAAGATTTCATAATCTATGTTGCATACTTCTGCTGTTCAAGGATGTTGTTCTGGGTAGTCCCCAAGTCCCTGGCAGTGCCTCCAGGTTTTTGGCAGTGCCCACATCCTGTCCTTGCTCTATCTCATGCATAGCAGTGTTCTGGGAATGCCTACAGAGCTGTGGTCTACAAAATACAGGAAGTTCTCATGTCATATCTGCCTTTCTACAATTGTATACTGCCCAAAAAGCCATTTACTGAGCAACATGACCCCTCGAACTGTGAAATGGAAGCTAGTGTAACATTTGCAGAACAGGTGTGATATGTCCCCTAGTGAGAGGACTGCATTACAATAATCCTTGTGACAAAAGCCTGGATGACTGTGGTTGAGGTCACAGCCAAAAGGAGAAGTTGCACCCTTTTTGCCAAATGCAGATGGACAAAAGCACTCTTGGCTACTCCTGCCATCTGGGCATCTTAAAGAAGCCAAGAATCCAAAGAGACTCCTAGGATGAATAACAAAGGCAAGCAGATACCTTCCACTGAGAAGCCAGGTATGAGGTACTGCTGTTTATATGACTTCCCTCAGTCTGGTATCCTGAGATGGAGGAAGATTTTAAAACTCAGAAGCCTACATCTTGTCCAACCCACTTAACTGCTGAATTTAATAGATTTTGTAAAATGGAAAAAATGCACATACTTTTGTTGTACCAATTATGAGCATCATTCACATTTTTACTATGAGTGGGGCATAACACAAAATGATCACGACGCTGTACAATATACCCACATACATACTGCCCCTAACACCCAGTCCACCCCTTCATTAACTGGCACAGATTTTTGTCTGTATTTGTAGATATGTAAGCATATTTTTGGTATCATAATAGCATAGAAAAGTAATCTAAGCACCATTTTGAATCTTGGGTGGTTTAGTTATGGTTTATATTTGGTTCCTCAAATCTGCATTTAGGAGCACAGCTACATCTTTTGAAATCAGATTCCCTTACACTGGGTGCATTTATACCTGGAATTAGTGCTATTATTGTGCAGTAAACCTGCCCTGGGTGAGCATCTACGCGTGCAGCCATTTGGGAGCAGATTTGCTCCTTATGGCACTAGCCTGCTCTCCTGCACGTTCAGCCCTGCACTGCCCCCCTGCAGCATCCAGGGGGAGTTGGAGGCTCTGGCTACAGCTGCCTGGGGCCAGGGGTCCTTTTTAAAAGCCAAGGCTGTG
Source organism: Crocodylus porosus (assembly GCF_001723895.1). Taxonomy (NCBI): domain Eukaryota; kingdom Metazoa; phylum Chordata; order Crocodylia; family Crocodylidae; genus Crocodylus; species Crocodylus porosus. The sequence continues at coordinate 38,903,087 of NW_017728912.1, forward strand.
CCATGCTCCCTAGCCACCTGCGTGTCTGGCCTGGAGCAGCCTGCAACATGCTGGCACAGCCCTTGGCAACTCTGCTGCCAGAGCCTGTGCCCACCATGCAATGGCTGCTCCACCCCCAGGCTCCAGGAGTGACACCCTGCACTCTTGCTTACCACTCTGCTCACTCTGCTTTGCTGCTGCAGTGACTAACACAAGGCCCAGGTCAGTCTCAGTCCTGCCTACACCCAGGTGCTGCACAGCCATGTGGTCATGCCACTGTGTCTGAGGTCCCCTGCCCCCACGCGCCACCCAGCCCCTGGGCCACTGCTTGGACCCTGGTAGAGACACTGACAATGCATATGTGGATGCTGCTAATGGTGATGTCCATGACCTCCTGGGGCTCTGGCTCCTGTGAGCCCGAATCAGGACTGGTGGCTGCACATTGACCAGCACACCCAGGATGGCAAGCTACCTTCTAGGTGGTTTGATCTTCATGTGGCACTGGCACATTGACTAGTCATACCTGTGCTTCTGCATGTGGGTTGCCAGACCTTGATAGATGGGGGCATTGGAACACCTGCCCTGGGTGACCTGGCTCTGGACTTCAGCCTTGCCGCACACTGCTGTGAGTTTCACAGCCTCATCCTGGGATCAGTTAGGCCCCTGGGGCACAGTGCATGGCAGTGTTGCTCCCTCAATGGCTCTCAGGGGACGCATCCACACATGCAAGCATGTGAGCTTGCAGCAGGTCAAATAGAAATAATGGAAATTTGAGCCAGGGCTTTTTACCTCAGTGCACGTGCTTGGACATGCACTTTGTTGTGGAGCAAATTGTGCCACTTGGGGCAAAATAACCCTGCCTGGCTCCTCCTGGATCTGCAGCCAGGAGCTAGAGCCCAGGGCTACCACCTGTGCTCTCCCTAGCAGTATAAAAAGCTGCCCTGTTCTGGCCACAGCAGTATAAAAACCTGCCCTGGCCAGCAGCTCAGGGTTATGTGACCTCAGGAGCTTCTGGGGCCCAGGTAATTGGTATCTGGGGACACTGGCCTCTTGTGTTAGCTAGACTGCTGAAGGAGCATCACAAATCCACATTCTTCCACAATTAGAACAAAAAGAGAGAGAGAGAAAGGGGGATTGATCAGATGGACAATGTTTTATTGCTATATTTACAGTGTTAAAGAAATTTGGAAGCCTACCAGTGTCTCTAGCATCATAATAAAATAAATCCTAGAAATCTATGTTTTAATGTTTGCTTTGGGTTTCCTTATCACATGGTGGGTGTGTGATGGGGGGGATGTGGGGTTTGCAGGAAGGGGTGGGGAATGTGAGTCACTGTGTGGGTAGGTGTGGGAGGACTGTGGGGCAGTGCAGGGAACATTTTTTCATTCCTGCATGTGCCTCTTGACCTCAAAGGGGTTTGAGATGGGTCAAGAGGCACATGCACGCTCGTCTGGATGCACCCAGGGGCTTCAGTCAAGAGTCCAGGTCTGCCAGTCCCGGACAGGTAGCTGCAGTGGTATGGGACAGGCAGGAAGGTGGTGGGGCTGGGTTGGGAGCCAGTGCCGGGGTCTGGGCAGGCTGCTGTGGCTGGCCTGGGGCCACTGCTGTAGAGCCTGGTGGCCAGAGGCAGGCAGCAGGTAGCACAGGCCCCTGGGGTCACCACAGAGTTTTAAAGGGCAGGCTTGGACAGGCAGAGTCACCCCAGCTCCGGGACTGGAGAAATTCCAAGCCCCATGGCCCTAGGGCAAGCCTGAGGGACACCCTGGCTAACCTTCCTCCTCTGTCTTGTGGCCTGGCAACAGCCAGAAGACGTCAGAGGGGGAGGGCCCCTTGGGCACCAGGAGCCCCTGCCCCTGGTGTTGTCCTAAAGCTCCAGCACCCAGGCCAGCTCCCTGGTGATGGGGCTTACCTGGGAGCATTTGTTCCCAGGTGGCTCTCTACACATGTGCTACTGTGCAGTTACTATGGCCTGCAGGTAGTAGTCATTCATTTGCAGGTAGCAAATTAACCACTCAGTAGAATAATTTACTGTGCAGTAAGTGCTTGCTTATGTAGACGGTGATGCTTTACAATGCAATCAGTCAACTGAGCGGTACAGGGTCTTGTGTAGATGTGCCTACTGTGTAATACCTTCCTCCATAATGAATACCATTGACTGCAATGCAGGAACAGAATTTCTCAGGGTCTCTGCTTCCCTTGAGAGGAATAAATAAGTGGCTGGATTTTTGGAAGTGCTTAACATAATGGGTGCTGAGTTTCATTGTTGTTGGTTTGTTTTTGTTTTTTGGTAAATCTGATCCCAGTTGCAGAGGCAGAATGAATGAAAATCTAGCCTTTACTGTCCAAGTCTCTCTATATATTTTCCAAATATCTATTACTTCCTGTATCTAAATGCTCATCTGAGCAGACTCAAGTGGAATGTGAGGCACCCAAGTTTAAAAATATGGCTCCAAGCTTAATGCTTTTCTTCACAGCAGAATGCTACAGCAAAATCAGTGTATGTTGCCATACATATTTAGTAGCAAGCTCATAAGCCCAGCAAATGCCTTTTCTGTGCACATTGACAGTGTTTCTGTCTATAGCCACTCATACGGGTGAGTAAGTGAAATGACCAGCTGATGAAAGATTATGTGGCAAGGAATAATAATGTACATGCCAAATGGCTTAGCATTTCTTCCTTTCCTGTCAACTGAGTGCTTTCTTGCTGGCAAAGTAGCTATGAAAGAAGCTGTTAGGAAACTTCTTATTATATCTGAATTCCCCTTGTGAAAAATGAAGTGGCCACAATCCAGAGCAGCAGAGCTGTAAGCCACCTTTCATTAGATTCTCCATGGAGGCTTAAAATGAAGCCCAGCAGCTGTAATTGGAGACCCATATTGCTACCATTCATTAATGTTATTTTGATGTTTGGGGCTTGAGAAAGAGCACGTATGAAAAATGGGGGAGACTAAACAAAATATTTCTGGCATTTTGCTAACATTGCTGCTCCTGCATGAAACCATCTGGTGGAAAGCTCTGAGTGCTGAATGAAAGGTGTAAACCTGGATTAGCATTGATATGGTTTTCTATTGCGTTTGGCTGGTTCACATCTCACTGGATGTTATCCAGGTTCCTTTAGAAGAGCCAAGATTGCCATCATACAGTGTAATGCCATATGTTAAGATTCATATGACATATTACCTAAAAGTCATAAATTATTATACTGTGTCTCTTTACTGTGATTAGAAATGTTTATGTAAATGCACCTTGCAAAGAAAAATGGCACACGGTGTTAGACAACAATATGCATGGCAGCTCTAATGAGGTACTTTGACTCAGTCAGGATGTTGTCTTGAAAACAATCTGATCCTGATATAATGCGAAATTAATGTCCTTTTTTAAATGCACTGATCTTAGATGAGGTTGCTGGTACTGCTGCTTCTGGAATCACTTAGGAAAAAATAATTGTGTGGTTTCAAACACTAAAATAGCATAAGGCAGCAAAACAACTCTAAAAAAGAGAGAAATAATATTTGATACATCTGCTCATACCTGTCCGCTCTGCACTATTGCAAGCTGAAGGAGACCAGAGTCACCAGAGGTTTATATTGGAGATATGCAGAGGGATATTTTAACTTACTAAATTGAGAGAGGGTTGTTTTAAGAGACAATTCAAAGGGGTCTTAAGTCATTCAGAGAGAAAAATCTCTAGAGGCCGAATCCTGCTCTTTATCAGTTATCAGTTGCATCTGTGGTTTGATTGGGCCAATATAGAACCTGGGAGTAGAAGCTACTCCCCAATGTAAAGTTAATCTCTTTGTTAGGACATCTCCCAAGTACATGAGGGCTTGAACTTGGAACTTTATTTTAGTTCTAATTCTATAAATAATTAAATGTTCACATCCTCCAACACATATCTGTAAGAGGACCATGATACAGTATGGGTTATATTTTTGTTAAAAGGTTTGAGTAAAACTAAGGTCAGTGTCACTGAATGAACACATATTGTTCTTTTATAACAGATTCTGCACCCCAGACATCTATCAATGATATTTAGAAATATAGAGACAGCCAAGTGTTTCCAAGATTTCTTCAACTACTGCTTAAGAGGCAGAAGACAAAAACCAGGAATCAAGTAAAGAACAGCAATAAATATATTTATTTACAAGCTAGAGAAAAGTAGGCTAAATATTTGCGTGCATAAACAAAAATTATAATGAGTAAGACCTTTAAAATACTTAACAAAAATATCAAAAGAGCCAGCACCTTATTTTGAACACTAAGGAGGCTTGTTTTACATCTTGTTATAAAGCCATTTCCTTACATATATTGTATTTTTCAAACTATATGAAAAACATAGGATGTGATTATTTTCATTAACACTAAGTCTCCATATACTATTTCATGAACGCAATGAAACCTTGAACTGGGTGTTACATGTATAATACATGTATCTTCTTTGAAAAATTTAATATTGAAGTTTGCATGAAATTAAAATAAAGGTAAACAATGCAACTGTTTTTTAAACAAAGCTCCAGTATCAATATATTTGTTGAATCTACATTAGTTATGAGCACAACAAAGGTGCTTTTAACAAACACTAGCAATTGTAGAAATGCTGTTTTTGTCCTAAAGATTGTTTTAAAATATTTAAACTAATCCCTTTGTATTATTTTTAAGACTTTATACATAAGCACATGTGCCTGTGTGTTTGTGCACTATATTAGTTCAGTATTAGTATGATCATTCACTTATAATATACATATAGGGCAGCTTATTAGCTTGTGTAAATTAACACGGCGCCATGGACTGTAACTGAGCTATGCTGATTTACATCGCCTGAAGATCTCTGATGGCAGCCTGTGGTAAATATATCATGCTACTGTATTTGCACAAGAATATATTTGCACCCATCCATGCACATGCATGCCCATATCTACATTTCCTTGTCAGCTACACATCAGTATTGATAGGCATGTTCTCAAGGCTCAGTGTCACAGTGGGATCAGCTCACACATGATTATGTGAGGGATCAGCATGATCGGCTGTCACTGATTTCGCTGACATCTGTCCCCACAGTGAGACAAGCTGCAACATGAATTATTGAAGACATACACATGCAGATCTGTGTCATGATTACGCCAAACAATACTCTGCCACACTCTTGAGAGCTGAACGGAGTCATGCAGACAGCTGCTTTAACCCTTTTTGACAAGCTGTTACCATCTTGCAGACACAGAAAGTTTCTTTGGGTTTGTGAGACTCAGGTAGCTTTTTTGCCCTAGATGCTGCTGGGGGAGGGGAAGGGGGGATTAAATACGTTATCTGCTGCTGTTGGATATATGCTGATTGCCAAAATATTCATGGGCTTCTTAAGACTTGAGGTCACCAGATATTGCAAAATACCTTAATAGGCTTGAGTCTGCAACCATGGTGGGTGCCATGGTTCTGATCTAGCAAAGCACATAAGAATACCTGTAAGCATGAACAGGAGACTCAAACATGAAAGCAGCCCCATTATTAGCATTAGTGTTATTTATTTGTATTCATTGTGAATAATGTGGCCAAAGAAGCAGCAGACAAAGGATCAGATATCAAGGGTAACTTTCATGTTAGAAAGGGACAGGAAGGATGATGGTATCAGTAGTGGCAGAGACTGGTGGAGTGAATGATGAGTGGTGATGGCATTGTGGACTTGAAAGGGACATTGGGGGAGGATGGAGCAATATTTTCAGGGGGTGGAGGCAGGAGAGTGGGTGGGCAGGGGGTGGAAGAAGTAGGAAGAGGCTTTGGGGTGCTGTTTGGGGAATCTATTATTATTTCCTGTCTGTGGGTTGTTTGTCTGATCATTGTAAGCTGCTCTAAGTCTTTTGAATAGGGTGATATAGTAAGCTAAAAATAAATAAAAGAGCTTTATCCACATGAGTTTGTCAGTGGCTACATTATCCCAAAGTAAGTTTTGCAGATCAAGCTAAAGGACTGGCAGTAAAACTTTCACAGACCCATCCTATGCTTTGCATAAGCCATTTTTTCACAGAAACACCATTTTAAATATATATTAGAGAATATTAAAAAAATCTGTACATAGATAGTTCTGTTTCTTGAACTCATGGTCTTCAGATGGGAGGATGATTATTACTGATACCACTTGGAAACCTGTAACCCATATAAAACACATGATAATATAGTGACTTTGAAATTAAGCAATTGGAAACTTTTAGATTAGGATCAGTTATATTTTGTCCCAACAGTAGCTACAGTAGCAGGGTTGAGTGCCTATAATGCCTATATAGTTGGTGAAGATAGCCATTCTAGACACTGATTTAGACACTTCTAGACACTGATTTAGACTGACTAGGACTGAATACTGAGGTGGCAGTGGGCCATTAGGAATGCTAGGCACAGAGTATTTTTGAAATCCTGCTCCTCTTTGGAGCATGCAAGGCTGATGTGACTGACTAATGGCTGCACAGTAAGTTCCTCCATCATCTTGGGATCCTGAGTGCCAAGACACATGTTGCTTAAATTAGCCCAAAAGCAGCATTCAGTTTATTGGACAGCACCTACAGCCACTTTCACTCTCAAATTTGTACGTGGAGGGTGATGATGGTGGCACCCACCATTTGCACATTAATGGTTACAGTATTTACTTTGTTGTCCTGTAGGGCCAGGCCAAGTTTTAGGATCTTAACATTTTGCTGTTAGATGGGAAGGTGTGACACAATTGCACGTATAGAAACACACAAATCAATAGGTGCAGCCCCTCCCACCCACACACACTACCAACCCAGGGACACACACGCATCCAAAATTACCAGCCAAGGCACATACACAGCTATTACCAATTCAAGCTCACACACACTATACACACTGAAAATTAGACAACAATCAGTTGTCAATACCCACATACTCAGTACACATACACGGATCACTAATTCGTATATTATGCACATGATGACATATATATATGTGTATGTAAATTCACCAGTTCACACACATACCACCCACCTACACGTACACACAGGTGAGTTCGTACGTTGGATGGAATGGTGTGTATTTGTGTGCTTGGGGTACTTGGGGGAAGGTTAAGGTGAGAGAGTGAAAATGTAGGGAGTGAAAGTTGGCAGGATCAGGATTAGAACCAGTACACTAGAGAGAAGCTGGGCTGAGGAACTGAGGCTTGGGGTTACTTAAGATCAAGTGGCCCCAGTGTTACTTGAGGTCACTGGTGCTGGGTTGGAAGCAAGGGAAAAAGCCCGGTGGCAAGGAGGAGACAGCTAGGAAAGGGAGAGGCAGAAGGCTGGGCGATTAGGGCTGGAAACTGAGGTAGAAAGCTGGGAGATTGAGAAGGAGGGTTGGGAGGTCAGTAAGACAAAAACCCAACTTGGGGTTTCAAAATAACAGATTTATTAAACAGACAACACACTACACAGCCCCACAAAGTTATTGGTTCCGACAGACAGACACAGACACAGACAGGTAGCAGGAGAGAAAAAGGCTTGGTAAAGGGATTGAAGTCAAGGTGTGTAAGGACAGAGTCCAGGTCCTTTGCTTGGGGAAGGAAGGTGGGTATTAGCTCCCTATCCTAGGCTATGAGTTGATCCTCAATGACCAATTGGGGTCTTCTCCAGCAAGGTATTGTCCAGAGGGGGTTGCTGGCAGGGCCTCTGGATGGATAGGTGGTGTGGCATGGTGCTAGTCCAGATGGAGAGGGCGTCCCACTGGGTCTGTCTTCACTGCCCCCTTTTATAGGGGAAGACCTTTTATGACCCTAGTGGCAGGGGCATGCCCAGGCAAGAGTCAGCCCCTGGTGTACTGAGCACATACATTCCAGGTCAGGACATGCAGTTTCAGGTGTCTGTAATTGTGAGTTGGCTGGTTTCTGCAGCAGTCTTTGTCTTCCAAATCTGGAGCTAGGGAGGGCCAATGCAGGGTGATGGTTGGGTCATTCAGTTGATGGCTTGGTCATTCAGAGGGAGCTATTTTTAGATCTACTACCATTGTCTTTCAAGTGCCCTCATTTATCCCCATTCATTCAGGAACCAGTTCATATGGGACAGGTTACAGACTTAAACATGAGTCATAATTGCAACCTACTTACGCAACAGGGCATGGGGACAAGATGGGAACAAGATGGGAACCTGACACAAAATGGATACTTGACATCACTCATGCCAACCCACATTGCAGGCCAAAATCATACAATGTTAATATGACACAATAAAAATCAATGCACAAATGATAGGATTACAATGTAACACAATAGAAAACAGTACAAATCAATACAAATATAACAGAACACTATTTACAATATAAAAAGGGATTTATTACCGTAATAGCATACAAGAACTTAGCTTAGCTTACCTAGTACTACTTGTAGTCACTTATAAGGGATAGAGAGGGCAGAGAGAAAGTCAGAAATGCTTAGGGGAAGGGAAGGAATGTTTTTTTAAATAATAAAAAAAGAAAAACTGGAGGTTTTGCCACAACTTGGGAAGTGGTAAATATGGGCTTAGCCAAATGTGGCTCAAGCCTGCATCTTCTACTCTTCCAGAGAGTGATCTAAGTATCAGGCTACAGCAAGATTGTGTATGGGCCTCCTCCACCTGTTCTATTGACGCTGGGCCATTAAGCAGCCAAGAATACAAGGGCCAGAGGGCAATGGGGAACACGCAAGAGGGAGCCTATGACTAGTCCAGTGAGGAGAGCACTCCCCTATGATGGAAGAAAGTTGGGCTTTAGAACCTGTTGCAAGGGTTACTGCTCGGTATTTTCTAAACAATAACTGTTTAATGATAAATATATGAACAGTCCTGACAGCAGGGATAAGCTTGTAGCTTGGTGGTTAAGGCACTGTCGTGGGAACTGAGCGATTTGTATTTGAGAACCTTTAGGAGGAGGAGAACCTAGAAATTCCTGCTTTGTAGTTCAAATGTCCTAGTGAGGCTCCAACCTGATCAGTTGTGTTCGAGAGTAAATGTACAGTGAGATATGCTTAGGTGTTCTGTTCAATTACAGCCTACATAACAAAGATAAAATTATGTGCACACAATCACTCTTGTGCAGTGTAAGGCCACTTCAATCTCATATCCAGGGGCAAATGGTACCTAGAAGCTATATGGGGACTCTATATGGATGTTACTCCACTTAAAGTAATAGACAGCAGAAAACAAATCACAATTAAGTGAAAGAAAACCCTTGCACATTAATATACTTCACATTGCCCTAGTCAGTCTTCTGTCATGCCCTATTTTCTGTTTTTGTAGTGTAAGGATGTGAAGAGCACCTTGTTTGTCTCCTGTTCCTTTTTCTATTTTGTTTCACCTAGCAGGTAACTGAGAACATTGTATTCAATAGGATAAGGCCAGATGATCAGAATATTTAAGGAATGTGGATGATTTGTGTTATAATGTGAACTTTAAGTGTATAAGACTGGGCTATTGACTCCTGGATGGTAGCAGACTTTCCTATGCAGTTAGCAGATGTTTATGTTGGATTGTTTGGTATGACTCTTTTTTTCTTTTCTCACTCAGTTTTTCACCTATGCAAGAGATCTCAAATAAAATAAAGACCTAACCATGGCTCCTTCACTTCCAAAAACAAAAAAAGAAAACAAGGATGATTTATGTTAAAGAACTTATCAAAAGCAGACATTGCTCTCCCCCTTGCCATAGAAGTAATCATAATCCCACCCTTGGACGGAGTGTCCTGCATTAGAAGCTATGAATATTTAGAGCTTTATGTGAATGGATTATTTATTCTAAATATACTCAAGTGTAATTGTATAGCTCATATCCAGCAGGTCAGGATTAAGGATTTCATTACAGTTTTCAGAGACTAGAAGCTTTTATACAATTACCGTAAGTCCAACTAAGAGGTAAAATCATTTCCTCAATATGGATCAGTACACTGATCTGACATTACTTTCTCTAGACTTTAGTTTCATTATGGAAATAAAAATCCTTCTTCATTTCATCCAGAGGTTTGATATGTCCTTTGACATATGGCAGATCAGGTGTAATATACAGCAGAACCCTTCCCGCATCCACTCTCTGTTTCCTCCCCACCTCTGTCCCCCAGATGATTTTTTAAAGATACAGTAGCTTATTTGGTTAGGGTTGGCTTTTGTCACTCTTCCTTGGCTGTGGTAAGGTTTGAATAACCCTGCCCGTGTTGAATAGACCCTTACTCTTGGGGAGGAAGTTCTTACATTTCAGGTATTATTTTCATTCTGAATTAGAATGAAAAAAAATCTGCAGGATGAAATTTTAGAAAAAATCAGAACATTTTAGTACAAAATTATTTGGGGTCAGCACATTTTCTTGTGATTTTTTTCATTGTAAGATATGCTTTTATTTAATAATATAACATACATTTTAAAATGTAATGTAGAGATGCTCTTTTTTTAATTGGAACATTCTGCTATTCCCAGTATATTCCCCCATCTCAATTTCTTTTCCAAATTAAGTTTTTTTTTAAATTACACACATCCCCAGAGGAAATTCCAGTTTTGATAACTGGCATTATTGCATGGAAAAATGTCTCACTGGAAATGAATGACCAGTTCCACCCTGACTTGATGGCCATTCTATTGAATCAGTGGGACAGCTAGTAGAATAACAAACTTATTACGTGAGAAACAGGGCATCAGAATTTGGCCAATGAACATTTTGTTACAGCAGAGAAATCCAATGGGCTTATTCTGTTTTTGTCCTTCAATGGTCATAGAAAAGATCAGAGCTATAAATATTTTTTTCTTTGCTATTTTAGGAAACCAAGCCTTAGAACTTTTATTGGAGTGTAAAGCCCCCTCTACATGTTACAGGTTTAATGTAATTAACTGGTTAATTACACAATTACCTTGAGACCAGCTACACATGCAAAGTAGCTATCCCATGATAAAAAGCTCCAGCCAACTATAAAGGTAGACTTTGAAAATGTGTACTAGCTTTATAGCTGGTTGGTACTGAGCTTTAATTTACACATGTATCTGGGTCTCTCCTGTGGTTGGGAGCCCCATCAGCTGACAGCTCCCAGCTGCAGAGATGTACCATGCCTATATTAAAACCCCTAGCTCTGGGGATTGCAACTGCTGTGATCATGAAGGCTTGGTGGTACATGAAACCCCTGGGTCCACATGGGGCTCTTGGTCCTGGCTTCACCTGACCTGCAGTCAGGACCAGAAGTCCTCAAAGCTGAGTTGCAGCCGGGACCCAGATCCATGTCAGCTAGAAGGACTCTTGGTCCCTGCTATGTGTGGCCCTCGTGGCCAGAAGCTTCCTCAGCAAAGGAACCTCCCAGCTGTAGATGTCTACTTCTTGTTGATGCTTTGTGCCCAGGATCGGGCTCTCCCTACACCGGCAATAAGGCATGATTGGATCTAATTCACTACCCCACAATTGCATGTTCTGCCATGCACACGTGGCATGGTAGGAGGCACGATTGTGAGGATCATGCATTAGATCCTGTTGTGTCTACCTGCGCATGTAGAGGGGGGCGAAGAATTACAACCAAGGTTAGCCATTTGCAATTGATAAATAACTACCAACTATTCCTGTTTGAGCCATCACTTTGTTACAAGCAAGTACATTTTCTTCTGGCTGTCATTAGAAATTTGCCAGCCCTTTACTTTCATAGTTTCATAGTTGGTAGGGTCGGAAGGGACCTGAGCAGACCCCCTCTCATGGCAGGAAAAAGTACTGGGGTCAAACGACCCCAGCAAGGTGTTCCTCTAACCTCCTCTTAAAGACCCACAGGGTACGAGCCAGCACCACTTTGCTTGGAAGTTGGTTCCAGATCCTAGCCGCCCTGACAGTGAAGTAGCACCTCCTGATGTCTAGTCTGAATCTACCCTCTGCTAGCTTGTGACCGTTATTTCTAGTCACTCCTGGCAGTGCTCGGGGGAACAGGGACTCCCCCAATGTCTGCTGGTCCCCCCTGACTAGTTTGTAACAGGCCACCAGATCCCCCTCAGCCTTCTCTTGTGGAGGCTGAACAGGTTCAGGTCCCTTAGCCTCTCCTTGTAGGGTCTGCCGTGCTGCCCCCGATCATGTGAGTGGCCCTCCTCTGGACACTCACCATATTGTCCACAGCCCTCTTAAAGTGTGGCGCCCAGAACTGGACACAGTACTCCAGCTGTGGCCTGACCAGTGCCACATAGAGGGGAAGGATCACCTCCTTGGACCTGCTCAAGATGCATCTGTGGATGCATGACAAGGTACGGTTGGCCTTCCTGACTGCATCCCCACACTACCAGCCCATATTCATCTTGGCATCAAAGATGACTCCAAGATCCTTTTCTGCCTCTGCACTGACAAGAAGGGAGTTCTCCAGCCTGTAGGTGTGCTGCTGGTTCTTCCTCCCCAGGTGCAGCACCTTGTACTTGTCAGTGTTGAAACCCATCCTGTTCTCATCCGCCCACCCGTGTAACCTGTCTAGGTCTGATTGTAGCTTGTTGCATCCTTCCAGTGTGCCCACATCCCCCCGCATCTTAGTGTCATCAGCAAATTTGAACAGGGTGCTTTTTACCCCCTCGTCCAAGTCACTGATGAAGATGTTGAACAGTGCGGGCCCGAGGACTGAGCCCTGAGGGACCCCACTGCCCACATCCCTCCAGGTCAAAAATGACCCACCTACCACCACCCCTCTCTGGGTGTGGCCCTCCAGCCAGTTAGTGACCCATTTGACTGTGTAGGTGTTGACACCACAGGCCCCTAGTTTTTTAAGGAGAATGGGGTGAGAGACAGTGTTGAAGGTCTTCTGAAAGTCCAGAAAGACTATGTCCACTGCTACCCCTGCATCTAAGGATTTCGTGACCTGGTTGTTGCTGATTAGTTACAGCTGTCAGTAAGAACTGCTCATATGACCTTACTGTTCACTAACATGAATAATTTGGTCTTGGGTTTGCATTTCAACCACTGTAGATAGGATGTCATCCCAGTGCTCCTGCACTAACATAGCTTACTTGGACAACAATGGTTTTTTTTCAAGCTTTGAGTTACACACCTGCTCATCTGTGGTTGGGTGGCTGAACGTAGGCAAATGTGACAGTGATGCACATGGCAGTCTCCCACATACAGTGTGAACAATGTTCATCAGTGACAGTTAATCTTTGGTAATATTAATGGAGAACACACAAAGAATATTGTTGGCCAAGCCTTCAAATTCATCCTTCCCTCCCTGTAAAACAATAGCATTGAAGCTTTATCATAATCTGAATGCTGTGATGGATGACTGGGATTGCACCTCTAAATGGATGTCTCCTTTCAAGGATCTCACCCTTGTAAGTCACTGAGGTGTTTGCTAGGAAGAAGGTTCTGTATGTAGGACAACATGCTACAGAGTTGCAGAATAGCATTGTTGGAGGAAAATGTAAAGGCTGATCAATTTGTTTTTGACTTGGGGCAGGGGGAAAGGGGATGGTGCTCCAACAAGCTTCCATGCATGTAACTGCAGCCAGGCTCATGTTAATTACTTTGTCGTTGCAATGAGTGCTGTTGTTGGTTATTTTAAATGGATTTTTTTTTGTTTCTTCAAGTAATCTAATGAAGATACAGAGGGGGAGTTTATTTGACAGGCATGTGTCTGTTAGTTTCCTGAAGGAAGGAAAGGGACTACACTTTCATCTAGTTTATTCATAATATTATCAGAGCTGGAATGAAAATCATTAGCTTCTCTGAGTCTTGTGATCCTCGCACCCTCCAAATTTCTGAGCCTGCAGCTCTCTATAATCACAATTTTGACAAATGTAGTCATGGAGATGGAAAAATTGAAATGGAAAAAGACACAGCTATCAGCTAGTGCCTTGCTGAATGCTGCAATAAATCTATAAAAGCAGAGTGAGTCAAATGAAAATACCATCGCTTTAACAAAGAAGTTGGTAGTTTCCAATTACTCAGGCTTGGTGAAAGTCCTAACTTGTCCATACAGTAGTCTCATGTATTCTGGCATTACTTCCTTTGGGAACTAAAGCCTAGTCTTTTCCTGAGGGACTCACATAATCTAGTTGAAGTGATTTCAACTTTATTTAGTACAGTAATTAGGTAGGGGGGCCTCGCCAGAGTTTACTTAGGTCTGTTAGTTTCTTTAGCAGTTGCAGAAAAGATTGCTCTGGGTCCTCTCAACACTGAAATATGCATGGTATATACAGTGTGGAGAAACAACTAATGTACAGGACTCTTCAACCGAAACCTTTGATCCTGGGGTTATGATTCTTGTTTCAAGGTATGAGCCATTTTCACTTGTTTCTGATTCCACCATATAACCAGTTAGGAGTGGGTACAGTTACAGTAACTCCAAAAGTGTCACTGGAAGAGTCTAGGTAGAACACACAGATCAATGAAGCTTCTCTGCAGTTGTATTTCTATTTTGTTCATCACTAAACAGAGGCAGAGAACTTCTTTCCCTCCAGAACACCTGTTTCTGTGGAGTTCTGGATAGACAAAGATGAAACAGCTTTCTGACCATTTTCCCCCCTCTTGAGAAATGGGAGCAGAGAGCTCCTTATATATGAGAGCTTGAGGCCACAGATAGCAAAAGAACTGAAGCCTCTGCTACCACTCGCATTAAAGGAATAGGAACTAATCTTTAGGCCCAGAAATGGTATGATTTGGTTCTAATTGGAGAAGTAAAAAACCAGCGAATTCTGAGATAGGATGTGACAAGCATCAACAATCTGACAATAAGGGGGGGCAGAGACCTCAGATTTGATTAGATGTAAAGGTTTAACAGCTCACTAGTGCCTCCAGGGATTTTCAGACGCTGCCCCCAACATTTTGAGAAGATATATGCAAACCAGGAATCTTAGAATCCTCCTTTAACATGTTCTAGTCTTCTAAGGACTGTCACAGAGCCATCTATCCTTCCCCGGCAGAGTTAGAGACATTTGGAAAGCACACAACACAGACATAATTTGTCACACTGGTCTGTCATGTGATAGATAAGCTTGTGGAGTCTGGGAGAAGTTCTTAGGGCTCGAAGTCTACTGGAAGCTGCACATTATAGTTCTGTAGAAAATGCTGCAGCACCTCTGTGGAACTGTTAAACCCCAGACACTTCAACTACTCCTAGAATCCTGCAGAAATTCCTGCAGATTTCTAGGCATGACTATCTGGGTTAAAGAACTTGAGGAATTCCCAGGTTTAGTAAGCAAGGGTCCCTCACATGATATGTTATTTAATACCAACATCAAATGAGAACAAATCTGTTTTAACATATTTGTTGGTGAATAAGTACGTCTGTGAAGGCTCTCCTACCTCCCACTTTAATTTTTTAAACTTGACAGAATTATAAACAAATAAAGGAAGATCTTTGTCAGAAAACATAAGATTACAAAGATACAGAAATGCACTAAAATATTGGTAGCAAGTCCTGTTATTATCCACTGGCTATAGACTGTAAAACTAGGATTAAGCAAAAGCAGGCAAAAGCACTTTCTCTCAGTGGGACTGCCTGAGTGTTTTGCTTAAGTGTCTACGTGGGTCTCCAGGTGATTTTTTTTGAGCTGTGATGTCTGTAGCAATAGGCATGACCTGCCTGACACCAGGCTTAAAATGACAGGAAGGTGTCATATGATATCTATATGTCAACAAGTGAGGTATGAAGTTTAAGTTGCACTTAGAATAGCAGTGGATGTGGGAATTCATTCTGTGAGGTGAACAAACAGGATTGTGTGTTTCCCATCAAAAAAGCAGCATCTGTTGTTTATAGCACTTTTCTAAATCATGGATGTCTTAAATCAGACCAACAGTGCAGTAAGGTTATTTGATATATTAATACTGCATAGTTCCATATTTCCCCTTTTTTAACAGTACCTTTTCTTAAAACATATAGGCTTCTCAATATCTGGATGTGTTTTCCATTCCAGTGTCCTTTTAAGGGTTTTTATTCCCTTGTCCTTAATAAACCAATGTTACTTTAAAACCATAACTCCACTGTAACAAAGTTTTTGTCTGCGAATATACATATACAGTAGGTGTGGGTCAAAATCAGTGTTCTTGGCTGCTCCAGTAATCTCATCCTTAAACATGTTATTAGCCTTTGGCTCTGGAAAGCCATATGGCCAACAAATCTGGCCAGAAGCAAACTGATTCCAA
This sequence comes from Crocodylus porosus, assembly GCF_001723895.1. Taxonomy (NCBI): domain Eukaryota; kingdom Metazoa; phylum Chordata; order Crocodylia; family Crocodylidae; genus Crocodylus; species Crocodylus porosus. The sequence goes on from NW_017728912.1 coordinate 38,919,139, forward strand.
TTCACAGAAAGCTGGTAAACCTGAGTTTGTTGCTGTGAGTGGCCAAATGTTGTCTTTAGTCAGCCAAGAAAATACTAGCAGTCAAACTATTATGATAAAATAGAACCAATTGCTGTATTTTCACCTGATAAACCTGGTTGATCAACACAAAAGGGGTGGAATGCCATCATTTTTTAAAATTTTGTAGATTTAGACCTATGAAGATGGGGCCAGACTAACCTCACATGAGTTTTACATAATAGGACAACATTGACTTCAGTAGAGTTTCTCTTGATGTAAATTAAGGTGAAATAAAAGAATCAATCCAAAACATACTTTCTCTTCTACCCTTTGTAGCAGGCTTTTGAGAGTAAGGTTGGCACTTTATCAATACTAAATGGAGACCAGATCTGAGTGGCTAATCACCATTAATAGTTATTGGGGTGCTGACCAATGGAGATTGAATGCATAGAAATACTTGGAATTGGGGAAACACTTTTTAAATCTGTTTTTGTAGGTTTATGTGAGAATGGGTTATTTTTGTTATTATCTTTAGCTTCTAAGAGTTACAGACTTAAGAAGCTTTCAAAATATTAACCAGTCGCTGAAGGTTCTTTGAAGAAAAAGATGACTGCTCGTGTAAACAATTAATGGTTGTTAAGCATGGCAGTGTATATTATGACAAACAACACATGCTACATTATGCCAGCTGGTGTAATGATGTGATAATGTCTGACTCATTAACTCTGGCACACAGTTTACGATGCCCTTCTATGACAGGATTAATTGATTCACACATACATTAAAACAAAAATAACTAAACTGAAATTCAGCTGGAAGCCTGGCTTCTCATTTGTCATAAATCCTGTTGGTGGTTAAAGGCGATGAAACCCAATATAGAATGAGCTGAGGTTTATCCACTGACCTTTGTTTTGCCTAATCTGGATCAATCCTTTGCAAGTAGAAAGAGAAATTATATTAGCAAGGGTTTTAGCTGTAGGTTCCCTCCTTTGGCTTTAAGTAATTTTACCATTATGTTGACTTCAAAAGGAATTTTTTACCTGAGTCAGGACTTTAAGATGAAGTCTGCTGTTTATTAACAGATAATAGTTGATTATTTAAACTTGCTTAAGAGGGAGAGCTTTGGTTAAAAATCACATTGTTGATGTTCAATCAGTGTTTCCAAAAATCAATTAGAATTTAAAACATATACTATGAAGTTTAAGTTTAATTAGAACTTGTAGAATAGTAGAAGAAGTAAATATGAAACAATTTCATTGACCACTGATTTTAAAACATCAAGTGTTCAATCATTTCTAACCAAGGAAACATTCATCTACTGTGTTTTTCTGTCTTTGAGAGTGACCAGTACTGAATGTTTCACAGGAAGGCACGAAGTCTACATAAGATACCTGCTATATTTCTGTGCATCCCTACTGTATGACTGAAACTACCTACTGCATTTCTGCAAAATTTACATGAGGGAGGGAATTCCTTTCACAGCAAACCTCCTGCTTGGTGTATTACCTAGAAAAGGTAACCCATTTAATTCACATTCATTGAGGCAGATTCTTGGAGCTGTGTAATTCTCACTGTGGGTACATTTACACATTCATTAATGTGCTGTAATTACACTGCATTAAGTTTAGTACTTGTAATGATAGGTACTAACTTAATGCACCAAAATTGGCACTACTGCACATTAGCGCAATTGAACGGGTTTTTGGTGACATTAATGCACAGTAGATTTATTCTACTGCACATTAGTGCATTAGCAAGGGTTTTGTCCACCACACAAATGCACAGTAGAATTAATATTCTGCACATTAAGTGCCTTATGTAGATGAACCCACTGTCTTCAACACAGGTAGGAGCAGGGTGGCATAGCTGAGACTAGAATCTGATAGAGCACAGTGAGTCTAAAATGTAAAGCAGGGCATTCAAGATTTATTCCTTGCTTTATCTTAGTAAACATTCAGTCAAATTGACTGAATAAATCACAGGGGTATTATGAGGTTGGTTGTTGTTATAGGTAGTATGGTACTAGATAGTATAATATATAAAATAATTTTGTTTGTACTATGAAAAAATAATTCTGAAACATCCATGTTTATTGCTTTTCAAGCAGTTGTGTCCAGGAATGCACACACTGGGAGGAGCAGCATGTAAGCCTAGTGAGGTAAAGAAGTATTGAAACATATATAGAAAATTCCCTTCTTTCTCTTTTCATTTACAGTGTGGGTTCAGTTTTGCTTGCAAATTGCACTGAAGACAAGCATAGCCTGGTCCTTGAAAATCATCTAAATTAATAACCTTCAAAGACAGGCAGGCAGACAAAGAAAAGAAAAGAAGATACTGTAATATGGAATAGTTCCTAATTTGTATTGAGTACTATTTACTCAAGACTACTTAGCAATAGTATGAGGCATGAAGAAAGGCTGAAGAATTCACTGTGCTGGGGTAATATGGTAAATGATGGAAGAGGTCACAGAAAATGAAGTTTTTGGGAGGAGAGAAGTTACCTGTGGTAACTCCCTATAGTAGATAAATGGAGCTGCAGTTATAAGCAAAGTTCAGTTCTAAAATTATTTCCTATTTCCTCTGGGAAAGGTTGTAGGCAGTAGCATTAGTTTTTGGCTTTCACTTTCATTTGTAATGAGTTTTAATTTTAAATTGTAGCTTACTTCACAAACAAAATCAATTTTCAAGTAGTTTCTGAATGAGATCCAGGGGAATCTCTTAGCATGTGTTATGTGTTTATAGAGATGTGCAATGGATATATACTATGGAATGAGGGTAAAGTTCTTTGCATTCATATTCATCCATCCTTGCATTCATATTCATGTTACAACAAACATTTCAGTGTTATTACCAATACAGCTGTATCTGTTACAGTAGCTATATGCTGATGCCCTGGTAGTATGTTCCTTGTAAATGGCTATTGCTGTTATAGGAGAATTATCTGAATACACAGTAAGGATAACACTCCCAGGGGAAATCTTGTTAGTGAGTATGTCTACACATGCATTTACTCTGGCCGCTGCTGGGAGACCCTTATATCCCAGCCTGAGCTCCATGGTTATGGGACTTAGGCTGGAAGATAAGGGTTTCACAGCCCTCTGCTCCCCAAATGCAATTTCAGTGTGGGGAGTTTGGAGCACCTACTGCCAGAGCAGGAGGACATAATCACTGCCTGGGCTCCTGTGGGAGAGCCCAGCTCGGCAACAGGCAGCTCCCATTTGCTCTTGATCAGGTGTCTATACAAGTACTACAGCACTGTTACTAATCCCAAGTAAATTTGCAACTTGTACTTGAAGTAAGCATGTGCTTGTGTGTTTGCTTACTTTGCAGTAAACTATGCTAATGCAAAGTTAAGTGGCTCACGTAGATGCATCTAGTAAGTTGCTTTTGGTGGTGGTGTTTTTTTAAACAGGTATTGCCACAAACAGGTATTGACTGTACTCCTTTCTCTCTCTCATATATTGTCCTTGATATAAGCTGTGCAAAGCTTCAGATCATAATTTGATTCGGATGATTTGGAGGCCAAATCTATGAATCCAAATTGAATTTCTGGAAGCTTTACGCTTTCCGAATCGATTTGGAGAAGATTCGTTGAGTCAGAGATTTGGCTATAGAGTATAATGGGGAATCAATGAAATATCTATAACTTTATTATCTTTTGGATGATTTGGATGAGTCTTTCAGGCATAGTAGCCTCCACTGAGAGCATGACGCATACCAAGTTTCAAGGTGATAGGTGCAGGGGTTTCTGGGAAACAGTACCTCAAATACTGAAAGCAAAACTCAAGTTGTGTGCGTGTGTTAAGCCACAGTGGGGTGAAAACTACAGGTATGGTAGCCCCTGCAGAGGCCACAAAGCCTGCCAAGTTTCAAGGAGATAGGTGCAGGGTTTTGGGGGAAACTGTACCTCAATCTGCGGACAAGCAAAACTTGTGACATGGATAACACTGTGTGTTAAGGCGCAGCAGGGTGAAAGCTGAAGGCCTTCTAGCCCCTGCTGAGGCCACAAAGTCTGCTAGCTTTCAAGGAGATAGGTGCAGGGGCTTCTGGGTTCTGGGGCCCTGCACCTCTGGCTGCTGACAGGCAAAACTTGTCATGGGTGCTTGTGCAACTGTGTCTGTCTTGGGGCATAGGGGAGGGGGGCGGGGAAACTACTGCAGGCCTAGCTGCTAGGCCCTGCTTTGGCTATGAAGCCTGCCAGCTGTCAAGGAGATCGGTGCAGGAGGGTTCTGGGGCCCTGCACCCCTAGCTGCTGACAGACAAAACTCATGACGTGGGTACTTGTACAACTGACTGTCTGTGTCTTGGAGCAGAAGCAGTTCCTGGCTCTGTATTGATTCTTTCCTCTCACTAGTCTGTGGTTTCATGGGTGTTAATCCTTGCTCATTAACTCATTATCCTTCCTAGCTACTGTGTTAGCAATCAATCATCATTCACTCAGGGACCAGCTCAATACACAGTAGCAAGCTACTAGATAATGAGTTAATGAGCAAGGATTAACACCTACAATTCCAGTCAAATTAACTTTAAACCAGTCTCTTGTGACTTTCTGTCACTTAGGTTTAGATTTTCAAAAAAACCTAAGGAAGTTAGGTGCCCATGCCTAATTCCTCTAGGTTCTTTTGCAGATGCCATGGGTGAATATTGTAGCTAAAGTTAAATTTACGTAATCTGAGAAACTTCTATGGAAGCATTAGTGGTTGGAATATGTTTGTGTAGTCATGAGTAGGGCTGCCCCAAAGTGTTTTTTTTTCTTATCTAAAAACATTATTTTGACTAATGAAAAGTCTTTTGGGAAAGGTACTGACTTTCCACAGATCTGTTATATATATTTTGCAAAAGAAACCAATGACCCTGAACAGAAGAGTTTTTGGACGTTAGTCAAAACCCAAAACATTTTGGCACCAAATTGAATACTCTGATTCACCTATGTTGGCACAATACCTTAAGGATTTTTAATTCATATGCTCATTATTCTTCATGAGTGGGGCTCCCCTCAGCATGAATGATGCATGCCTGTGTCGGCAGGAGCATGATGGCGGTAAGCTGGGAGCTCACACAGATGCTGCTGGCACTGTCAGCAGCGGGGGGTGGGAGTGGGGAGCACTTACCAGGGATTGGCAACCACCCACAGATACTGCTGGTACCCCCTTTTCTTAGGGGGTGTACTGCCATGTTCATGGGGTGCATGTGCACCTGTGTGCACCCCCTATGCATCACCAGTGCCCCTCAGTAAGGAAAAACATAGCATAACTAGCATAGCATGAGTAAGGCACTAGCCCCAGGCGCTGATTTAGAAGGGACACCACAATGGTAGCCCCTAGAGAGCCTGCACCATGGCAAAAGCAACTGAGGTCTTTGTGATCCCACACCCAACTAATGGCACCCTGTTCCTGCTCTCCAGCACTCAACACCCATCCTTACTCTCTGGCACTTGGCCCTCCCACCCCCAGCCCTGGCACTAAACAGCATCTCTGCCCAGGTTAGTAAACTTGCTAGTTATGCCTCTGGGGGAGAAAGCCTTCTATGATAGATCATTTTACTTCAATAAAGGCAGAGACCACAGTGAAACATGAGACATGTAGTCCAGTCAAGGTGCCTGGCCTATAGAATTTATGAGAAACATGAGATGAACAAATTACAGATCAGGAGAGGTGCCGAGGTATCATTTATAAGTTGAAATGTTTCCATTCTTTTCTGACAAACTTCTTCCTCTTCTTTTTTTTCTGAAAGGACAAATTTCTTCACTCTCCCCCTTCCTTCCTTCCCATCCCATTTTTCTGGATAGTTCAACACAGCTATGTTTCTTAAGTGTCCTGTCTTTCTGATAGTTCATGTATTAATTTGTGAACTACCCAAATCCTCACATTGGACTGAGGTTCTTAAAGTCTGGGAAACCCAAAAAACATTATACAAATCTGAACAGGGGACTGTAGTGTTAAGTATATTTTGTCCAGTCATCTACTCTGCTGCTGGATTAGGACCCAGATTGTAACCATTTAGATTCCTAGATTCTAGGGTCGGAAGGGACCTCAGTGGGTCTTCTAGTCTGACCCCCTGGCAGGCAGGAAAAGGGTCACCAAACCTGGGATCATGTGATCCCAGCCAGGTGCCTGTCCAGTCTCTCTAGTCTGTCCTGTTGAATACTCAGGTTGTAAGCTATCTGGCATGGGTACCATTTTCTTTTGTTACGTGTTTGTACCATACCTGGAACAAGTGTAACAATAAATCTAATAGTAGTCTTGTTTGTCCTTATGGATATAAATTAATTGTTCTTGAAATAGGGCATGCCTGCCATATGGGCTGCAGCATAGTGTAGAGATACTTAAGCTAGCTGTGAATGTCGGAGCTTGCATGCTGGAAGAAGTTAAGCTGGGGCAGACCTGTTGAAAAGCTCCTGTAGCAGTTCATCTGTTTCTGGTACCGGTGTTACCTCCATATGCAGCTTGCTCAGGTCACAGTGTAGACATGCAAACTGTAATATAAGTTACCTGCTAAACCTGGGGTTGTCAACCAGGGCCCCCCACACCCTTCGTTGACTGGCTGGGGGACTCTCTGCTTCTCAACCAGCTGCTGGGGGTGCACCAACCAAAAAAACCCCCTGTGCTAAATGCATGATCCTTTCCCATGGGTTAAACTTTTGCTGTGCTGCATTTTTATTCAGATACTCTTCCTGTGAAAATCTTTCATGTGTGAGTACACTGTAGGTTTAGGTGTAATATGTAAACACAGTGAGAACTCTGGATGGTCCCAAGGTGGGCTAATGTTAATCATCCTGGAATTCCTTCAGGCAGCAGGAACATTGAGCTACTGTTGAGTTATCAGTTCATTCCTACTTATTTGAGCTGAAAGCTAAGGCAGTTTGCTAACCCAGCATCCCAACACTTGTCATAGTTATTGTATGTGACATAGTCGGCCTGTACGAATCAAAGACCTATATCTCTTAGGTGCTCAACATGAAGATGTTATAGCCTTACACATCTTCTTTCACTTAGCAGTTATTATCTTATTGTAAAACACTTCTCTTTTTTTTGGAGCAAACAAAGGGCATTTTTACATGTGCTCTGGGAAGTATGGGGAGGGTACTTTAATTAGTGAGAGCTTTTAATTAAAAGTGCCTGAGTGTCATGTGTATCAGCATTACCCATGCTGAAAAATGGCAGTGGAGCACTTTTAATTTAAGCTCATCGAATAAGCTTTACTTCAAAGCACCTTGCCACCATTTTTTGGTGTGAGGATACTAATACATGTGACACCAGAGTCTGTTGGAGTGCATTTATTTCTGTGCTTCAGCAGACTTAATGAAGTCTGCTCTGACACTCTGGATTTCTAGTGCATCAGAGCTAGCTCCCTGCATGTGTATAGGAGCCCCAAAATGTTAATAAATATTTCTCACCTACAGGTTGAATTGACATCAGGGCTCCATTGTGGTAAGGACAGTAAGAAACTGTCCCTGTGTATGTCTAGATGTGCACTTTACTGTGGAGTAGTCTAATTTGCTCCGCAGTAAAGCATTGCTGTTTACATGTGCACTGCAATTAGGGTGCAGTAGATTGATTTATTCTGGCATAGGATAGTTCCATCAGACATCAGCACTATCCTACACCAGAGTAAATAACTGTGATTAAATAAACATGTAGACAGTGATGGGAGCAAAAATTGTGCCTGATCAGTTGAGCTAGCACATGGCTAGGCTTGTGTCTGCTACTGAGCCTAAACTGCTCCCCCAGGCACCATTTGCTCCCGTCACCAGGTGCATACTGGACACATCTATCAAGTTCCTAACTACTCAGTAGCCTAATAATACTGTGCAGTAGTGTGTCATAGCACAAACAGTGCTAATACGCTACTGTGAAGTATTATTAGGCTACTGTGCAGTAGCATCATTAAAAGGGCATGTGCTGGCACTACTGTACAGTACTGCTGATTACTGCGCATTAATTTAGTACTTCATTATACAAGTACTAAATTTAATACACAGCAACTATGGTGCATTAATGAACATGTAGACATGCTGGTTCAAATCCTGTGCCTGGATTAGTTTGCAATTATTAGCAATTTGCACCAGAGTAAATTCAGTCACATTAATTACACATGTAGATGTACCCCCTATGTCAAACAGTTTAGAGTCTAATAGAAGAAAAAAAAAAGACAACAGACCCTATTTTATGCAGGGAAACTAGGGGACAGAGAAATCCATTGAATTATCCAGGAATGTCTTGCAAATATTACTAACATTGAAAATAGTTGCAGTCTTTGCATTAGACATCCATTTTGCAATTGGAGCTTTGTTGGTTAGTTTTGATTGGATGTGTACACTGACTGGCATGTTTCTGTTCACTTGTTGGATGTGCATAAATTTTTTAATCAAGTTTGGTGTGCTAATCCTTTTGATTATGGCTTCAAAATTTGCATTCTAGAATTATTGTTCAATAATTACTCAATGTACATTGTTTCTATGAGTACTTCTGTTAGAAAACTCATTCACTAGAAGGTTGACAGAACACTAATGCAAAAGGAAAAGTGTTTTTGTTTAAATATTTACACGACTCTGCAATTCATTTTTTGTTATTTAAATTTAACCATTTGACCAATGCCAGTACTTAAAAGGCTCCTGGAGATGGCATGTGAAAAGGAAGAAGGCAAAATTAGATAAATAGTGAGATAACGTATGGGGAAACTGTTATATCCCTGGAGTTTCCTTTGAGTCCTTGTTTTTGGAACCTTTCATATTTAGGACATCTTTGGCTAAAGTAAATCAAGGAGGAGTGCATATATCAACAGTCCTCTCCACACCTCCTGCTAAGGAGCTGGTACCAAATGTTCCTGTCTTTCAAGGTGGTGGCCCACGAGCAGGTTATACCCTACCATAGGTCCGGATGACATCTGGGCAGCTGTATCCTGTCACAGCAGGTTGTAAACTGCTGTACTTTGAATCACATGCATACAACTCAATGCTCAACCATACAGAAATACCTCTTAATCAGCACTTCTAATTATGCCTGTGTTTGCAGCTGAAAATATGAACTTGACCTCTTCAGAGTACAGAATCATTGCTGTAGTCTATGAAATAACCCTGAAGGAGTCAATTTAAAATTATTATATACACATAGATACACACCCAGTAATACACCCATATATGCATACACATGCTGTGTACAGTGTTAGAATTAATACATTGTAGAATTACATTCTGGTATATATTCATTCAGGCACATGTCATGTGTATCTAATATATCTTTACTCTATGCATATGGAGGTGTGTGTATGTGGGGTGGGGGAAAGGCGGAAGGTGTCTGTGTGTGCACATGTATTGCTTAAGACTGGACTTTGATGAAAAATATTCCTGGAAATTTAGTTATTGAATAAGATTCATCTCAGCCAAAAGAATTCTCTTATGACATTGGAAAGATAAACAATCACCTATAGAGGAAGAATGGATCACATCATTAACTCAGATGGCATCTTATGAAAAGGTGATTTATGGGCTACAGGAAAGCATGGACAGATGTCATGAAATCTGGAGTTCTATTTTTGGAGTATTAACAACATTACTGTTATACTGGTTCAACATATAGTAAAGATAACATTTATCTTATTATTAGTAATTCAGAGTTTACTAGTCCTTTTTCATCTAATATTGATTTATATAATTCTTTTTTAATGACACAAGAAAATGTATATTTACTTTTGGAGAAGATTCTTTATTTATGTTGGTAGTAAGAATCCAGTTAACTCTAGTGGCCTCAGAATTGCTTTGCAGCATCATCGGTAAACTCAGGTTGTGGAACACAGCCAAAGGCAAATTTATCATGAAGGGACTTTGCAAGAGTTCCCATCTATGAATTTTCAGAAGTTTCTATCTTCATTCCTGAATGCATTCCTTTTTAACCTTCTTGTTCTACACGTAGGTATCACTTGCTCAATGGAAAATGGTTGCTGGAGGAGGGCAGATGGAGAAGGAAGGGTATTTGGGTCTACTGGGGAGCATCCAGATGAGCACGTGCTTGCAGTAAATGACACCACAGACCTCCCTGTGGCTCTGCAAACTGCACATGCTGCACATACAGGTGTTCCCTGCTTTGCTAATCTGTGGTGTTGCAGGTTTTTTGATACTGGGAAATCCCCGTGTTAAAAAACCCCACACCTGAAAAAAGTGGGGTGGTACACATGGCAGCAGTTTGTGCCACATGAAACTGGAACCTGGCCGGCCAGAGCCACATTCTGGCTGCTGGCCAGGCTCCACACACTGAATCACCACTGCTGGAGCCCCAGGAAGACCCCAGGACCTTAGGAAAGCTGAAGAGGCCAGCCCAAGTGCTGACCTCAGTCTCTCCTACCCCACCGGGGTAATTGACATGCCCCAGAGCATGCATGCAGGAGTCCCCAGGGACAAGTAGCAGCAGGACATCTATGCCACTGCTGTTTGTCACTGGGGATGTGCCCAAGAGGAACAAAGTAGATCTAATATGTGACCTAGGAACTGACATACCTACTTGCTCCCCTCTTGAAAGTTTCACTCTGCCATGGGATTTCCCCAAGCCCTGCTGAAAAGCTTAACCCTTCAGTGAAAAATCCCCTTTAGATAAGAATCCACACCCTCTCCAGGGCTGGTTCTGATTAGTATTTTCCTATTACACTGTTCTATCCCTTGGGGAAAGGCTGTAGCTCAAGGCATCTCTGGGGAACTGACAAACAACTTGATTACCCCGTGACATTGCTGGCTGTCTTCAGCTCTTCTGGCAAAGAACAACATCTCACTCACTCAGCACTTAAATAAAATTGGCATCTGCAAGGAAAACTTGGTCAGGCTCATCTATTTTGTGTTATAATTAAGGATTCTTCTGTCAGGCACACCTTTGTAAGCCTTCTACTCATGTCAAGAACTGTCACAGATATAGAAGGAAACATGCATATCACCAATGACAATTAATCACCAAATGTCTTTGGAAATGTTTAATCCCCATGGGCCCTCACATCAGGCTGCTAGTTCTTCTGTGAAGGAGGCAGTATTTGAAGGTTGCTACTGTACTATTTAAAGACCCAGTCTTTTTTTACATTAGGCAAATATTCATTACAATAATGATATTGTAGTTAAATAGATCATCACTAGCTTTAGGGAAGTGGCTCTATTTCTTTGTTTAGTAAAGCACATATTGCCTGTAATTATAATAGCAAGAAGTATATGTTATGGCATGTTAAGGCATATGTATGGTATGTTTATTTTAGATTTCAAAATCTAGGAAAATTTTTGCATCAGATCATGTTATGGGTGTACAATATCTACTACCCTATTTGTGTGTGCACGTGAGAGACAGAGAAGATGAGGGGAAAGCTGAATTATATGAAGTGGGCATAAGTACTTATATCAGACATTCAATACATGATTTGTTAGAGATTCTGAAGAGATGAATGCATTCTTTGCCATGTAAATATACACCAGATCCTTGCAAAATTACTGTTGAATGTGCAGTGGGCAGTCAATGCCACTTGCATGTATATCCACAGAGTTATAAACAGATTGTTGTAATTTTTATGCTTGTGAATGTGAATGGTAACTGACATATGAAATCCCTCGGGAGAAGCAGCAACCTGGGGGAAAGGGGTTGTGGCCCCAGGCTGATGAAGAAATTTGGTTATTCCAGCCCCCGGGGACTGGGCAAATGTGCATATATAGGCAGCAATGGTTAGTTTAGGGTCTTATTGTTTTAGGGGAAGAAAGGGATTTCCTTTGCAAGTGCTCAGTATTAAGCCTATAGCAATTGAACCTACAGCAATCACTTATAGAACCCACCTGTTCCCTCCTTTTTCTCCTTTTTTTCATACATTTCATAGACATTAGGGGCTGGAAGGGACTTCAAGAGATCATTGGGTCCAGCCCTCCCACCATAGGTGGGAAGTCAGCTGGAATCAAGTGACCCCAGCAAGAAATAAATCCAGCTGTTTTTTGAAGGAGTCCAGAGTAGTTGCTTGCACCACCTCTGGGGGGAGTTTGTTCCAGACCCTGGACACATGAACTGTAAAGGACTTTTTTCTTATATTCAGTCTAAATCAGCCTTTTTGGAGTTTACGGCCGTTAAAACTTGCTATCCCTTGGGGAGCTCTGGTGAACAGATGTCCTGATGTACCCCTCTTATGAAGTTGTAGGCTGCTATCAAGACCCCCCTGAGCCTTCTCTTCTCCAGACTGAAGAGTCCCAAGTCCCTCAGCCTCTCCTCATATGGCCTTCCCTCCAGGCCCTGGAGTGGCTCTCCTCTGGACTCTCTCAAGCTTCTCCACATCCTTCCTGAAGTGGGGGAGCCAAGTACTGGATGCAGTACTCCAGCTGTGGTCTCACTAGGGCTGAGTAAAGTTGGAAGATGACTTCCCTGGTTTTGCTTGAGATGCATCAGTGGATGCATGCCAGAGTTTGGTTAGCTTTTCCTGCCACCACATCACATTGGTAGCTCATATTCATTTTGTGATCAATCAAGATCCCCAAGTCCCTTTCAGTGATGGTGCTAACTAGTGTAGCACTGCCAAGCCTGTATGTATGCTGAGGGTTCTTCCTACCAAGGTGCATCACCTTACACTTACCTGCATTGAAGGCCATCCGATTTTGGTAGGCCCACCTTGAGAGCGTGTCCAAGTTGGCATGTATTCCCAGCCTATCCTGTGGTGTGATGGCCCTCCCCTGTAGTTTGGTATCATCCACGAACACGGCCAGTTCACATCTGACTCCCGAATCTCGATCATTGATGAAAATGCTAAAGAGTACTGGCCTAAGTACTGAGCTCCGAGGGCCTCCACTGGTAACCCTGCACCACGTTGATTTGCTCCCTTCAACTAGTACTGTCTGGGTTTGACCCCGTAGCTAGTTGCTAGCCATTGGACTGTATGATGATCAAGGCCACAGTTTCCCAGCTTAACCATGATGACATCATGGGGAACTAGGTCAAAGGCCTTCTTGAAGTCCAGAAAAATGATGCCCACATCATCTCCCTTGTCCAGGGCATATGTTACTTGGTCATAGAAGGCGATGAGGTTGGTCAGGCAAGACCTGCCAGTCACAAAGCCATGTTGGCTGGCCTTCAGAAGCTTGCTTTCCATTAGTCTGGCATTGATGGATCCCTTGACAATTTTCTTAAGGATTTTTCCAGGGACAGACATCAGACTGACTGAACTATAGTTCCCTGGGTCATCCTTCCTCCCCTCCTTGTAGATAGGGACCATGTTGACTCTTTTCTAGTCAGCCATGACCTTGCCCAAGCACCACAATTTTTCAGATATCCTTGCGAAGGGTGATGCAATGATGTCTGCCAGCTCTTTCAAGACCTTGGGTGCATTCCATCTGGGCCTGAGGACTTGTGAATGTCAAGTTTCTCAAGGTGCTCTCTTAACTGATTAACATCGATTTTGGACCTGTCACCCACTCTCAGATTGGTTAGTGCTGTTCCTTGCAGTGTGATCCTTGTGGAGGGTGGAAAACTGATGCAAAAAAGTCATTTAGGAGATTGGCCTTTTCTTGTGCATGTGATGTCAGTTGCCCTGTTGGATCTCTCAGGGGCCCAATACTGTCCTTGTTTTTCCCCCTACTTCTCACATATCTAAAGCAAGACTTTTTGTTGTCCTTGATCCCTGTAGCTAGCCTAAGTTCAGTTTGTGTCTTGGCTTTTCTTGACTGCTCTCTGCAGATCCAGATGAGTGCAGAGTAATCCTCTTTGGTCATGTTTCCTGTTTTCCAGCTTGTATAAGCTACTCTTTTGAGCTTAATGAGGTCCAACAGTTCCTTATGCAGCCATAGGGTCTTCCTTGCTCATTGACTGCATTTCTTGTGAGAAGGGATGGCTTTGCCCAATGCTTCAAGGATTATGTTTTTGAACGATGACCATTCCTCATGTACTCCCTTTTCTGGTGGGGTATGGCCTCTGATTGCCTGACTGACCAGTTCTCTCAGTTCGTAGAAGTTAGTCTTCCCAAAATTAAGGACTTCTGTTTTTCTGAGGGGTTTACCTGCTCTTTGGTGAACTAAGAAGGTGACCAAGTCATGGTTGCTGTCACCAAGCTTCCCCTTGATCCGTAGATTGCTCACCAGGTCCTCCCCATTGGCCAGGGCCAGATCCAGCATTGCCTCTCCCCTACTTAACCCATATACCTCCTGGGTTAGGTAGAGGTCATTGATGCACATGAGAAAGCTACGCAACCTGTCAGATTTGGTCATGTGCTCATCCCAAGAGATGTCAGGGAAGTTGAAGTCCCCCATGACGGTCAAGCATTGAGAGCATGCAGCTTCAACCAGTTTTCTAATGAATTCCTGATCTAGGTCTTCCTCTTGGTGGGGTGGTCTATAGTAGACTACAACAGGTAAGTCACCCTCCCCATGTTCTCCTGGTATCTTGACCTAGAGGGTCAAGACACCCTTCCTGGCTTGGAAACTCAATCTGCAGGGCAGTGAGCTGATCTTTGATGTAGAGAGCAACACCCCTACCTCTCTTCCCCACACGGTCTCTCCTATACAAGGTGTAATCCTTTACTGCCACCAACAAATCATAGGTGGAGTCCCACCAGGTCTCCATAATTCCTACAAGATTGTAGTCATTTTCACATAGGAGAAGGCCTGGTTCCTCATTTCCCAAGTTCCTGGCATTTGTGTACAGGCAGTTAAGTCTGCCATGTGAAGTCCAATACTTCACTGAGGGGTTAAGAGGGACCTTTCCTCGGGATGTTACTGGAGTAGGATCCCTTAGGCTGCCCAGGTTATTGGTAGTGTGGCTGACATGACCTGGGCTAGAACTGTTAGTAGACTCGCCTGTCCCCCAGCAGATGCAGTTTAAAACCCTGTCAAGAAGGTCAGCCATTCTGGCTAAGAAGAGCTTCTTCCCCTTCCAGGTGAGGTGGAGGCCATCCCTTCCCAATAGTCCACTCTCTCTGAAGTGCAGACTGCGGTCGAGGAAGTCAAACCCCTTGTGATGGCACCATTGCCGGAGTCTTCTATTCACCTCGCCAATGCACCTGTCCCTCTGGAGCCCATGTCCTGCGACAGGGAGGATTGAAAAGAAAACTATTCATTCATTTTTCATTTACTGCCTTCACAAACTGGCCATCACAGTGGCTACATGTACAGCATAATGTGGTACTGTGTTGAGATACCTCATGGTAGCTCTGTGTTACTAGCTTCAGAACTAGAAACAATATAGCCATATTATTACTTGTCTGTGGGACTAATTAAAAACTGGCCAAAGGGCCAGACTAATGCAGATACACCATTTTTGTTTCCAGAACTAGCAGGTACAAAGTCAGGTTTTTGCCATATAGACATACCCAATGACTCTTTCAAACTCTAGATTGGCTGTGGCTCTACCCTGAGTATGCAAGTCTTCTTTTGCAGTGTCTGGTTCCTTCTCTAAACAGCTCAGCTTTCTTACTACATCCATGAGGTCTTTCCATGTCCTCTGCATTTGCATTCAGTTCCCCAGGGTGGCAGCATGTTGCCAAAGAAATAGTAAGATTAGTTTAAATACTACAATATTATATAACAACAACAACAACAGTTGTGGTAATCATCATAATAATAATTTGGGGTTGTTTTTATTTACCCTCTTGTTTTTGACACTTTAGGGTTCACTCAAGTCAGCTTTTCAAACTTTTATTCACAACCATGAAATCTAGAAACTCACCTTATTCTTTAAATGAAGGCTAAGGTGTTCATATACTCATATGACTTCAGGAACAGGGGCTTTAAAAAGCATGAAATACTGAGGGACTCCTGAAAAAAAGTCACAATATTTTGCAACACTGTGCTGTGCACTCACAATGTGCCTCCTTCCTTCCTACCCCAGCTGTACTTGCTACTGTATTTCATGTGATTCAACAAAACCACCAGGACTTCTTAAGTATCTTCAGGTGGGCTGAGAGTTTCTAAAGATCTCTGAAATAGAAAGTGCCTGGGAGCAGACTTTTAAGAGTGCCTATTAGGGCTGAACGAAGCTTTGGGTACTGATTTGATTCAGAGGAGATTCGGCTCAATTCAGTGGCCAAATCTCCAAATCCAAATCAAATTGGGAGACCAATAAAAAGGTCTGAATTGATTCAAAGCTCTCCAAATTGAGTCGGAGAGTTTCAGAGATTTCGGGAGTCCCCATTTGCTGCTGCAGGGAGCTGGACCTGGACTCCATGCCGGTAATTGGGGGAGGGGCTGGAGGGACCCCCATCAGTTCCCATCCCCTGCCTTCTCCCCCAGCCTCCCTGAGTGCCCCCTGATCCCTGCCTACTCTCCCAGCTCCATTCACAGCTGCCCCACCTGGCCCCAGCTCCTGGTTCTTTAATAAAAAAAAAAAAGGGCCCACACTCACTGGCTGCTGCAGTGACTGTCAGGGCTTCTGGGGGCTCATGGCAGAGCCCCCCACATACTGCGGGGCAGTAGAGGACAGCAGGAATTGCTGCCCGCCCCTGCCTAGCAGATGCCAGTGAGTGGAGGGATTTTTTTTTTTTTAAAGACCCGGAACGCTGGGGCTGGGAGAGCGGACAGGGGGTGGGGGGCTCATGGCAGAAACCCCCGCATAGTGGAGGGTGGGGGGATCACTCTCCTGCCTGGCAGGAGCTGGTGAGTGTGGGGCTTTTTTTTTTTTCTGTTAAGAGCCGGGATGCTGGGGCTGGGCAGGGCAGCCATTGACCAGGCTGGGAGAGCGGGTGTGGCATGGGGCCTCTTTGATTCAGAGTTTCATCCGATTCAGCAGTGGCTGAATCTCTGAATCAGTTTCAGCTGAATCGACTTGGGACAGTGATTCGAATCACTGAATCAAATCACTGTCCCCTGAATCAGCTAAATCTGAATCTGTAGTGAATACTAGCCACTTCACACATGCCTAGTGCCTATCCCCCAGCAGCTCCTGTTGACACCAGCTGTGGGTAGTGAGGACATTTATTAATTAACACAATTTAACAACTCTCCATGTTGCTTCTCTTTCTTCTAAGGCATTTTCTTGTTGGCTACAAAGGACCATCATAAAATTCTAGTTTATTGGACGGATGCAAAAGTCAGACCATAAACCTTGGTGCTGATCCCCTCAAACACACACACATTCACGCACACACATTCACAGTAGCTAGCTATGAACACTAAGCACCGGTGTCAAGATACACCTATCCCCAAGCACTGGAGTCTGCTGTCAACAGCTATCGAGGCTTCTTTCAGTGCGATGTTGCTTCAGAAGGGGGTTGCCAGCTGGTCCTTCTGGCTGGACAGGCAGGGTGCTGGTCAGGTCAGAGAGGGTGCCATTGGGGGTCATTCTTCACTGCCTCTCTCGCAGACTTTGGTGACTCTCCAATTCTTAGGCTTACCCAATCCAGGGGTCTTTGACCTCAAGGGACATCTTTCTTGGTAGCTGCTGGGTGGCAGCTGTCAGTCCCAGGGGTCACGTCCGCGCCTATGTGCAGTCTCAGGAGTCCGTTGATGAATTTTGATTGATTCACTGCCATGATTAATAGAGCTCTGGAAGTGGTTGATCAGGGGGTATTTCAGCCCCAGTGGTCTGTTTCCAGTGTTGATTAGTTCAAACAGGAGCTTCCATACTTTTAACAATGAAGTTTCCGGGAATTCCTGACTCTTTATTGATTCTTTCTTCTCCTTGGTCTCTGATTTTGTAGGTGTTAATTGTTGCTCATTAACATGCTTATCCAGACTAGCTACTGTGTTACACAATCAACCATGGTTTCATTCAGGGACCTGCTCCATACAGAGATTCCTGCTCTTGCTAACATTGTTACATGGTACAACTTTTAAATTTAAAGTACATTTGTAAAAGCATCTACAAGCTCTATTTTCACTACAAGTATACCTTGTATAAAAATAATAATATAATAAAAGAAAAAGAGAGAGGAAGGAAGAAAAGGTAGAAAAGAGAAAGCACCCCCAAAAGTGGGCAAATACTAAAAGAGAGGGTTCACATTTGGGGGGGGGGCAGGCAAAAGGGTTTCTTGCTGAATGCCTACATTCGTTATCTAGCAAACTACATGAGACAAAGTCAATGCACGCTGAGCAAGAGGATAGCACCAAGTTTCTGGTAATAATAAAGACTTTTAATAGTAAAATTAAATCATAGCACTAATATCCAGACTGCAAAGTACATTGAACAGTTATATTCATGCACAGTTGCTGCATTCAGACCTGCACATTAGTGGGTACAGAGTCACTTCTCATTTACAGTGTGGTTGGGATCTGCAGAGTCCCAGAAAGAAACAAAATTATGAGCTTCATGCTCCTTCCCTGGAACTCTGTTGAATTTGCTCTTGTGTTGTATATAAAGTGACTTTTGGTTAGGGGAGGGAGGCTCACTGTCAAGTTTTTGTGGAGACAGTGGGTGATAGATCCGTATGGCTATAAACAGTTGTTTCCAAATGAAGCAGACCAGCTGTGTCAGAATGTTTTTCTGCATGCTGATCACCTTCATTGGGTGAAACAGGCATTGTCCTTTGTCTTAGAGAGCTAGGACCCTGCCACTCCCATGAACTGCAGGTGTCACCCTGAGTTGCTTGTGGCCAGGTTTTGGCCTACTTGGAGCTCAAAGTGCTGACTAGGGTCAGGGTTGCAAGCAGGATCCAGGGACAAGCTGAGTCAGGAAGCCAGGAAGTCAATCCAAAAGCAGGGTCTAGGAACAAGCTGAATCAGGAAGCTGGGAGATTGAGCAGAGTCAGAGAGCAAGCTGCACTGAGAAGCCAGGAGATCAAGCAAAATCCTTGGTCTCCTGGTTCCTTGCTTTCAGAGGCACACCTGCCAATTCTGAATTGGGGTATGCCTCTGCAAATAGGGGATCTCCAGGATCCCCCCATTTGTAAAAGAATGCCCAGAGTTGGGGTGCAGTAGCATGATATTGGTGCCTGGTGAATCTCTTATGAGGGGATTCCCAGGGCATACTTCTGCAAATGGGAGAACCTAGTCTTATGAATGGGAATTCCTGGGACATGCAGGATCAGATCTCTGAAGACCCAGGAGTGTTTGCCTAGGGCAGGTGGAGTGCATGGGCAGCTCCTGGCTTCCTGTGCTCTCTTGACATAAACCAAATGAAAGTCTGCTACAAAAAAGCAGTACAAATTTATACTACCTATTGTCATGGCCACAATTTTTGGTATTTCTGGTGTGACAAGTGGCATGGATGACTGTTAACTTGGCTTTTGTGCCACCATAAATATTTTTATGGTGGCACAAAGGTGATGTTTGCTTCCCCACAGGCTGGTTTGAACATTTGTGACCTTGGTGGGCTCTGGTTACAGACTGATAGCTCCATAATGGGGCTGTCAATGGGGCTGTTGGAGCAGGGCACTGACTTAGATCCTTCAGTTTCTTATACTGTTGCTGCACTACCACTGTGAGGTATAGGAAGTGTTTCCTTTCTTTGACCTCATTCTCCAACTGCTCCATATGCACAAATGAAGTAAGTACTTACATGCACACATGCATTGTGGCAGGAGTCACCAGATGGCACTGTTACATATAATTTTTAAAGTTCTATTTCATTGCATGTGAACAAGTTTTCAGTCTTTGAGGAAATGTTTTGTTGATGTCAACTGTCCTTGGAGAGAAGAAATAGCAGATAGCCATGGCTTTATTTTTTTCTTTGCTTCTATAACTGAAGCCAGTTCTTAGGACAGTGCTGCCGGTATCTGAATTGAGATTTTTGGAATGCAGGGGATTTTTGCATGCAGTTTATGATAGGCTGTTCCAGTACTGATATCTGTGTGGGTACATATGCACATGCAATTAGAGGGGAGAAATAAACTCTGGCACAGTCCATACCAGAGTTTATTTCTCCTGGGTCCAGCATTTAAATTTGCATCTGGAACTGCAGCATATTGAGCCAGGGCAGAGCAGCCTTGGTCTGGGGGCAGGGGGGGAGGGGGGTCAGTCTGTCAGCACAGGGCTGCTCCAGCCCAGCTCAGTGTGCTGCAGAGGGACTAGCTGGGGCATGAGGGTGCTATAGTATGGGGCTAACCAGCAAGCGACCCCCACAGTGTAGCGTCCTTGTGCAGTAGGCAGCTGTGGTAACCATCTACCACCTGTGTTGAGGTGTACTAAATGACTCTGCTGTAGGATAGTACTTGTTGTGGATAGTACTGTCCTACAGTGGTATTAATTAATTTACAGGAATCTGCCACCCCAACCCCTTAGCCTGGGAAGTCTGCTTCCCAGGGGCTTGCACCCAAGACATTGTGTAGAAGATCCCTAAGCTCCTCCAGCCCACAGACCACTATCCCATGCTCCCTATTCATGTGGGCACCAATGACACGGCTCAGAGTGCTCCCAGCTGGGTCATGAGGCACTACAGGGATTTGGGAGTGGGGCTAAAGGGTCTGGGGGTACAGGTGGTGTTCTTGTCGATTCTCCCAGTCTTGGGCTATGGGTTGAGGAGGGAGAGGAGGATCCACGTAGTCAATCAAAGACTGCGGCGCTGGTGTCATCGGGAAAGCCAGCAGGCCAAGGCACTTAAGGGAGCCCACCCCTGCTCCAGCCCTGGTACACTCCGTGGGAAAGGCAAGAGCCCCCAAGGGGACACTTGCCTGCCTGTACACAAATGCCAGGAGCTTGCGGAATAAGCAGGAGAAACTCACCCTCCTGCCTAACGCAAAAAATTACATCATAGGGATAACAGAGACCTGGTGGGACTCCACCCATGACTGGACCATGGGTATAGATGGCTATACCCTGTAAAGGAAGGATTGAGTAGATAAAAGGGGAAGAGGTGTAGCTTTCCATGTTAAGGAAAGCTAAGTGTCCCTGAAAGCTGATGTTGGTGACCAAGGTGGATGACTGGAGACCCTCTGGGTCAAAATTCATGAGGAACATGGCACAGGGGACACAACAGTGGGAGTCTACTACAGACCTCCCACCCAAAGTCAAGAGCTTGACCATGAGTTCACCCGGGAACTGACTGAGGCCGCATGCTCCAGGACCATGGTTGTCATGGGTGACTTCAGTTACCCAGACATCTCATGGGAGGATCACTCAGCAAAATCTGAGTGGCTGCAAAGATTCCTCTCATGCGTGGATGACCTCTACCTGACTCAAGAAGTCTATGGGCCAACAAAAGGTGAAGAGCTGCTTGACCTGGTACTGGCAACCGGGGACGACCTAATCAGCAACCTAATGATTGAAGGGAAGCTGGGTGACAGCAGCCAAGAGGTGTTCACCTTCACCATCTGCTATAAAGCTGGCAAGTCCGTCAGCAATACAGAAGACCTCAACTTCAGGAAAGTATCATAGATTTCATAGACATTTGGGCTGGAAGGGACCTTGGAAAATCATCGAGTCCAGCCCCCTGCCCAAAAGGAAGGAAGTCATCTGGGGTCATAGGATCCCAGCAAAACAAGAATCAAATTTACTCTTGAAGGTGTTCAATGTAGGTGCTTGAACCACCTCTGCTGGCAGGCTGTTCCAGGCCTTGGGGCATCCCGGGATTTGCTTGAGAAGCATCTATGGATGCAAGCCAGCATTTTGGTTGCTTTAGTAGCTGCAGCATCACATTGCAG
>NW_017728912.1:38941527-38944694 GCF_001723895.1 Crocodylus porosus
GACTGATGAAAGACCGACGCAAAGAACCCATTTAAATAAGTTGGCTTTTTCCTGGGCATCAGTTGTCAGTTGGCCCATCTGGTTCAGCAGGGGTCCAATGTTGCCCTTGCTTTTCCTCCGGTTCCCCACATATCTGAAAAAGGACTTTTTATTGTCCTTGATGCTCAAAGCTAGTTGGAATTCAGTTGAATTCCAACCTCCACCCTTTGTAGGCTTTTCTTTTCAGCCTTAGGAGGTCTGATAGGTCCCTGGAGAACCGGGGGGGCTGCTGTGCCATCTTGCTGCCTTTCCTCTGTGATGGAATAGACTTAGCCTGTGCATTGAGGATCGCTCCCTGGAGGAGCCACCACTCTTCTTGAACTCCCCTCTCCCTGGGGTCATGGTCCCTTAAGGCCTCACTGACAAGCCTCCTAAGCTTTTCTGCTTTTCTGAAGTCGGCTTTTCTGAAGTCAAGGACTTCCATGTTGCTGACTGACTTGCCAGCTTTATGGCAGATGGTGAAGGTGATCAACTCATGATCACTGTCACCCAGCTTCCCATCAATCACTAGGTTGCTGATTAGGTCATCCCCTGTACCCAGTACCAGGTCGAGCAACGCTTTGCCTCTTGTTGGCCCATGGACTTCTTAAGTCAGGTAGAGGTCATCCATGCATGAGAGGAAGCTTTTCGATTGCTAGGATTTTGCTGAGTGATCCTCCCACGAGATGTCTGGGTTATTGAAGTCACCCATGACAACCACGGTCCTGGAGCATGTGGCCTCAGCCAGTTCCTGGGTGAACTCCTGGTCAAACTCAGGACTTTGGGTGGAAGGTCTGTAGTAGACTCCCACCATTGTGTCCCCTGTGCCATGTTCCCCACAGATTTTAACCCAGAGGGTCTCCAGTCATCCACCCTGGTCGCCAATATCAGCTTTCAGGGATATGTAGTTTTCCTTAACATAGAGAGCTACAACCCTGCCCCTTTTAGCTACATGATCCCTCCTGTACAGGGTATAGCCATCTATACCCAAGGTCCAGTCATGGGTGGAGTCCCACCGGGTTATCCCTATGATATCATAATTATTTGCACTGAGCAGGAGGACAAGCTCCTTCCTGCTTATTCCGCAAGCTCCTGGCATTTGTGTACAGGCAGGCAAGTGTCCCCTTGGGCCCCACAGGACTGGGGCAAGGGTAGGCTCCCTTAAGTGCCTTGGCCTGTTGGCTTTGCAAGGTTGCTCAGCAGGCCAGCAGTGACACTAGTCCCCCCATCCCCCAATGAGCTTAGTTTAAAGCCCAGTGGAGCAGGTCAGCCAGTCTGACTGAGAAAAGCCTCCTCCCCAAGGCAGATGACACCATGGAGGCCATCTCTTCCCAGCAGCGCACTGCCTCTCTCACCAAAGAGCAGTCTATCATCATGGAAGCCAAAGCCTTCCCGATGACACCAGTGCCACAGTCTTTGGTTGACTACGTGGATCCTCCACTCCCTCAGCCCATAGCCTGAGACTGGGAGGATCGACGAGAACACCACCTGGGCCCCCAGATCCTTCAGCCCCACTCCCAAATCCCTGTAGCGCCTCATGACCCAGCTGGGAGCGCTCTGAGCCATGTCATTATGAATAAGGAGCAGGGGATAGTGGTCTGTGGGCTGGAGGAGCTTTGGGATCTTCTCTGCAATGTCCAGGAAGCAGGACCCTGGGAAGCAGCAGACTTCCCAGACTAAGGGGTTGGGGTGGCAGATGGCCCCCTCAGTCCCCCTCAGGATGGAGTCTCCCACAACAAACACCTTATGTTTTGTCTTGGGGAGAGCAGGGACAGTAGCTGCAGTTGAGCCTGTGTTGCCTGTGGGAGCTGGCAACTCACCAGGCTCTGATGGAGCAGCAAGAGGTGTGTACCTGTTGCTAAGCTTTGGCGGGGCAGGGGCCTTCGTGCAGTGTGCCTTAGGGCCCATGACCACCTTGGTCCATGCCCCTGACTGGACAGACTGGACAGAGTGTGAGGTCCTGGAGTCCTCCTTTGTCCTGGAGGGAGACGGTGGATGACCCTCTGGCTCCCGGGGAAGAAGGGCCTGGCAGTGGGAGTTGATCTCCTGCTCACAGTCCCTGATGACACGCAGTCCCTGGACTGTGGCCTGGAGCTCCTCCAGCTGGTGCGCCAGAGAACCCAAAAGGGAGCAGACCCCACGCAGGGAGGTGGCCTTGCTCTTGGGCCCCAGAACCTAAAAAAGGGACAGACAGCCTGCGCAGCTGAGAGCCAGAGGCTCCGTCTAGGGGACGGTCTCTGAGGTGCCCAAAGCGGGGGCCGCAGAGCCTGAGGGGACTCTCGGGGTGTGGCTCTTGCCCATCTGTGTCATGCCTCTGGTAGGTTGGCTATGGCTGGGACTGTCTATCCTGGGGGTTTGCAGGCAGGGTCTCGGGCCATCCCGTGCCCCCTCCTGCGTGAACTCCATGCTAACTCATGCGCCAGCAGACAAGCGCGCCTGTTTGCGCAGCCTGTTTGCGCGACTCCAGTCGCATGGCTTTCTGAGGGGCTGGGCGAAGTAGGGGCCTGGGCGGGGCTTGACTCAGCCCGGCTCCATGCAGCCGCCTTCTCCCACTGAGGGAGGGGTTAACCCCTTCCCACCATGGGCCCAGCTTGCTTCCGGCTGTGCTGGGGGTTGGTGGGGGGCTCCGTGGCTGCTGGGGGGCATCTAGGGTGCTTCAGTGGGAGCATAGCGGGCTTTCACCCGCGCATCTCTTGCAGCTCCGGAGCCTAACTGACTTTGATAAGCTTAGGAGGCTTGTTGGTGAGGCCTTAAGGGACCATGACCCCAGGGGGAGGGGAGTTCAGGAAGAGTGGTTGCTCCTCAAGTGAGCGATCCTCAATGCACAAGCTAATTCTATTCCATCTCAGAAGAAAGGCAGCAAGAGAGCACAGCAGCCACCCTGGATCTCCAGGGACCTATCAGACCTCCTAAGGCTAAAAAGAAAAGCCTACAAAGGATGGAGGTTGGAATTCACCTCCAAGGAAGATTATTCTGCACTGGTCCAGTTCTGCAGGGAGCAAACCAGGAAAGCCAAGGCTGAAACTGAACTCCAACTAGCTTTGAGCATCAAGGGCAATAAAAAGTCCTTTTTCAGATATGTGGGGAGCGGGAGGAAAAGCAAGGGCAACGTTGGACCCCTGCTGAACCAGATAGGGCAACTGACAACT